>NC_047658.1:66734108-67060894 GCF_011762505.2 Arvicanthis niloticus | reverse complement strand
CCACTCTACTCCATCTCGCCTGCATGGCTGCACAGCTTCCTTCATCCCAGGGCCTCATCTCATTCGCAGGCTTAGGGCACTTACTGCCCTGTAGGAAATAATTCTTTCACATCACTTTTTCAGGTCAGCATCTCCTCCCAGTATCCCACAATGACCCCATTTTGTCCTTAAGCATTAAAAGTTACCACAAATTCTGGTGACTAGATGTACTAGGTCTGACTTCAGCACCTGGGACAGTGCTCATCACTACTGTAGACTGTCAGTCACTTTAAAAGGTGTGTGTGGGGTTTTGTTTTGTGTTTTTTTTTTTTTTTTTTTTTCCTGGATGAAGTACTATATAAATGTTAATGTCAATAACGCTTGCCATGTCTACCCTCAGAGAAAGTATTAAAACTTAAGTTATACTCAAGGACTATGTGTCCTCAGTTATAAAGTCTTAGTTAATGTATTTTAAAGCTCTGTTGTTACTGGGAAACAATGAGAGTTAACCTTCCTTCCTGATAAGGTCACTTCTGGAATTAGAAAGTATTCACATTTCATATTCCTTTCTAAACACATTTTTTTCCTTTTTTTTTTTCCCTTGTAGTGTAAAGAATAGAGTTCAGGGTCTTGCACATGTTTCTTCTTTAGTGGGTATCTTTTTGCATAAAATTGACTATATGTACTTAGGCTTTGCTTTCCTATCTACTAGGACAACCTCTATCATTTATTTGATTTTAATTATAACTCGATTATCACATGGGATGTTGGGAACAGACTTGTAGCAGAAAGCGGCTATCAGCTTTGCAGCCATCACAAGCCATATACCCTGACTTGAGGCTTGTTTTTCAATAGCCTACAACAGCTGAAGCACACTCTGATATCCCACATATTTTGTTTTGCTGTTTACTGCCCCAGATGCAAGGCGCACGTGGTATACATGCCTGCAAGGCATGCGGTTCACGTGCTATCCACACCATACATGCCTGTAAGGTGCAGGCATGTATGGCGTGGATAGCACGTGAACCGCATGCCTTGGTGGTATCCAAGCCTGCAAGGCGCATGCACAGTACATGTGCTATCCGCACTATAGACGCCTGTAAGGCTTATGTCATATCCACACCTGCAAGGCACGTGGTATTCACTCGCCTACAAGGCACGTGGCAAAAGCCTATAAATAACCCAGATTTCCCTTCAATAGAGAGAATACGGGAGACAATGAGAGAGACAATACAGGAGAGAGAGACACAATAAATGAGACTTGAGACTTGATCAGAACCTCTGTCTTGTCTCCATTCTTCACGTCTCTTCCCCTTTATATCCCTCCCTCCCTCCCTCCCTCCCTCTCTCCCTCCCTCCCTCTCTCCCTCCCTCCCTCTCTCCCTCCCTCCCTCCCTCTCTCTCTCTCTAGACCCTGACCCGCAGACCGGAGCAGAAGCTTGGGCTGGGAAACAGTGGTCACCAAGAGTGGAGTGGAGAGGGCCGCAACAATGGGATAGGCTGGTGTTGAGTTAAAAGAAGGTTTAGACCAGTGATTCTCAACCTGTAGGTTGGGACTCCCCAATGGCACATCACATCTCTTGTATATGAGATATTTGCATTATGATTCCAAACAGTAAAAAAATTACAGTTATGAAGTAGCAACAAAATAATTTTATGGATGGTGGTCAACACAACATGAGACCATATTGAAGGGCCTCAGTATTAGGAAGGTTGAGAACCACGGGTTTAGACCAAAGGTTACTAAATCCCATTACACGACACTAAAGACTAAAGACACTAAAGACACTAAAACTCTGTGCAAAAAGCCTTTAAACTCAAAGACATTTTCACGTTTCTAAAGAGTTTGGTTTGGTAAAAAAAATAAATAAATAGTGTTTTGTGACACATGATAATTACAGAAAATTCACATTTCAGTATCTACAAAGTTCTACTAGACATAGCTGTGTTCATTCCCTCCTGTACTGTCTGCAGATATATGCATGCTGCAGCAGCAGAACAGTTTAACTATACCTGAAAAGCTTTGCTAATACAGTGTCATTAACAAAAATTCTCGTTCTGCTGGAGATGATACACGCCTTTAATCCCAGTACTCTGGAGGCAGAGGCAGGCAGATTTCTATGAGTTCAAGGCCAGCCTGTTCTACAGAGTGAGTTACACAGGGCTACACAGAGAACCCTGCCTTGAAAAACAAACAAAAAAAGTTCTTGCCATGTGGTGGTTTGAATATGCTTGGCCCAGGGAATGGCACTATACCTGGAGATGTGGCCTTGTTGGAGTAGGTATGGCCTTAGGGAAAATGAATTTTCTATTTATTTGCATATTTACCTTTCTTTAACCTCTCATCAGTGTCTAGATTCCATTGCCCATCTGATTATATTCCTTACCTATGAAGATGTTTCTTACTATGGAGACAAGCTACCTCACAACAAATTCTCAAGTTTTATTTCTCTGAGTTCATTTCTGCAATGTTTTTAAAGAATATTTTGATGGACAGATATTTACATGTTGGCAGCCCTCCCTGCACACACACAATATTTAAGTTTGTAGTTTTATGTGTATAAATGTTTTGCCTTCAAATTTATGTCTGTGCACACTACATGCATGCCTGGTGGCCATAAAAGCCTAAGAAGTCATTAGATCCCCTAGAACATGAGTTATAGACAGTTGTGAGCCACCATGGTGCTACTGGGAATCTAACCCAGCTCCTCTGGAAAAGCAGCCAGACCTCTTAACTGAGCCATCTCTCCAGCCTCCAAACTCAGTATTTTTTTTTTTTTCCAGTGAAAAGACTAGATGGTAGAAACACTTGCTATCAAAGGCTGGGCGTCTTTAATCACAGCACTGAGGGAGGAGAGGCAGGTAGATCTCTGGGAATTCCAAGCTAGCATGATCACTATACCAGTTCCAAGACAGCCAAAGCTACATATAAAGAAAGAAGTACTGTCTGGAAGGAAGGAAGGAAGGAAGGAAGGAAGGAAGGAAGGAAGGAAGGAAGGAAGGAAGGAAGGCAGGCAGGCAGGCAGGCAGGCAGGCAGGAAGGCAGGAAGGCAGGAAGGCAGGAAGGCAGGAAGGCAGGAAGGCAGGAAGGCAGGAAGGCAGGAAGGCAGGAAGGCAGGAAGGCAGGAAGGCAGGAAGGCAGGAAGGCAGGAAGGCAGGAAGGCAGGAAGGCAGGAAGGCAGGAAGGCAGGAAGGCAGGAAGGCAGGCAGGCAGGCAGGCAGGCAGGCAGGCAGGCAGGCAAGCATCATGTACTTCCAAGTCTGAAGACCTGAGTAGGAGCCTCAAAGGAACCAAATGATAGAAGGAAATAACTGACTCCCAGTTTTTGTGGTGCTGGGATGTTTGTTACCCAAGAGTGGTGGTTTGAATAGGAATGGCCTCCATAGGATAATATATTTGAATGTCACCAGGGAGTAACACTATTTGAAATGATTAGAGAGATTAGGATGTAACCTTGATGAAGGAAGTGTAGGGGTGGGCCTGAAGGTTTCAAAAGCCCATGCTAGGCCCAGTGTGTATATCTGTGTCTACATCACTCTGTCTCTGCCTAAACAACTCTCAACTGTTTCTCCAGTACCACATTCCCCTCCATCACAACAGTGGACTAACCCTCTAAACTGTAAGCAAGCCCCCAATGATTGCTTTCCTTTAAAGAGTTACCATGGTCACAGTGTCTCTTCACAGCAATAGAACACCTGGCTCAACTGAGCCACTAGGAATGTCTAGGAATTTCTTTTGATACAATTTACATCGTTTATTGTTTGTTATGCTATTTTTTCTTTAAACATATTTTGTTAACCTTTAACTCAGTGGGGGGGGGGGGGTGACCATGAAGGCCAGCAGTAGTTACCAGATCCTCTGGACCTGTAATTACAAGTGATTATGAGTCATGTCATGTGGTGATGGGGTAAAAAACAAAACACACATACACACACACACACACACACACACACACACACAGGTCCTCAGAAAGAGCAATAAGCATACTCTTAACCATTGTGGCATCACACCAGCCTCTTGTGATATTGTAATACAAGTGTCTCACTATGTAGCCTTGGCTGGTCTGGAGCTTGCTATATAGAGCTGACCTCAAGCTCAAAGAGAACTAACTACCTGCCCCTGCCTCCAGTGTGCTGGGATTAAACTGCCACCATGCCTTGTCAGTTTTGGACTGTGTATATGTATGTTGGGGAATGAGTGGTGGGAAGGGCAGGATTCCTCTCTGTAGCTTAGACTGTCCTTTATGTCTCAATCCTCTTGCCCTGGGCCCCAAGTGCTGGGATTACAGGTATGTGCCACCATGCCTAGATTTGTAATAGGTATTCTAACATTGGATATGCAAGCAGCACTGTCTATAATTTCTAAAATACTTCTCTGGACTATGTGCTTTGTTATCCTTTATGACAAAACCATAACTATGGAAATATAGAATTGTCTTGATAGTCAGTCCTTCTAATGAATTAGAGAAGCTATGGCAAACCATGGGAACTTCTAAGACTTGCAATCAGTTGGTCAGAAATGTAGATACACTACTTATGGATGGGTCTGAAGTGGTGGCATTGGCTGGTCGGTGATGTATTCTAAAGCCAGTTCCAAGTGACTAGAGGTTATACCAATTTTGAAAATTTGAGCCAAAAACATGTGCTATGAAAATGCAATTCACAAAAGACCAACTCTAAAAAACAAGCAGAAATGTTCAGCCTCCTAACATTGACACCACATGAAACTACCTGAAAATCAAATTAGCCAAAGCTTTAAAGTTTGAAAATACAAGCACTGGTTACATGGATGAATGAGAACTGTCATATAACTCTGACAGTGTACAAATTCACAAAGATCTCTGAAGAGCAACTGGGTAAACCAAAAATAAAACTTGGCCCACACCTTTCAATCTAACAATTCCAACCTTTAGCAAAGCTACTAGAGTAACAGAAGCAACCTAAATAGCTATCTAACTAAAACAACATGTACCATTGTGGGTTTATTTCAAAAATAATGTCAAGGTCAGCAAAGGGAGCTGTGGAAGAATAAGTAGAATACAGCTTTAAGGTACACAGATCCTTACTGTGCACTGTTAGCAGAGACACACACACACACACACACACACACACACACACACTGCTCAGGGTGATGTGGAAACAAACTCCAACAGGCTCACCAATATTTGCCTTAGTCATAGAAGAAGGGAATCAGAACAGATCAGTACATGGAAGGTTTCAAATAAAGCTGCAACTTTAATGTCCTTTAAAGAACAAAAGAGAGGGCTGGAAAGATGGCTTATTGGTTAAGAGCACTGGCTACTCTCCCAGCAGACTTATCTTCAATTCCCAGCATCCACACAGCAGCTCAGAACTGTCTGTAACTCCATTTCCAGAGGATCCAACCCCTCACAAATACGCTTAGGTAAAACATAAATGAACGTAAGGTAAAAATAAATAAATCATTTTTTAAAGAAGGGTATTAGGTCTCCACACACATCATATATCATTCACATACAGGTATGCACACACAAATGCACACAAAAGCATACTTCATAAATTGTTGTTTCCAAATGTTAACAATTAAGATAGTTCAAGGAGTACAGACGCTTGCCACCAAACTTGATGACCTGAGTTCAATTCATGGAACCCACAAAGTGAAAGAAAATAATAACTTCAAGATAGTCTCTAAGCTCCAGACAGCACATGGTCACACACACTTACACAATATAAGTAAATGTAAAATCATTTGTAATGTTATTTCTCTTATCTGCAAGCTTTTTGGGTTTTTTGCTGTTCTTACAGATGAAGCCTTAAATTTTGAATTGAGGGGGAAAAAAAGCTGGGTCTGGAGAGAGCTCAGGGGTAAAAAGCACTTACTGTTTATACAGGATCTGTGTTCAGTTCCCAGCACTCATGTAATAGCTCAAAACCACCTGTAATCCCAGTCCCAGGGGATCAGATACCCTCCTTCTCCCTTCTGTTGGCACTAGACATGCACAACAACCACAGACATATGTCAGAACACAGACCAAGGATGGAGGCCTGCGAGAGGAGTTGCCTGCTTGTGAGAAAACTCAAAGAAAATACGACAGACTCCAGTTTCTTCAAAAACAGAATTTTTCTTGGACTAGCTTTCATTCTTTTGACAGGTGTAGTGAATAGGTGTGAGTTTATTTCAATTGTTGTTAATCATGTGCCTCGATGGAAAAACATGGTTTTGCCCCACCCAGCTTGACCTTATGATTGTATATTCAGGTGACTCTTCTTAACCTTCAGAATACAAACTGTCCAATGCTCTAAATAAAACTGGCTATTGCATGAGAGTGTAGTCAGCCTCATTTACTGGCTCCACTCTCCTAGGCTCACACAGTTAAATTAACAAGGGTACACACAGGGTGCCACAAATCCGGGACCTGAAGTTGGCTATGAGATAAGACAATGGGGACTCACTCACAGAGAGTGAGTGAGAATAATGAGGCAGAAACCAGGGAAAAGTCTACCTTATGTAGAGCTTATGATCATTTTTTAAAGAAAGGAGAAGCACAAATACCAAAATCACAACGATCAGATTGCTTGCGAGTTGTTCACGACTATAATCCCTGATTTCCAGAAGGAACTGTAGGTGAAGTAGTATGAGACAGAATCTGAAAGAATATTGAAAAGGCGTACAGACATGGAGAAAAGATCCCTGTAACTTTAATTTTTGTAAAGCCTATTTTTAATGATGGTTCTTAAATACTTTAACCTCCCTTTTAGCCCACCACTTGCCAGAGGTAGTGGAAAAGAAAGGTTATTAGAGGATACAGGGGAAGTGGGCCTGTCTAGAAATGGTTCTTAGGAGCAACTGCCATCTGTGTTGTCTGGAAATCTTCAGGTCACAGGTCAGCATCAACCACCAATCTACTCATCAACTCATCAACACTTCACAGTAGCAAACATGAATTAGCAGTGGTGGCATGGCCTAGCAGAGATAACCAGGCCTTAATCTCAGCATGACATGTCTCAGAACCAACAAGCACTGCATAGCTAAGCTCTACCATCAAGAAAAGCTCAGCCTCCATCACTGCTGGTTGGGTCCTCTACAGGTTATGTCTCAGCATGTGGCTCACCTCTGCATGTGTGTCTGTCTCAGCCCACGTCCAGAGAAATGGCAAGAAGCCGAAGTACACCATCAAAAGTTTTTTTGGTGCATTTCTTTCTATAGAGTTCTGACAAATGGAGCTCAATTGCACAATGTACCTTCACAAGTCTACCTTGCCCCAGCAAAACACCATCCAACACAACTGACTTTCCAAAGAACCCTTAAGTTCCTACTTCAGATCCCTGTTCAATTTTGGGTCACTTGGGTATTACTATGGACTGTTACCAAAATGCTTAAGGAAGATAAGGAGGATACTAATAATGAGGTTGATCAAACATTAAAATTAGTAGAGTTAAAAAAAATTTTTTTTTCTTGCCGGGCGGTGGTAGCGCACGCCTTTAATCCCAGCACTTGGGAGGTGGAGGCAGGCGGATTTCTGAGTTAGAGGCCAGCCTAGTCTACAGAGTGAGTTCCAGGACAGCCAGGGCTACACAGAGAAACCCTGTCTCGAAAAACCAAACAAAAACAAAAACAAAAAAATTTTTTTTCTCCATTAAGGCAAAATCTAAAGTAAAAGCTGCTGGTGTAACCTGCTGGTGACAGTTCCCTCAGCAACTTACTGGAGCCTCCTTCAGATGTGTGCCCTCTACTGCCTGAAAAGGACCTTGAAGCATGGAGTGAGGAATGTGATATAGTCAATCTAAACTTGAATTCTCTCCACTTTTCGATGAGGACTAAGCAGAGACTACAAAAAAAGCTAACTTTACAACCAAGACAAGCTAAAGCAGGACAGGAAAACAAAAGCAGTTTCTTAATTCCTCCCTGGCCTCATGAGCCAGGTACTTCCAGTGCAATTTCAGGAATATCAAAATATTTACCTAATTATGCACTAACCAATCTATTTAAAACTCTAGAAAGAGAAGCAGCATTGGACAATTCTCACATATAATAAAAGGCAGGAAAAAACCTACAGCTATTTGAATCTAGACTAAACGAGGCATCTGTGTATCATCTGGACCCTTCACTACCTTCAAACTTACTATTTTCCCCACTATCTGTCTCCTACAGTTACTACAGCACAAGAAGCTACACCTCTGGAATGGATTCATTTATACCATAAGGGCCATAAAATACTAACTTACTCTTCTTGCTCAATTAGTAAATCAGGAGCGGACTCATTGTTAACAGTATATGTGTTTGATCCTTGCTTCATTATCTTATCCTTAACCAAGAATCAGTTTTTAAGAGTGTTACAGAACCCAATGGATTTTCATGTTTCATTTGCAGATTACTGTAGAAGGATAGGAAATCACTATCCACCTGGTAAACTATGAAATTTTTTCATACAAACTGAATTTGTACTAACAAAAATTGTCCAACCTTTCCCATTCCACAGGAAAATACTTATTTTATTAATGGCTCATTCAATGGTACAGAAGGGAGTCACTGTCCATATAGTCATCAATCTATGAATACTTTTTTCTTTAGCTCAACAGGTAGAACTGGCTGTTTTGATTCACTTATTACAGTTAGTCCATAAGGCCTTAAATATTGTCTTAGGATTTCCATTGCTGTGAAGAGACACCATGACCAAGAACTCTTATAAATGATAACATTTAATGGGGACTAGCTTACAGGTTCATGGGTTCAATACATTATCAAGACTTTAGCACAGCAGCGTTCAAGCAGACTTGGTGCTGGAGGAGCTGAGAGTTCTACATCTTATTCCAATGGCAAACAGGAGAAGACTAGCTTCCAGGTAGCTAAAAGGAAGCTCTCTCAAAGCCCATCCCCACAATGACACACTTCCTCCAAAAAAACACCACCTACTCCAACCAAGCCACACCTCCTAATACTGCCACTGCCCGAGTCAAGCATATTCAAACACCACAAATCATTTTAAATTCTGCTTATGTTGTAGGATTATTTCCAGCAAGACTCATACTCATTCATGCTCTAACATCCCTGATTTTATTGCAGAAGGAAATAAGCAAGCTGATGCATTAACTTGCCCTATTTTTACTTCTCCAGAAAAAAATAATTTTGGAAAGGGTGGATAGATTCACTGAAACATTATGGTTCCCTCAGGTCCTCCAGCCCCAGACCATCAATGGAGATGGGCAAGGAGAAAGTGGAAGTCACCAGAAAGATAGCAAACCTCCAACTAATACTCAAAAGGAGAGATATCGAACATATCATCAGAAGTCAAGTCTGTCCACCTGGGGCCAAGTTAAGGTCCTATGCACCAAGGGAGAAGTCACCTTTCTAATGATTCTGTTATGACTGGACTGTGGGACTGTAACAGACTCATTCATTCATCTGAAGGAATTGCGTTTACTTTTTCCTTGGGATTTCAATCACTTTCTATCTGTATAGGACACAACATTTGTTTTCCTATTAAAGTCAAATATAGGCTTACATTCCACAAGATACCAGAACTACCAATCAGGTAGGATTCTTTTCAAGCTATTCTCTCTGGATATTTCAGATCAATGTGATAATGTAGCTAAGAGTACTGGACATAGTTGATCCCTGTTCTTAATGCCAGAGTATACGACATAATGCTTTAAACAGTCTAATGTTATTATGTTTATAATTTGCTTATGGGATAATCATGAACTACCAAATGACAATTAGATTTATCTACAACATCTCAAATCAAAACCACTCTGGATATCCTGCTATTAAAAAATAAGAGAGTCAGCCAGGTAGTTGTAGTGCACGATTGTAATCCCAGCACTTAAAAGGCAGAGCAGGGGGATCTCTGTGAGTTCAAGGACAGTGTGGTCTACAGAGCCAGTTCCAAGACAGCCAGGGCTACACAGAGAAATTCTGTCAATTCTGTCTCAAAATAATTAATTAATTAATTAATTAATTAAAAATAAATAAATAAGAGGGGAAGATGTCAAAACACAATCCAAGAATGATTCTGAGTACTTGTTAAAAAAAAAAAAAAAACTCCAAGAAAACAAGACCAAGAGTCTTGTGATCTCAGTTTCTTCAAAAACACAGAATTGTTCTTGGAATGTGCTTTCATACCCCTCCCAGATGTAGCAGATAGGAGTTCCCTTTAAATTATTTATTATATTGCCTATTATTTGCTTATATGCCTCTATGGAAAAACACATTTTTGTTGTGTGGCTTGTCCTTTGATTGTACACTATACTATGTGATTATTAACTCTTAAGAGTATAAATTGTCTGATCCTCTGAATAAAGTTGGCTACTGCATGAGACTTTAGTCAACTTATGTATTGGCTCCATTCTCCCAGATTCATGTTACTACCAACTTCAGCAATAAACAGACATAGATGTAGACAAAACACTCATATACATAAAATAGAAAGTAATAACAAAAATAAAATCTTTCTGGAAGGAAAAAAAGCCACTTACAAAGGAATAAGAGACTAACAGGTTCCTCACTACTAATAGTGGATGCCAGAAGCTTTTTTAAAGGCGTATTATCAAACTTTTGGAAGGAACTACTGGACCACTGTTTTCAGTTTAAGCAGTAGTCAGAATAGAAGGCAATCATGCCAGAACTGAAAGTTTACTGCCTAAAGATCTTGTTTGGAAAAGATCTATCGGGCTGGAGACATGGCTCAGTGGTTAAGAGCACTGACTGCTCTTCCAAAGGTCCTGAGTTCAATTCCCAGCAACCACATAGTGGCTTATAACCACCTATAATAGGATCTGATACCTTCTTCTGGTGTGTCTGAAGACAGCTACAATTTACTCATATAAATAAATCTTTTTTTAAAAAAAAGGAAAAGATCTATCACAAAAAGGAACAAATCTAAGGAGAAAATTTATGGAAATCATCAGAACAGTAATAAGAAGACTATCACAACATGTAATTTAAATATTGTTGAGAAATACTAAATTTAAAAAAACACCATGAGACAAAAATAACTACACAACAGGCTGGATGTGGAACTGAGATAAGGTCTGGATTGGAAGCCGTGACGTGTCTGGTATTGGAGGTTGAGGAGATGACTCAGTATGTAAAGTGCTTGCTATGTAAGAATGAGTCTGAGTTTAACCACCAGCATGCACATAAAAACTGACTATAGTAGGCTGGACAGAGTGCGCAGGAGCACTTGCTGAAGACTTGTATCAACTTCCCGGCTCCCATTCTGAGTGGTTCATAAACACCAGTAACTCTAGCTCCGGAGGAACTGACACCCTCTTCTGTCCCAATAGGCACCCATACACACACATAAAGACACTCAAACAGACACATGAATACATTTTTTAAAAGAACGCTATTCTTTACAACAAACACACAGAACCTGAGCACAGTGGTGTACAACTGTAACTGCAGCAGGACAGTAACATCCCAGACACTTGCTGGTTACCAGTCTAGTAAATCAGTGAGCTCCAGGTATGGTGAAGAAAGACAACCAACATCTACCACTGACCTATACAGGCAAAAGCACCCTCCACTCCCCCACATACACCACATACACAAATAAAATTATTACATTCATCGAACATATTCTTAGTAAAAAATACTACGCACTCCTATCAGCCCTAGAGAAAAACAGAAAATGCCACTTAGTAGAGTTAGCATATGGTGTCTAATATTATAGGTAACAGGTAGAAAAATGTTCTTTCCAAACACAACTTCAACTTAAATGTTACTTACTACTCAACAGCCTTTTATGGTATCAAGGCTTTCATAAACTTTGAGGCCAACACTTAGGTACTCCTCATCTGTAAAATGGACTCAATGTACACTGTGTATTTGAGCTATGTGTTTGTCTACCTAGATAAAATAAAGGCTAGGGAGATGGCTCAGTGAATAAGAACATTTGCTGTGAAAGCAAGAGGATCTGAGTTCAAATCTTCAGCACCTACAAAACATGTACCTATAACCCACATATTGAGTATGCAGAAACAAATGGATCCCAGAAATCCTGGCAAGTGAACCTAATAGAAATGGCAAGGTTCAGGTTCAGTGTAAGGCTATCTCAAAAATTAGGTAAATAAAAGTGGAAAGAGAAAGACACTCAATACCCTCCTCACCAAAACACTAACACACCAACACACACAACAGTTTAAAAATAATAGGGGCTGATTGGTTAAGAGCACTGGCTATTTTTTCAGAGGAATTGGGCTCAACTCCCCAGCATCACAAGGCAGCTCACAATGGTCTGTATTCCATCCAGTCCCAGGGATTCAAAGTTTCTCCCTGTCTCCATTGGCACTGCATGCATGCTTATGGTACAAAGATATACAAAAGAGAAACGGTGCTTGCACACCAGCCTGATAACCTCAGTTTGATCCTCTAATCTCCAAAACTGGCAACTAAGAACCAAGTTCCAGGAGTTGTCCTCTGACCTGTATATACCCACAGGAATAGAAAAGTACACTCCATTAAAATGAAAAGCAGAGGTGCAGCTCAGTGGCGGCAGAGTCATCTACATGCATGAAGCCCTGGGCATTTCCAGCATGATAAATAGGAATTAAGAAGATAATTAAGGATGAAAGATGTCAAAATATGAGAAAATAGGAAAGGGGTAAGATATGGTTATCATTGTAAACCAAACCAGGTTATAAGTAGATAAACTAAAACAAAAAATCAGACAGAAAAGATAAACTAGTTGATCACAATCAACATTAATAAGATAAATCTTTCTTAAAATTAAGAACATTATAGAATGATCACAGATCCTAAACCAAGTAGAAGCCATAATGCATACATAGATAGATTCGGCAAGTCTGTAATGGAAATAAAAAGGAACCACCAGTGTTGGGAATGTGGCTCACTGGTGATGTGCTCACCTCACATCTACAGGCCCGGACTTCCATCTTGAGCTCCACAATGAACAAACGGCCTCTATTAGTTGATTAGTCACAGTTTTTCAATGTGTTATAGTCTTACTATAGTCAAAACTCCAAAAGTCACAGAAAAAACCCAGCCTGTCATTTTTTTCCTGGAAGATTTTTAACATTTAAGCATGGAAGAAGTTACAGTTACATTTGTAAAGCCAACTGTAAAGTTATTCAGCAAAAAAAGAATAAAATATCAAAACTAAGTCTCTGAGAATACCAAATCCCAAAGCTTCACAACCAGGACTCTCCACTTTCCCTGTAGAACAAGTGATGACCAAGCATTCAACCACACACATTAGCAGGTCACTAGTAGTTATTAGCATGTCTTCTCTCAACCTAGTCCCAGCTTTTCAAACTCTGGCTCATGACCCACATGGGGCCATGTGACTGAATGTGAAGGTTGAGAAAACTTTGCCAACAGTGAAATACGTTTGAACAGCCATAACAAAATTTAGTTCACAATGGAGCGGTGCCATAAATCTGAGATGTTTTCTGCCCTCATAGAAACATAATCATTTAGTTATAGAAAAGAAAGCCTCTTAGAGTTTCCATTGCTGTGCAGACACACCCTGACCATGGCAACTCTTACAGTTAGAGGTTTAGTCTGTTATCATCATGGAGGGAAACATGCAGCATACAGGCAGGCATAGTGCTGGAAGAGCCAAGAGTTCTACATTATGATCCACCGGCAGCAGGAGACCGGGCGTGCATCACACTGAATGTAGCCTGAACACTTAAGACCTCAAAGCTCTGCCTCTACAATGACACACTTACTCTAACAAGGCCATACCTCCTAATAGTGCCACTTCCTATGGGCCAAACATTATAACACATGAGTCTATAGAAGCCATACCTATTCAAAGCACCACATATTTTAATGTTTTCCTACAGTTATACCTCAGCATGAAAGTATCAATTAGTATTGTTTCAAATGTTTGAAAACTGAGGCCCTTTAATCTCAGCACTCAGAAGGCAGAAGCAGGTAGATGTCTATGAGTTTGAAGCCAGCCAGCCTATTACACTGGGTTCTAGGCCAGCCAAGTCTACACAGTGAGACTGCCTTTAATAGCAAGCAAACAAAAGGCTGTATAGGTTTCATTTTCTTTAAGAACCATTAAATGAACTGTTTTTGTTTTTTGTTTTTTGTTTTTTGTTTTTTTTTCAAGATGGTGTCTGGATGGCCTGTAGACCAGGCTAGAACTTGTAGCAATTCTCCTATCTGCTTCCCAAATTCTGAGATTTCAGGCCTCACCACCATGCATACTTGTTAAACAAACTTTAGCTTGGCATCAGGACAAAATCACCAACAAGTTCTGAAATGGTATGCTCATATTGACAAAAATCAAAATCAAACAAAGCCCATTCTACACAACTGTTTTTCTTCTTCTACACAACAGCTGTAGGTTTTACTCTATGTCCCATCTGAGTGAACAGCAACAGAAGCCAACAGAAACCTCACCAAGACGTGGAAACCATGCTGCCAGACCAGCTCTCCAATCTTGGATGAGACCGAGAGGCCATTTTAATAGCAAGGCTACACAGCTCCAGCTTACTGCCAATTACTGGGCCACTTGGCTCCCATCTAGCATTGCACTGTGACAACCATGCAGAAGAACCATAGCTACCCCTGAGCAAAAGATCTTACCCTGTTAACAGAAAAGCTTTAGGCCCTCCAAACAGGAGTGATGACAATAACTGAGTATAAAATTAAACCAGCATTAAGCAAACAGTTTTTGCAAAGGGGCCTTCTGCAGGAGACTTGGACAACACAGCTCTGTAGCCAACGGCTTTCTCCATGCTCCCCTCAGCAGTTCTTGATCAAAGAGAGTCCTTGGTTCCAAACTGTTTACTGATTGTTCATCATGGAAAATGGGTGCATACCACCTCCTCAGCGTGAACCAGAGATTAAATACCCTTTGCAGGGAGGAAAGTCCAGAAAGGGATGCTTATAGGCTAAACCCTCAGGGCCTCTAGATACCTCATTAGCATGGAGAACTTGGTTCTGATCTTCAAGACCATAGGTCACATTCCTATGTAGAATGTGTGGTCATGTGACAGGGGCCTGATGGAAGCAGGTGAAGCTACTACCATCCTCTTTAGGTTCCAGGGCTTCCAACCTTCTCAACCTTACCAAGTTTCCTGTCAAGATCCACTGCCCCACAACTCTTTTTTTTTTTTTTTTTTAAATAAAGGAAAGGTGTCATTGGAATGACTGCTTCTTAGGTTATTTGTAGTGAAAATTTTGGGTGGGGTGTGGTGTGAGCATCAAAATAAAACACAACATAAGCCAAAGGTGGTACCACAACATAAGCCAGAGGGGGAACGAGGGGTGGGGTGGGGGTGCTAGGAGAACAAGGGGTTATTGAACAAACCAATTGTTTAGTGGATTGAAATTGAGAGTGAGTTTGTACAGTTTGTGAGGGTATTAATATCAGTTTTAAACAACATTTGGTTCATCTACGTAGATATGTAAGTTTCCCCAAGTTCGGTAGCCATTAGGCTCTGGCAAGAGAGTTAATCTGTTGCTGGAAGGTCCCAAGCTGTCAGCATCTGCTTGTCTCAGAAGTCAGATGATATATCTAAACAAAGGCAGTTTTACTGCCCCAGGCAGATCCAAGGAGATGGTGGGTCAGTCTCTGTCTGGCCTGTGGCAGCAGCACTGTCTTTCTCCCTTTTGTAGAGATAAACCTGTAGAGTAATCACAGGAGGGGAGCAGAACCCAGCAGGGGTGTCTGTACAGAGTGGGTAATGGAAAAGTTAGGCCTGCACAGTTTGCTTAGGAGCTATTGTTATAGTCCTAGAAAAAAGGGAAGGGTGTTTGAAGAATTTAGTCCTGGAAGGCATCCTTTACGTTGGCAGTTATCTGCATTGTATTAAGGAAACCAGATGGGAAGAGTTGAAAATTTATCAGCTTTGGATGGCTGAGGAAGGAAATACCAAGTTAAGTATGTATCTGGCTGGGACAGGCAGTAACTGCTTGTCTGTAAAAGAAAACGTTGTTAACTAACGATTAAATAATGGTTATTAATGTAGTTGGTTTGACTTGTTTGAGTAGATTAAATATGATTTTTGAAGTTTAAAAGAAATTTTAGGACAATTTTAGGTTAGAAGGCACAAGCATTATTTCAGGTGTTCCTGTTAGGGATAAAAATAAACATTTAAATAAAGAAGTATGGTGGTGGTGGCGCCCTTTAATCCCAGCACTTGGGAGACAGAGGCAGGCGGATTTCTGAGTTCGAGGCTAGCCTGGTCTACAGAGTGAGTTCCAGGACAGCCAGAGCTACACAGAGAAACCCAGTCTCGAAAAACAAAACAAAACAAAACAAAAAAAGAACTATGAAAAATTTAGGTTAAAAGGCACAAATACTGTTTTAGGTGTTCCTGCTAAGGAAAGAACAAGCATTTAAACAAAGTATATGAAAATTTGGGGGTTAAGGGCTTTAGGTGTATTCTTTCCAATTCTCAGCAGGAAGATCTTATCTACTGTCTTTGCTTGGCAGGCTCTTTACATGAAGGGGAAGGGGCCTGCTCTGCCCTGATGCCATAGCTGTGTGTTTTTCCTTGGCTGGTATTGGCAGAAGGCAGGGGGTAGGTTGTTTTTTGTACATCCTAAAAGTAGAGAGGAAAGAGAAGAAGCATAGGGACTTGATGGCACTGTATCAGCAGGGCTGGAGGGATTGGGGAGCAGGGAGGGGGGTGGGGGGATCAGAATTTTTATTAATGGGTCCACTGGACTGTCTGGATTTGGACAAGGGCCAGTGTAGTATCTCCCCGTGAAAACAAAAGTGGGAGGAAGACAGACTGTCTGTCTTCAGAGTGGGAAGGCCTAGGTCTTTTGAACTAGTGTCAGGTTACTCACAGTCTTTGTTTAATTTGGAGTTTTGATGTGGGTCTGTATGGGTTACCAGTTGGGGTATGTGTCAGCTGGATGTGCCCCACGTTGGACACCAAATGTGGTTTTGCGTTCTGTTTTACTGCTGGGGTATAGGAACTCTGCAGATGAAACACAAAAAACTGACTACATTTACCCTACACCTGCTATCTAGTGATGTACTCTCCAGAAGCTCTGATATACCACTCAGGGGGTGGGAAAACACAACCTAAGATGTGAGACGCCAAACTGGGGCTCCCTGACTCCAGAGTGTCCAGTTGCTGCTGGAAACGGCATAGAAAAGTCAGGAGAGGGTTGGGGGCGATGGCATTGTCTAGGCTCTGCCCCACAGTTACCTGGCAACAGCCAGGTGTACCTGACTCACTATAAATGGGGCTGCTTGTCATCTCTTCTTCCTCTTGCCTTCCTGCTCTGTTCTTGACCCTTAACCCCTCTTTCCACATGCTCATGGCCAGCCTCTACTCCTCTACTCTCTCTCTCTCTCTGCCTTTCTCTGTCTCTATTACCTTCTCAACTCCCCTCCCCATGGCCTCAATAAACTCTATTCTATACTATACCTTCATGTGGCTGGTCCCTCAGGGGGAAGGGATGCCTCAGCATGGGCCTGTGAATGCACCCCCTTCCCCCACACATGACTGCACATCCAAACATATTCCTTCTCTCCCTGTATTTTTATAAAACACAACAGGGGGTCCATAGGCCTTTGATAAGGAGCCCAGGGCTGGGGGCTCCCAAACTCCTAGACATCCAAACGGAGTTGGATCTTGGGTCTGCAGGCTGAGGAGCCCAGTGCCGGAAGGATGGAGAACTCCAGCTTAGCTCATTGGCAATTGTCCTTAGCTTAGCTGTGATTGTCAGAGCGCAGAAGGGCCTCTGGCCAGGAGACTTAGACAGTGCAGCTCTGACAACAGGCTTTCTCCATGCTCCCTTCAGAGGTTCTTGATGAAAGAGAGTCCTTGATTCCAAACTGTCTATTGATTGTTCATCATAAAAAATGGATACATACCACCTCCTCAGAGGTAGACCAGAGATTAAATACCTTTTACAAAAAGGAATGTCCAAAAAGAAAAACTTATTTGCTAAATTCTCAGGGTCTCTAGATACTTCATTAACACAGAAAATTCTGTTCTGGTCTACCAGACCATAGATCACATTCCTATGTAGAGACTGTGGTCATGTTAGGGGCCAAAAGCAGATAAAGCTCCTACCGTCCTCTCTGGGCTCCCAGAATGGAATTCCAACCCACTCAACCTTACCAAGTTTCCTGACATGGCCCACTGCCACACAGAAGAGGGACTTGCCACTATAGAGGGAGGAGGAAGAAGCATAAGCCATGGAAGAATTTTTCATACCTTCAGGGACTTGTAAGCAGTTCAGCAAGAGTAAAGAGTAACAATGATAACAAATAACAAGAATATGGCTGTGAATAAAGGAGGATAAGGAAAATGGGCTCAGCAAGCACTGATAACAAACAACAAAACATACCAATTAGTTAGTATCCGGGTGTGGTCCTTGGTTTCTGATCTTAGTAGCTTGAATAGATAGACAGATGATGGTAGCATCCACTGCAACAGGAAACTTGTTTTGATAAAGTTAAAGTGCAACTCAAGTTCCCTTTTGGAATGCCTCTTCAGGAAACTACTGTTCCTAAGCTACAGTATACAAAGTGTATACAGTATACAAAGAAATATATGATTATTATAAAATAAAATGCAAAAAAAATAAGAAAAAGCAGATAGAAGAATTAAATACTACTTTTGGAAAAATGACAAAGGATAAATGAAAACAAAATCAAGGGAAAGGCTTGGGATCTAGAATGAGGGCAGACTCAACCCCCATTCTGAATGCCTGTTTTCTGGTTCTAATTTTTCCAGGTAAGTTCTTATATAGCTCAGGCTGGACACAAACTTGCTATGCACCAAGGCTGGACCTGAATCTCTGCCTCTGCCTCCTGAGTGTGTGCCATCATACCTTGGCTTCTGACTGTTTTCTTAAACACAGTACATGACCCACATATTTGAATTTACAATTCAAGTAAACTTTGTGCAGTATACAAGGCTGAAACCTAGCCTGTCTACTGGAGGCATGTGCCAAATGTTTCTCCATCCGTCTCTTTCTCACCATTAGTTTAGTGCTGATTCAATGTGGTACACCCTCATACTCTTGTGTTCTTACATAGAAAAAGTCCCCTGACTTAGGACAAATGCATTCCTAAGCACAGTTTCTACTTTTTGTTAATTTGCCTGGCATATGGTTTGGATATAAAGTACAGCCTTCAAAAACAGCTTTGTATTAAAAGGTTGCTCCTCAGCTGGTGATACTATTGAGAGATGAGTGGATCATGAAGGCACTAACTTCACTAATGGATTAACTCATCAATGAATTCACAGCTGAATGGATGATTAGGAACTAGGGCATAGCTGAAAGAAGTAGGTCACTTGGGGTATGCCTTTAAAGAGTATTTCTTGTTGGATCTGTGCTACAGATTTCTCTCATATTCTCATTCTCATCCATCCTCTCTCTCTCTCTCTCTCTCTCTCTCTCTCTCTCTCTCTCTCTCTCTCTCTCCCTCTCTCCCCCCCTTCTTCCTTTCTGTCCCCTTCCCCTTGTTTCTAGCTACCAGGAAATGAGCAGCTTTATTTACTATCCGATCTTTCATACCTCTTCCATATTGTCCTCTGACCTTACCACCAGAACCTTACAAACCATGAGCAAACATCATCTTTCTACCTTTCAAGTTGTTTATTCAGGTGTTTTTGTCACAGTGATGAAAAGAAGCTAACATACTCTTCTGTCCATATCTGTCCCCTTCCCTCTGCCTCTTCAGAAAGATATGCTTCTTATTAAAACAGGCTCTGGATGTATCTCGATGATGAATGATAGAACTCTGGGTCCCACCCACTAGTCCAAAACTAAGTTTTCTTTTCAAAGTTGGAGAATCAGTAAGATAGCTCAGCAAGTAAGGGCACCTGCTGGCAAGCCTGACAACCTGAGTTTAATTCTCAGGTCTGACAAGATAGGAGAACACTAACTCCATCATATTGTCCTCTGACCCCCTTCTGAGTGTGGTAGTACTTGCATGCACACAGACACACATGAAATAAATTACTCTTTAAAAATAAACACAAGCGGGCTGGAGAGATGGCTCAGTGGTTAAGAGCACTGACTGCTCTTCCAGAGGTCCTGAGTTCAATTCCCAGCAACCACATGGTGACTCACAACCATCTGTAATGGGATCAGATGCCCTCTTCTAGTGTGTCTGAAGAAGGCTACAGTGTACTCTCATATACATGAAATAAATGAATAATTCTTTAAAAAAAAAATAAACACAAGCTACAAATCATGAAAAATGCGCCACTAGAACTTATTTGAGGAGAAATCAAATTTACTTGGCATTTTAAAATTAGTATTAAAATATACATCATTCAGTGGTTGAACAGATGGGCAGGCAATTAAGGGCACTAGCTGCTCTTCCAGAGAACTCAGGTTTTCTCCCAGCACCCACATAGTGGCCCATAACCATGTATAACTGCAGTCCCAGGGGATCAGATGGCCTCTGTGGGCACTGTATGTATATGGTACATATGCATACATGCAGGCAAACACACACACACACAATAAAAAATAGTTCAAAACAGAGATTTAAAATGTATTTAATTCTGAGAATTTTTTGAGATAAAGTGCTATAAGATCATTAACCCAATGAGCAGAAAATAGGTGTGTCAAATTTTCTGCTATGTAATCCATAAATGCACAAAAGTACCTCTGCCTCCCAAGTGCTGAGATTAAAGGTATGCACCACCACTGCTCTGCACCACCACTGCTCAGCTTTTGTATTTTTAAGCCCTATATCTTCATTGTTTATCTTCACTATTAAGCTATAAGCGCATCAAATGCAAGGATGTTATTTACGTGCCTCAATATAATAATACAATCCAGGGCTGGAGAGAAGGCTCAGTGGTTACGAGCACTGGCTGCTCTTCCAGAGGACCTGGGTTCAATGCTCAGCAACCATATGGAGGCTCACAATTATCTGTAATGGGATCTAATGCTGTTTTCTGGCATGCAGGTTGTATAAGCATCAAATAAATAAATTCTTAAAAAAATAAAAGTAATACATTCAATGGTTTATATACACCTAGCACACAGCAAGCAGGTAAAGTAAGTACCACTTACTGAAAAAATAACTTTTTTGTTGTTTTGAGTTTTGTTTTTGTTTTGTGGCAGTGTTTCTCTACATAGTTCTGTCTGGCCTGAAATTCACTACATAGACCAGGCCTGCCTCTTCCTCCTGAGTGCTGGCCTGGCAAGAAATAACTTCTTAAATAAAGTTATTTTCTCAAGCAGTATTTGATACTATACAAGTTCTAACATGAATGAAAAATAGAAAGCATCCTGGTGACTTCTGTTATGGCATCTATATTATAGTAAAATCAGAGATGAAAAATAATGTATTGAGACCATATTCATCAAGCAGAGAGTAAAAGTCTATTTTTTAAATCTAGCAACACATCTTAAGTGCCCTTCTTTAAGATACAGCTCAGGTTAAATGTTCTTTAAACTTAGTTACTATTATTCTTCCACAACACATGTGGTCATCTACGTCACCAAAAGCCTGTGTGAGATCATTTTAACTTATAACCTGTAGTCTAGAATGCATATACTACTACTCCATTTAATAAAATGGGGGGGGGGGGGGACACGTCCTTGAAGGGTAACATACAAACTCACTTTAGTTTACTAAACTAGAAAATCTTTTAAAATAGACTCATTTCTAACATTTTTGTTTTCTTTTAAACTCTTACAATAATTGTTAGAATTACCATGCAGCAGATGGTCAGTATACATGTTAAATTAATGAAGTAAGTTAGCAGTGTGGCCTTTCTTCCTGGTGGTGTGTGTGCCTGTGTGGTGTGTGCTCACATGCAGACCTAAATGTGTTGACCAAAGATCAACTTCAGGAGTCTTCCTCTACAGCCCTCCACTGTAGTTTTTGACAAGGTCTCTCACTGGACCAGGAACTCACTGGGTTGGCTGTCCAACAAATCCCAGGGGCACACCTAACTTCATTCTTCACCCTTTACCTCCCTAACAACATAACAGTGCACCACCATTCCTGGCTTTTATGTGGGTGCTCAGGATATAAACTAAGGACCTTTAGTTTATATGAGCCAACCCCTAAGGATCTTTTTGATCTTATTTTGTTAATGTGTCTGAGGTTTTTTTTGCCTACATGTATGTCTGGTGCCTGCAAAGACCAGAAGGTATCAGATTCCCCTGGAGCTGTAGTTACAGATGATGTGGGTGCCTGAAGAGAGGACTGAGCCTGGGTCCTCTGGAAGAGCAGCCAGTGTTCTTAATTGCTGACTCACCTGGCCAGCCCCTAAAGATGTTTAACAGCAAATTTCACAGTAAATCTCTAAATAACTAGAAGACTAAAAAAGCAGGCCACTTTGCATTAAGAGTCTCACATTAACCAAACCTTCTTCTGTTCCAATTAACTCCTGTCCTAGGACAATGCTAATAGCCTTCCTTTCTCCCTTTATAACTGTTGGCTTCCTCAATTCTGTGATGTACCAAAAATACACTTCACAGTGTCAGAAACAATACCCTGCCTCAACAGAGTAGAACTCAAAGAGAAATAAAGAATCTTATTTATTTGAAATCAGAAGTGCCAAAACTGGAAGTTTTCAACCAAGCTAGGCTCTTGCTTCAGTAAGGACATTAGCCAATGACCTGCCATTATAAACCCATGTGTACACTTCTGAGATACACTTAAGAGACTGTATTACTGGTCTCAATGGACATCTTTTTACTTCATCAAATTCATGAAAAAAAAAAAAAAAAAAAAAAGAGAGAGAAAGATCAAAGAATTTACCTAGGCACCAGGAAGAGAGAATATGAAGTTAGAACTATAGTTCCACTTAAATATAAGACATATACA
This sequence comes from Arvicanthis niloticus, assembly GCF_011762505.2. Taxonomy (NCBI): domain Eukaryota; kingdom Metazoa; phylum Chordata; class Mammalia; order Rodentia; family Muridae; genus Arvicanthis; species Arvicanthis niloticus. The sequence goes on along the minus strand of NC_047658.1, from coordinate 67,038,179 downwards.
CCCTTTTATACTCGACATCCTGACTAAGAACAACAGATGAGGATGACAGCATCCCTAGGACTTTTCAACAGGAGAATCCCAAGTTCAGAACATGCCTGGGCTATGTACAGAGATTCAGCCAGGGAGGTGGTCTAGAGGCAGAGCACTTACCTGCCACACAGTAAGCCCTGGGTTAGAGCCCCAGCACTGAAAAAATAAAACAAACATTAAAAAAATGCCGGGGGCTGGTGAGATGGCTCAGTGGTTAAGAGCACTGACTGCTCTCCAGAGGTCCTGAGTTCAATTCCCAGCAACCACATGGTGGCTCACAACCATCTGTAATGGGATCCGATGCCCTCTTCTGGTGTGTCTGAAGACAGAGACAGTGTACTCAGATACATGAAATAAATAAATAAATCTTAAAAAAAAAAATAAGGTTGCAGGCCCAACAAGATGGCTTAGTGGGTAAAGTACTGGCACCCAGACTGAGGACCAGAGTGCCACATTTGGAATCCGCAGTGGCCTCCACATGAAAACTGTGGCACTTGTACACCTGTGCTTCCTTCCTTCCTCTCCTTCCCACCCCACAAGTAAATTATTAAAAAAAAAAAAAAATGCCCACATTCCCAGAATTAGGGAGAATGGGACAGGAGAATCACAAGTTCAACAATGCCCTAGGCTATAGAGTTCCAAGCTAGTCTGAGATACAGAGGAAGTCTGAGGTTAATCTGATCTACATAGTAAGTCCATCTCAAACAAAAACAAAAACAACTAATGCTATACAAAAACACATTGCTACACTGTAATGTCACTTCTCAAACCACACTTGCACAAAGTTGATCACTAAAGGTATTTCTCTTTGGGGATGGTGGTAGCACAAACCTTTAATCCCAGCACTCAAAAAGCAATGATCTCTGAGTTGGAAAATAGCTTGATCTATGTTTACGTGAGTTCCAGGCCAACCAGGGCTACACAGTGAGACCTTGTCTCAAAAACAAAGCAAAAAACAAAATAACCACCCCCACCCCCCGCTCTGGTGGGGACCAGGAGATGGATCAGCATATGAAAGTTCCATCCATGGAAAAAGTTAAATGTGAGTCTCCCATCTGTAATTCCAGCTCTCCTATGACAAGATAGGAGGTGAGGACAGCAGAACTGGCCCAAAGCTCTAGTAGGCTACACAGTGTCTAAAACACGAGAGACCCTGCTTCAAAAAAGTGGAAATCAAAAGGCAAGAATTGAAAATTATCCTCCGATTTCCATACCATGATATACATATGCATGTGCCCCTACATTGTTCACACATACACACACACACACACACACACATAGAAAGAGACACAACACTTAGCAATCTGACAAAAATTAGTGTCCACCCTTATTTTTACCTATATCCCACAGTCACCTACTTCCTGCTAGGAAGAAGCATTTCAGTTCCATACTAAATACAGACCTGGGTAGTGTAAAGCAGAACATACAATGCCTTCATTTAGAATGCCCTTTTCTTATTCTAGCATCAACTATGACCCATGGGTGATAACTTAGGTGGACTTTTCAAACTACAGTCTGAATAACACCAATGGTCAGGTGTATGTGCTTGAAATCTATCCCTTTGTCTTCTCTTCTTTGTAATATAAATTATGCAGTTGTTCCTTCTTCCTAGTCCCAAAACTTAATAATAGTCTCTAAAGCAGCAATTCTCAAGCATTTTAGATTCATGATACCCTCAGCAATTTTCTTAGAGCAGCCCTATGACAAAAAATAACATCAGTTCCACTTATTAGGTTCTTGGAAACCATTTGAAAAGTAAATCTGGGGGCTGGAGAAATGGCTCAGTGGTTCAGAGCCTTGCTCTTGCTGAGGACCTAAGTTTAATTCCCAGCATCCACATGATGACTCCCATCTGTAACTCTAGTTCCAGAAGATCTGATGACTTCTCCTGATCCAAGACGCCCAGGCACACACGAATACAAGTGAAAAAAAAAGCAGGCCAAACACTCAGGCACATACAATTAATCATTTTTTAAACTAAATTGAATTTTAATGGTTTTATTTTATCTTTAAACAACCACAAGTGCTTACTGAGTATTACTATGAGGCATACAATAACTTATCAAGTTTTAGAATTAGAATGGACACTGGTTCTATTTTTTTTTCCATGAAACCTTTCTTGACTAAGGTAAACTTAAGCTACAATATCAAATTAAAGCTTGCAAACAACTTTTTAGGAAAAAGATCACAAAGTATTTAAACAAGAACAAATCAGTAAACTAGTTTCTACCTAAGAATGCTATGGTATTGCTACATCTACCTCAAATGAATGTGTATTCAAGTTTAGCCCCTTTTCATACCCCAGTTGGTAGAGCAGACGACTGAAAAGACAAAAGCATATTCTAAGAGCCACTCACACTAGGAAAAAAACAAAACTTGCATAAAGTAAATTTTTTTAAATTTAGCATGTGTGCACATGTGCACACTCTTTCTACACTCATGCCAAAAAAGCTCCAGTAGAGGTTAGAGGACAGCTTGCAAGTGGTTCTTTCTTTCCACTATGTAGGTTCAGGGAATCAAACTCAGATCATTAGGCCTGGCAACTAAGCTATCCTGCCAGCAAAATTAAAAATTTTCTTTTTTGTTTTGTTTTTTGCTTGTTTGTTTGTTCTTTAAGATGAGGTTTCTCTGTGTGGCCCTGGCTGTCCTGGAACTCACTCTGTAGTCCAGGCTGGCCTGGGTCTCAGAGATCTACTAAAATTAAAGGCAAGTGCTACCATGCTCAGATTAATTAAAACTTTTTAAATGGCACAGAGCTGATTCTTAATAAAACTTACACAAAGTAGAACTCACTTGATTATGACTGACACCCCATGCATTCCCAACTTAACAAAAATTTAAACCTAGTTACAAATAATACACATAAAAGATACTATATAATTTATATATATACATATCATTTATCTTTTATCTAAAAAATCTTTAATTTGTAGTATGAGAATATTTTTGTAAGTACCTTGTTTATTAAAAAAAAAAAATTGTGGTTCCTCTTCCCTGCGTGCAAGGGAACCCCAGTGCACTGGCTATTATCATTATATTGTCATTAAACCTCATGTAATATTGCAGCAGGAAAAAAATTGTAACATTTCATTTGGCTCTTAGCCACTATCTTTGTCTACTGAAGAAAGTGAAGTCCATATAAACGAAACAAATTGTTCTATAACCTATATATTGCATTGCTCAACACAAACCCTGGTCTTTCAACTCTTTCTAGTATATCAGTCTTTGCCCAAAAGACTGAGTCAATCTCATTAGCTGAACAATTTTTGTTTGTTTGTTTTTTTGTTTTTCGAGACAGGGTTTCTCTGTATAGCCTTGGCTGTCCTGGAACTCACTGTGTAGACCAGGCTGGCCTCGAACTCAGAAATCTGCCTGCCTCTGCCTCCCAACTGCTGGGATTAAAGGCATGCGCCACCACTGCCCGGCTAGCTGAACTATTTTAAATTATGCCATAATCCAAGTTCCGAAACCCTTTTTCCTGCACAGTAAAACTTTCACCTTCAGAGAGACTTTTTATTTGCCACATGTCTTGAACTGTGTGACATTAATTAACAATTATTCTTAGATTCCCCACGACAGAATCTGTTATTATCAGTCCTCTTAGCAACTATATGGATGGTAATGCTGTGGCTGAGCTAAAGGATTCCTCTTGGCCCAACTTCTTTCCCGTTTGTCCTCAGCTAATGCCCCAAAGTTCAATGCTAGAAAAATCAAACCTATCCTAATAACTTTTCTCTTTCAATACTAACACCAACTAAGCACAATGATTAAAAATGAAGAAACTGCAAGCTTATCCGCTATTCAAAATGCAATGGCGCCCCCCCCAAAAATCTATGCCTTTCTCTTAACTTGGTCCAAATAAATTCTAAAAACATTTCCCCTCAAGTTCTCACATTTTCTGACAAATAAATTACTATTATTTTTAAAGTATCCTAAAATTAAGTGAGGGTATTATACTTTACAGTGATTACTTCCTTCGAAAAGAATGTAAATATAACTTGGTAATGAAATTAATATACTAGAAGCTTAATATTTAAAAAAAATTCTGCAAGAAAGTCTTAACCTAAAGTAATTTAACTCCGATTTCAGTTTTTAAAATCTTGCCTTTTATAGTTAGAGAGAGTCTAAGAAATGTGAACCAGTAAAGAGATGAAGGCCTGACATACGCCTTTAATCCTAGCACGCGACAGGCAGAGGCAGAAGGATTTCTAAGAGTTCCAAGCCAGCACAGTCTACAGAATTCCAGACCAGTCTCAAAAGAGAAAGGGGAAAGAAAGTATACAACCGCTGTATCAACAACTGCTGTAGGATTAATACTTAATAACATTGTATACCACACACTTTCTCTACAGGTAATACTTTGAATGAGTTCACATTCTTTAGCTATGTAAATACATCATAGCAGAAACGTAATTTCTATAGAGAACAAGAAAGCAACTCTGCTTTCTTAGAAAGGTCACAGCTATCATGCCTTGTACAATTCCCAGTCCACCCTGGTCATCTACGCACAAATCAAAAGAAAAAGAAAAGAAGACCTATTTGGAAAACGTTTCTTCTTCTGCCAAGGGCTGTAGCTAGACAAAGGCAGTGTTCAGAGTACACAAATAAGCCTTCTCTAAGGGGAATAAAGTACCAGAAAAGGAGCGGAATGGATCGGGATTAATAGGGGATAGGGTTAGCGCTCAGCGTGTTAAGACTGTAAGCAGCAAACACAACGCTGAGATGCTCCAGCAAAAGAACCACGACCAACAGCAGCAGCAGCAGGAAGTTTCAATGGGGCCGGGCAGAGCATGCGCCCTGCACCCGCGCGGTGGCCTTATGTGGAAGGAGCACCACTTGCGAACACCAATAATAGACCAGCGGCACCAGAGAGAAACATGAGCAACAAGCACCTTCTTCAACTGTTTCCCCAGCCATCTGAGCCCCTCCTCCAGCCTACAGACCAACCACCCCACCCCAGCCAGCAAATGGAAGAGTGACTTCTTCTTCCCTTAAGCCCTGTAGCCGAGATAGGGGGAAGGGAGAGAGAAAAGTGGAGAGATGCTTTTCTATTATTTTGGGGGAGGTGGTGAGGAGAAAAACTATGGAGGAGGAGATATTAACCCTCTCCTCCCTAGAGCGGAGAAGCTGGGCCGACTTCACTTCCCCTTCCTACGCGAGAATAGGGGGGAAGCCCCCTCCCTGGTCAGAGGAGCTGATCTCCCAAGGAGGAAGGAGTTTGAGGGGGGGGCTAGACCAGACCTCCAGGAGACGGGAAAAGGCAGGAGCCGACTCTCTCGGGGGAGTTCCCAGCACGGGGAGAGTGGAGTGTCCGCAGGCCCCCGCCCACTCAGGTGGAGTGAGCAGAGGGGGCGCCGGGAGAAGATGGGCCCAGCCTCTCGGGAGACGGCGGGGAGGATTGGTGGGAGGAGGGGAAGAGAAAAGCGCAAAGCTGGCCGGAACCTGCACTCCCCTTCCCCCGCCACCTAAAGGGATAAGGACTAGAAGCAACACCGGCGCGGGGGACCCGGCCCTAGAGCGTCAGCCCCGCACAATACCACCCCCTGGGCCCTAGCCCACACCCGGCTCGCGACGCCCCCACCTCGGTCCCCGCGGGGCACGGTGGCCCTTGGGGGCCTCCGCCCCGCCTCCCCACCACCCTGGAAACCCCTCGGGCTAGGCGGAGTAGGGATTCCGCGGAGCCCAATCCTTGGAGAGGGCCCGCAGGGGCCCAGGGTATCTGTGGAGAGCTAAAGCGCGCCAGGGCCGCTTCCCGCCGGGCTTTCGGGCCGATCGCTTACCTTCTCCGTTGCCGATGTCTGGCGGCGGCGCCTGCAGCACCCGCTCCAGCTCTGGGAACGGCAACTCGGGGAGGTCCAGCAGCGGTCCGTAGCGTTCCAAGAAGGAGCAGACTACGGCGAAGTTGGGGCACGAACCCGGGCAGCCCGGAGGAGCCATCGCCGCTGCCGCTGCTGCTGCCGCCGCCGCCGCCGCCGCCGCCGTCGCCATTTTGAACTGGAGGATGGAGGAGGAGGGGATGGGGGGGCGGGAGGAGTTGGGGGGCCGAGGAACGGCAGGGTAGCTTTACGGACGACAGGAGGCGCTCTCGAGTGGACGCCCCTGCGGATGCGAGCGTCTCGGGCCAGGCGCCGCGATCCCACAATACCACGCCGGCCAGGAGCAGTCGAGAACTGAGTTAGATCGGGGACAGAGAGACGCTCTGGGCCCTTCACTTTCCGCCCTCTTCCCGTCCCCTTCCCTCTACGATTTCTCCGCTCCGACTTCTCCCCTCCCACTTCAGGGCTGCCACTGCCTCGTGTGACAGGGGGAATGAAAACAAGGGAAGCGGGGCGGAGAGGCGGGCTTCGAGGCTAGGGGCGGGACCTTCTGAGAACGATAGCCAATGGGGGAGGGGGGCGGAGCTTCGGATGTGGGCCGGCTGAAAGCTAGTTCCAGGCCTGGTAGCTGAACGGCGGTGGCTCAGAGCTACTCAGCTAGCTGCAGAGAGAGGTAAAGCACGGAGCCGACTGGAGGAGCACCGAGCAGAAGCGCTGCGTGAGTTTTCTGCGGGATCCGGAAACGGAGACGATCTACAGAGAGAGGGGGGGAGTTGAAGAGAGACACTAAGACGCAGAAAAAGATAATGGCAGGGAGGAACTTCACCCTGGGGAGAGGTTAGGAAAAGGAAATGTGCGAAAGGTGCGGTTGTAGCTTGGCGTGGGACCATGGAAAGAAGTCTCTCAAAGTTTGCTGAGGGGTGTGCACTCTACTGAGTGTTGTGTGACAAAACTTTTCCTGGGGAGTCGGTAAACACATTTAACCCCCTATAGGGCTGCCACCGACAGACCAAAGTACAGATAACACCAAAGTCCAACTTGGCAAGCCAATACGTTTTATTTTTACAAGAGTATGGATGAGGGGTTACTTACAGAAACAGGAATGACTCAAAGACAGCTGCATCCCCAGGACCCACCCCAGCATGGGTGACAGATTATAAAAACTGGGAGCCTCAGGCACACTGCACAGCCCTACAGGCAGCTCAATGGGTTGGCGTGTCCTTTCCAAGTGACTCTGGTCTGAACCTCTTCCAGGCAGCTCAGCTGGCTTCTGCTTCTTCCAGGCACCTGGTCTGATCTGAGTCTTCTTTGCAGTACAGCTTGTCTGAGAGGCTTCCCCGCTTCTCCTCCCCCCCCCCCCCACTTCCTTTAGTCTGAGAGAGCCCTCACTTTTTTTTTTTACTCTAACAGAGAGGGACCTAATAAATCTGGTTAGTTTCAGGGACTTCCTGAAGCTGTTTGAGTAGTTACTGCCCTGTTTAAAGAGCTTCCTTGCCAGATGGAAACTTTTACACAACACTGAAGAATCTCAGAGTCTCAGAGCTCTGCCAATGGAGGGCCTGAGGTGCTCTGTGGATCACTAGTTAGGAATTGCCCTTGCTGCGTGACAGAATCTGAGGAAACACTCTACTGGGGAACTAAGATGCAAAGACTCTGGACTCAGCTCAGGCTCTGAGATGGCCAGGAGCAGAGTTCTACTCCATTCAAGAGTTGGATGTAGCATTCTCTCAGAAAGAATCCCAGAATGTGGAAAGTTATCAACAATGTAAAATAGAATGTGCAGCTTAGGAAACAGTATACTGTATGCTTGGAGCCAGAAGTTTGAATTGTGCCAGACTTGAGTCCTACCCCTAATTACTTTATAACCTTCTGAAGTGTCTTCCTTACTCTGAACTTTAGTAAAGTAAGACAATAATATCTACAGCATGGATAGTTGACAGTAAAGTGGTTAGTATAATTTTCTGCCACATTGTATATACTTTGAAATATTCCTTCTTGTCCTGGCAGGTGGCAGAGGCAGGGAGAATTCTGAGTTCAGACCAGTTAGGGCTATAAAATAAGACTGTTTCAAAGGATCAAGTCTGTCTTGTTATATATAAAAAAAAAAAAAAGATGTTCTTAAAATTTAGATTGAATTCAGCTATATTTACCCTAAAATTTATTAATTATGCCAAAATTTTAAGAATATATTTAAAACATACATCATATCTACTTCCTAAAACTGATCTAAAGCAGCACATATTCTAAATCAGATAAAATAGGAAAATGTGTTACTAAAGAAAGATCTTTAAATGGGCAAATAATTATGCCAGGAACATGGACATTGGCTTCACAGAAAGTTATGTTGTGTGTTTCCAGGTAAAAAGAGGGAAAACCATAATGGTATATATCATTTTCATTACCAAAGAAACTCATTTTTCAAAAGGAAAGAAATTCTCTGAAAGTTATTACCTAAAATTATGATTCTTTTAAGATATTATCTGTGTGTGTGCAGACATTTGTGCTATTTGCCTGCATGTCAAAAGACAACTTTGTTGAATCACTTCTGTTCTACCTTTTATGTGTGTTCCATATAATGAACTCAAGTGGCCAGGCTTCTTCTTTACTTACTGACCATCTTACTGGTCTTTAAAATGAATTTTGTCTTCAGATTTATTTTTCTCTTAATTAATGTGTATGTGTGTGTGCCTACCTGAGTTTATATGTGCACTGCATGTATACAGGTGCTCTTGGAGGCAAGAAAACATTGATGCTCTAGAATTGGAATTACAGATGTGGGTACTGGGAACTGAACCCTGGGTCATCTACAAAAGCAATAAGCAGTAACTGCTGAGCCATCTCTCTAGGTCCTAGAATAATGAGTCCTTTTATTTTATTTTCACACAGAGTCCCATGTATTCCATTCTGGCTTCTAACTTCCCATATGGCCAAGGATGGCCTTGAACTCCTGATCCTCCTGCCTAAACCTTCCAAGTATTTGTATTACTGATGTGTGCCACCATAACCAGTTTGTATTTTAAATGCTTTTGTATGCATGTGTGCCCACGTGTATAATCCAGAAGAGAGAGCATCAGATCCCCTGAAGCCGGAGCCACAGGTGGCTGAAAGCCACTGGCTTTGGGTGCTAGGAACCACAGGTTCTCTGGAAGAAGACCAAGCATACTTAGCCACTTAGCCATCTTATTAGTCAGCCACTGGGATAATGATTCTTAATCTAATAAACAAATCCTCAAATCAAAAACACCATTAACCCCAGCATTTGGGAGGCAGAGGTTGGTAGATCTCTGTGAGTGCAAGGCCAGGCAGGTCTACATTGTGAATTCTAGGGCAGCCAAGGCTCTATAGAGAGACCTTTTCTCAGAGAGAGAGAAAAAGAAGAAATTATAAACCACAATATGCTTAATACAACTGAAAATGATTTAAATGGTTCTCTTTATGTTATATATATTTTACTACAATAAGGTTTGGGGGGGTTGCTTGTTTAAGTTTCTAAGAAAATATGTTTGTAGCAGGATGTGATGACAAAGGCTTTTCATCCTAGGACAAAAAAACAGAAGCAGGCAGTCTCAGAGTTTCATCTGGTGCCCTCTTCTGGCTTCTGAGGTCATCTGCTCACAGGAAGTGAAGTATACATACACTCAGGCAAACATATATACTCATAAAATAATAAGTACATTTGTTATTAAGAGGAAATATGGCTGTCGATTATTACTGCAAAGTTTTAATAAGTGGGAAAATCAAACTAAGAATTTTGAGATAGAAGTCTCAAAATGCAAAATGTAGAGGGAGGGGAGGACAAAGGAAAACCTGACTGAAAAAAGTGTGACCAGAAGCTAGTCAAATGGTGCCAAGACTCAAGCTTCAATGGGCCGACATGCTGGAAGGAGAAAACTGACTCTTGCAAGTTCTTCTCTGACCTCCACACACATGTTGTGGCACACAGACATTCACACACATGCACATGGAAAATTTTACAAAATGTTTAAAGAGGGAAAGAAAATCTGACCCAGAATACATCTCTACCTACCGGCTGTTTTGTAACAACAAGCTAGACACACAATATTTTGAATTATACCTTTGTGAAAGAATTTCTATGAAAAGAAACTTTGAAGGAAGTGGAAGGTTTTATTACATGTTATATAAACCTTATTGGGTTTCTGTCTTGACTTTCAGCTGTTTTTTTTTTCTTTTCAGGCAGGCTACCATGAGTCCTGGTTTACCTCTAACTGACTATGTGAGGGTCCTTGAACTTCTGACCCTCCTCCACACCTCCCAAGGGCTGGGATTACAGGTGTGTTCCACCATGCCCATGAATTTTTTTCTCTTTTGTGGTTTGTTTGGGTTTTTTTTTCTGTCAGTTTTTTAGAGAGGATCTCACTAGACAGACCTAACAGCCTTGCAGTGAGCCTCCAGGTGCCACCTCCCAGGGCTGGGGTTAAAGGATGTATCCACCCTGCCCTGCTTCAACTTTCCTAGCATCTTGCCTCCCACTTTCCCATGAGGTTGTAAAATAACAGCCTAAAAAAGAAAAGGCTTTAATGCTGCAGTTTTCTTTTACTATGCTTTAATTCACAACCTCGTCCAAAGGGGACTGGTAACTAATGCTAGAGTTTCTGCTTTTCTAGATTGGATTCAGCCTTCCAGACTGGAATGAGAGCAAAGTCCTTAGGTATCTGAAAGGTACATCCACCCAAAAGATGAGAGAGAGGTGTTTCACTCTAAAGCAAGGTTAAGACCATGCCTTCACAAAGTCCATTGTTGGGGAAAAAACAACACACCCCCACAGTACTGTTACCATCTCTTGCTTTTCTGGACTAAGACAATTTATGGGTTACAAGAATTTAATGCCAGTTACAGGTTGTTGGCACATAATTGGCCCAGCACTAGAGAGATAGAGACAGAAGGACCTTGAGTTTGAGGCCAGGCTAAGTATACATTGAGTTCCAGACCAGCCTGAGCTATATAGTAAGCCCCTGTTCCATCTCAAAAGAGTGGAAACACACATGTAAAAGCAATTCACTCTGTAGCTAAGGTTGACCTTGAGCTCATCCCCTGCCTCCACTTCAGAAGTACTGAGATTATAGGTGTTTGCCATCAGGCCCTGTGCCCTCTCAAAGATTTATTTTGATTTTTATGTGTACATGTGTATGTCTGCATGGGTGTGTGCACATGTGGATGTGCCTACAGAGCTCAGAGGCAACAGAGACCCCTGAAACTAAAGTTAACAGAAGCACCCGACATGGGTGCTAGAAATCAACCGGATCCTCTCAAAAGTAGTATGTACTCATAACCACTGAGCCATCTCCCCAGCCCAGCCCCCACCTCTACCCTCACTTTATTGAAGAGCTACCTCTCTAATTATAGCTTGCCTGGAATGTACAGAGCTCTGCTTCAGCCTTCAGAGTGCTGGGATTAAAGATGCGTGCTACCACGCTTAGCACCGCTGTGCCCATTGTCTTCGGGGCTGGGGAGTCACTCTACCAACAGCCATATCATACCAATCTTTTTACATCTTAATTTTTAACATTTCTATTAGATACTTAAGCACACAAATCATGTTTTGCAGTTTTGTATGCTACATAGCAGAAACTGATACTCACGGGTGTGGACCACAAAATTATACACATATTACTTACATTTTAGTTGCAGGAGCCTTGCCCAGAGCCTCCCAAGCAGACCTCTGCCCTACTGTTTAGCAAGTGCCTCTCCAAAAAATTGTAGCAACGGGATATTTAATACAAACACGAACAGACCTTATCCCAACACAGCATTTCCATGTTTAGTGTAGTCTATGTTCACTCTGTCTCATTCTTAAGTACTTTTAATATACCCCCAGCTGATAGTAGTAGTTTCAAACTGTGACTCATGATTCATTGGTATATTTTCACAATCAATTTAGTGCATCAGGATCAAAAATTATACTAAAAATGAAGAAGAATCAAAAAAAATAGAAAACATCACAGTCACTTTAGAGGCCTTGATCTAATTTGTTTTTTTCTGCCAATTAAAGAATTAAATTCATCACCTTTCTTACCTACCCTTGGCCCTCTCCCTATCCGCCTGCTTACCAGGAAGTCTAACTCCTAGTTTTTCAACAAGATCACACAAATACTAAGGATAAGTTTTTTGTTTTTTGGTTTGTTTGTTTGTTTTGATGAATCTAGGCTGCCTACTTCTTAGGCTTAAGAGTCATTTGATAGTAAACACTAAGTAGGCTCATTCCTGTGTATGATTAAACCTCTGTTTCTCAAGGAGTGGGCTATGTCCCATCTCTAACCTTAACTACGAATGATTCGAGGGAAGAGCAACTGTGTCTTTGTTTCAAAAAGATGCTTATAACCATCTTGCAATCCTACCTGTGTTTCAAAAGGTTACATGACTACCTTGTTAGAACCACCTTACAATCATTTCTTTATTTCAGGAGGTCATTGTGATTAATTTGTTATGCTTATGTTCTGCTCCAGTAAGGTAGCCCTCTTGATTTGGAGACCCCGTACCCCTGGGCTATAAAATCCTTGTCTTCCTCTTGTCCATTCTTGACCTCTTAAACCCTGTTTTAGGGTAAGGTAGTCTGTGTACACAGATTTTAAAAGCTTGCTTAATTAATTTGGGGATGATTTGGGTTGGTGCTTCTCCCATGTTTGATATAAACAATTCCATGATAATTATATGTACAGTAACTAAATGGAATTATCCCAAGTATAGAAAGTTTGTTTTAACATACAAAAATCAAACTCTATATTGCATTACATTAACAGAATAAAGAAAAGAGCCCAGTCAGGTGCAGGGTGAAAAGATACAACCCAAAAGATTCAGGAAAAAAAAAAAAACTTTGACAAGACCCAATCTTTTGTGGTAAAAATATTCAGTAAACTAGGAATATCCAGGGACCATTTTCAATCTTACTAATTTATCAATATTTAGGAAAGCCTGACATTTAACATATTAATGGTGAAGATTGATGCTTTCACCCTAAAATCAGGAGCAAGACAGCCATATCTGTTCAACTGTACCAATTGTATTTAACACCAGAGTGGAGGTTCTAGCCAGGGCAACCAGAAAGAAAGAAAATTTATCTAAATTAGTATTGGAAGAGGTATACATGGATTCATGCTCTGTCTTAAGTGATGTGGTCTTATGCATAAGAAATCTTAAGAAATAGAAAGAATTTTAAATAAAAAACATTTTAGTTAATGAGTAAATTTGTAGGAGTCTAAATAAAATCTCAGAAATCAAGTATATTTCAGCATATTAGCAAAACAATCCAGATGTGAAATTAAGAAGAAATTCTATTAGGGGAGGTAGCTTCACCTATAACCCTAGGAACTCAGAAGGCATAAGCCACATAGTCAGATACCATCCCAAAAAGGGAAAACCTTTACAATAGCATCAAAAGCAATAAAATAGGCCGGGCAGTGGTGTCGCACGCCTTTAATCCCAGCACTTGGGAGGCAGAGGCAGGCAGATTTCTGAGTTTGAGGCCAGCCTGGTCTACAGAGTGAGTTCCAGGACAGACAGGGCTATACAGAGAAACCCTGTCTCGAAAAACCAAAAAAAAAAAAAAAAAAAAAAAAAAAAAAAGATTTAAAAGCAATAAAATAATCATAAACGAAGTAAACATTTGAAGAGCCATGAATGGTGGCTCGAACCTCTGATCACTTAGGAAACTAACCAGGAAGATGAGGAGTTCAGAACCGGCCAAAATACACAAAAACAACAAAAACAAAAAATACAAACAAACAAAAGCAAGACTACAGAAAATAAAACAATGGGAAGAAATTTACCTTGATATATGTGGAAACACAATCTATATTTATAGATAAAAGACATTTTTTTTTTCTGATACTAGGATCAAACCCAGAGTCTGCATGGTAGATAAATTTACTCGCCACTGAGTTAGACCCATGGAAGACTTAATGCTGATAAAATGACAATACTCTGTATTGAATTGAATTACAAACTCCATTCAGCATACTGTCCATCAAAGTTCTAGCAGGAGTCTGCAGAAATTGTTAATGATCATAACATTAATATGGAAATGTAAAAAACCCAGAATATTACATAATTTTAAATAATGGATGAAAGTTGAAGAAATCAAACTTCAGGTAAAGGTACAGTAATCAACACTGTAGAGGACTGTCAAAGGATACGTACTGTGGACTGAACTGCATTCTCCCAACTTCCTGTGTTCAAATCCCAACTTTCAATATGAGTATATTTGAAGAGTGTACCTTTAGAGGGTAACTAAGGTTGAGTGGGGTCATGAAGGTGGGCCATAGTTCGATAGGATAGGTGGCTTTGTAGGAAGAGGAATAAAGTTCCCTGTCTCTGGAACTGTAAGAAATAAGTTTCTGTTGATGCAATTAATATTTTGTTATAGTAGCCCGAGCTGACTAATCAACAGCCATTTCATCAGTGCAGTAGAAGGGAAAGCCTTTTGTTTTGTTTTGCTTTGCTTTGCTTTGCTTTGCTTTGTTTTCTTTTGTTTTGTTTTGTTTTGTTGAGACAGGTTCTCTTTGTGTATCTCTTGCTGTCCCAGAACTTGTGTAGACCAGGTTGGACTGGAACACAAAAATCTCCCTGCCCCTGCTTCCTAAGTGCTAGGATTAAAACATGTGCCACCACTGCCTGGCAAAAGGGAAAGTCTAAATCTAAGTCATGTGTATAGAATCCACTGATTGATTTTTTTTCTTTTTTTAAGTATGGGGTGGGTATATGCACATGAATTTGTCTGGAGATCTGAGGATAATTTTTAAAAATTCTTTTTTATATTTGTATGTGTGTGTGAGAGAGAGGGAGAGATGGAGAGAGCATGTAGAAATGAGATGACAACTTGTTAGAGTTGGTTTTCTCGACTATAGAGTCTGGCAATTGAACTCAGGTTCAGGTCAGGCATGGTAGCAAGCACCGTTATCGTCTATGTCAGCTTTCAGGTCTCCAGAGGACAACTTTGTGGAGTCAGTTTTCTCTTTCCATCTTCACATGGGTTCTGGGAATTGAACTCATACCATCAAGTTTGTGCAGCAGTTCATTGAGCCGGCATCCCTTCACTGATAGGCAGGGACTGGATGAATAAATGCATGAAGATAAACAGGGCGGATATAGAAATAATTGTATATCCACCTGTGCATCATACACATGCCTGGTGCCTATAGAGGGCAGAAAAAAAGGGTCAGAACTCCTGGACATGGAGTTATAGGCAGTTGTGAGCTGCCATGCGATCATGCTTGCAGTACATGTGCTCCAAGAGAAATTACTAAGTAAGAAATTCAGGGGGTAACAGTTTCAATCCTGACAAGAAACTATGTAGCTGAGATGTTTGAAGAATTAGAGGCTGTGGAATTCCTGCAAGAGTAGCATGTAAGGAAAAGCCCAGAAATCAAACCAAATGGCATTAGGAAACCACTAGCTCTTCTTTGGTGCAGACGGAATGGATCTTAGGGGCAGTTTATCTACTTGCAGAAGAATGTTTCTAGTATCAACACAATGTGGTGAAATGGGTGTCTGATGGACCCAGATTCTAATCACAACTCTCTTAAAGCTATTTAAACCTTACAGTCTTACCTTCCATATCCAAAAGTGGAAATTGTAGTGCGTGTATGTCCTTTGCAATATTATTCTGAATTTTGTTCATTGTTGGTATTGGTATTGTTACTATTAGGATATTTTACATTGGCTTTTAAGCTTTTTTGTTTGTTTGTTTTTGGTTGTTTTTTTGTTTTGTTGTTGGTGTTTGTTTGTTTGTTTGTTTTGGTTTTTCGAGACAGGGTTTCTCTGTGTAGCCCTGGCTGTCCTGGAACTCACTCTGTAGACCAGGCTGGCCTTGAGCTCAGAAATCCGCCTGCCTCTGCCTCCCAAGTGCTGGGATTAAAGGCTTGCACAACCACTGCCCGGCGCTTTTAAGCTTTACGGATGGATTTTTGAGGGGTGGTTTTGAGACAAGGTTTCTCTGTATCATCTTAGTTGTTTTGGAACTTGCTCTGTAGACCAGGCCAGCCTCAAACTAAGAACTCAGAGATCAGCCTGCCTCTGCCTCCCAAGTACTGTGATTAAAGGCGTGTGCCATCACCTCCCTGCTCTGAGGATAGATTTTAAATATTAATTTCGAATACCTTTGTAATCTTTGGTGTCATATAAATAAAATGCAGGCCTAAGATATGACTCAGTGGTTAAGAGCAATGGCTGCTCTTTCAGAAGACCTGGGTTTGATGCCCAGTGCTCACATGGCAGCTCACAACTGCCTATAACTCCATGTCCAGGAGTTCTGACCGTTTTTTCTGCCTTCTATAGGCACCAGGCATGTGTATGATGCACGGAAATGTCTGCAGGCAAAACACCCATACACATAGAATTTGAAAATGAATGAGCATGGTGGTATAGATCTTTAACCCCAGAACTCAGGAGGTTGAGGCAGGTGTAACTCTGTAAGTTCTAGGACAGAGTGGTCTATATAGCAACTTTTGGTCCAAGTTCTGCTCCAGCTATGACTATATGGTGAAACCCAGAAGAGAGAGTTGGGGGAGGAGCAGAGAAGCTTGTGGCTTGGATCTGGACACCTGGCTGAGATAGCAAAGGAATGAAGAAAGAGTAGCAATGCTACAGAAAGGATAATGCCAAAGAAAAGGCTTCTGCAAAGACTCAGAAGGGCCAGGCTCAGGTGGGGTGTGCTCACTCTGATGAATCAGCACCAACTACCCCAACAAATCTGCACCTCAGTGTGCATGGTGGGGGAGGAGGGACAGCTAATCTCTGTAGGAAAACAGGAAGAAGGCAGAAGGCAAGTACAGTTTCTAGGTTTTGTACAAACTGATTAATCATCTGTAGATACTTGTACTCGGACAAGGAAGAAGGCTGCCAGCTTCCTATGAGCCTGAGGCTTTGGCCCTTAGGACGGCTGTGCACTCGGAGAAGCACTTACTTGGCTTTCTCCGCCCGCTACAGAGAAGGAGTGGCTCAGCATATAAGAATGCAGAAGACCCAAGTTTGGTTCCCAGCACCCACAAGGTGCCTCAAAACCATCTGAAAACTCTAGTTCAATGGTTCTCAACCTTCCTAATGCTGTGACCAGTTAATACAGTTCCTTGTGTTATAGTGATCCCTAACCATAACATTATTTTGTTGCTATTTCAAATTGTAATTTTTCCTCTGTTGTGAATTGTAATGTAAATATCTGATATGTGACCAACCCCCAAAAGGTTGTGACCCATAAGTCATAGTGAGCCTATGCTTTAATGCCCTCTGCTGGCCTCTCTGCGCTCCTGCATGCATGTACCACACTTCCACTCATGCAGGCATTTACACATACATAAGATAAATCTGCTTTAGAAGGAATAGGAAGCAGCACCAAGAGTGCAATGGCTATAGAAATTGTCACGTGAGAACACGTAAGGTATCCATTTGCAAACCATAAAGAGGTCTCACTGGGAACCAGCCTTGCTGGCATCATAATCTTGTGTTCTAGCTTTCCCAACTGAGAAAAGGAATTTCCGTCCTTTAAGCCACTGTGGTATTTTATATTATAAACCTTAACACATTCCTCAAGATACAGAGACAGACATTTTCTGCTCATACCAGTTTACTGTTTCCCTTAAGTCATTAGATTGCTTTTCAAAAGTTTTCTTGTGACAGCTCAGCCGGTAGAGGCTCAGCAGGTAAGCCTGGCTACCTGAATTCCATCCTGGGATCCCACCAGGTGGCAGGAGAGCAGGGGTTCCTAAGTGATGCTCTAGCCTCTACATAGGCCTGGTCTGTACACTCACACCGCACATACACATGTGCACACACCACACACATGCACACACATACACCACACAAGCATGCACACACAAGCACACACACACCGCACAAAGGCATACACAGGCACGCACACCACACACACACACCACACACGTCGCATGCACAGGCACACCCCCCACACACACACGCATGTGCACACACACAGACACACACACACCACATGCACACATGCACACACACGTACACACCACACAACACGAACACACATGCACACACTACATACACGCACACACCACACATGCATACACACCACACACATCAGACACACAAGCACACTCACACACAGGCACACACACTCAAAGTAATGCCACATTTGCCATCCAAGTGTTGGGATTAAAGAAGTGCACCATGGTGCCTGGAAAATGTATATGGCCTCAAAAACAAGAATCATGCTTTTTAAATTTGTCTTCCTCTCACTGTGCTCAAAACAGTATGCTTATCTTCTCTGTTATGTATTTGCAATGATTATTTAGAAATTGAAATAATAAAATTTCATTATTAGTTAATAGTATTGGGTAAAAGTATGACTTTGTAATTGTCTTTACCGAAGATCATGTATTTTAAGGAGAGAGAAGTAGGAAATTGACAAAGGATAGGTCGTGGGACCATGCCCAGTGGAATCTCACCATGGAGTGAAACATCTCCTCAGTTATTCCCATTTCTTCTCACTGCAGCCTCCTGGCAAGGCCCTCTGGGTGGCTTCCACAAGAATTTTAACTGCTTACCAGCTACACACTCGTGTCCCATGGCCACTCTCCAGAACATCCTGTAGTTCAACCTTGCTGATGCACTTGCTGGTGAGGACCCATTCTCACTGCATTTAAGGGTTACATTCATACAAAGTCTGCTCAACTGTAGGAAGGCATTGACTGCTGTTCAGGGCATTACTGATTATTATGACAAAAAGAAACCCATAAAGTTTTTAAAAAGAAATTTGCCCACAACGGTATCATGATTGAATATCTCGGGGACATAAAAGTTATTCAGCCTCAGGGTATTCAAAGAAAAACACGTCAGATTCTCTCTTGCATAGTTGGCCCTGTCAGAGGGAAAGCTAAACATTCAAGGATTCTAAAATGAATATAAATATGTGGAGAGTATCTTGAATGACTTTCTTCTTTAACCTAGTCTGGCCGCCCTGTGAGTTTCTGCAGTTAATAGTGGCCATGTAATTCTTACTCATTCTTACTCAAACTTGCATTCACATCTGCAAGATTACAGAAAGCACAGATTGTATAGCCTTGAGAAAGCTATGGCAGGATGGTTATCAAACCATATGTTTGTCTTCTAGAAAAAGAATGAATTGTGATAGCTAGGTTTATGTCAGCTTCAGATTTCAATGTTGTCATAGTTAGAGTTTTCATTGCTATGAAGAGATTCCAAGACCATGGAAACTTCTATAAAGAAAATGTTTAACTGGGACTTGCTCATAGTTTCATGGCTTAGTCCATTGTCATCGTGGCAGGAAGCATGGTAGGACAAAGGCAGACATGGTGCTGGGGAGGTAGCTGAGAGTTCTGTGTCAGGATCAGCAGACAGCAGGAAGAGAATGCCTCACTGGGCCTGGCTTTGAGCACCTAAAACCTCAAAGCCTGCTTGAGTGGCACATTTTCTTTAACAAGGCCACACCTACTTCAACAAGGCCACACCTCCTAATAGTGCCACTCTCTGAGCCTATGGGGCCATTTTATTTCAAACCACCACAAATGTGATTTAATGTCTAGTTACCCAATGAAAGACTAGTATAGGAGTTGCTGTGAAGTTATTTTATAGATACAGCTAACATCCACAGTTATTTGACTATTAAATAATAATAGTAAGATTGTCCTTGATCCTCTGAGTGGTCATCCAATCAGGTAAAAGACCTAAAACAAAACTACTATTTTCTTGATGAAGAAGAAATAATATTTGATATTACAACCTCTCCTGCCCCAGACATTGTGGTTGCCCCAACCAGCATTTTCTTTTTGTTTTAGATTTGCCAACCCCTACTATTATGTGAGGCACTTCTTTGAATAAATCTCTTAGTATTGCAAACCAATACTAAATTGTGGTGGAGGCACACACTTGCAATCTCAGCACTAGAGAAGTGGAGGCAGTAAAAGCAGAGGCACAAGGTCTTGCTTGGCTACATAGTAAGTTTGAAGCCATCCTGAGCTATATGAGAGACCCTGACTTTGAGTTTAAAAAAATATGGCTGGTCTTGATGGCATATGCCTTTAACCCCAATATTCAAGAGGCAGAGGCAGGTGGATATCTGTGAATTTGAGGCCAGCCAGAAACAGCAAGGACTACATAAAGAAAACCCTGTCTTAAAAAGTCAATCAATAGCTGGGCGGTGGTAGCGCATGCCTTTAATCCCAGCACTTGGGAGGCAGAGGAGGGAGATTTCTGAGTTCGAGGCCAGCCTGGTCTACAGAGTGAGTTCCAGGACAGCCAGGACTACACAGAGAAACCCTGTCTTGAGAAACCAAAAAAAAAAAAAAAATCAATCAATAAAATGAGCTTTCTATATATGTAATCTGCTTCTGTTTTGTTTTTTGGTTTTTTTGTTTTTTTGTAGAATTCTGACCATTACAAACCACTATTAGCTGTGTTTACTATTTGTCTTGGTCTGTATGCTGTTGCTATAATGGAATTCATGAGATTGGGTAATTATAAAGAATTTTACTTGAGGGATGGTGGGATGTCTCAGATGTCTCAGTGGGCAAGCCTGATGGTCTGAGTTCAGTTCCAGAACCCACATGGTGAAAGACATCCAACTCCCACAAATTGTCCTCTCACCTCTGCTTGTGCAGTTAGCAACTGCTCAGTTCCTAGTGAGGATGCCAGGATGCCATATCTATGGTTGAAAAGCAGTACTGGAATCTAGCATGTGCCAAAAAGGGGAGGGAAGAAGCTGACCTACTTTACAGTAACCTACATCATGAAAACTTACCAATCTAATGACAAAGACATTAATCCCCTTTTTAAAAGGTTCTTAGTTTTTAATTTATTTTATTTATTTACTTGATTTGGAAGGAGATGGTCAGAGACAACTTTGAGGAGTCAGTTCTCTTCTGACCATATAGGTCCTAGAAATAGAACTCAGGTCAGCAGCTTGGTGGTAAGTCCCTTTACTCACTGGGCCATCTCACTGTCCCTGTGGTGGTATTGCCATGGCACATATGAGGAGGTCAGAACAACTCAGTCAGTTCTTTTCTCTGTGGATTCTAGGTATCAGACTCAGGTCTGCAGGCTTGAATTGCTGCTGGTTGTTTGTTTGTTTGTTTGTTTTGCTCACCCGGCATCAGAGCTGCCCAGTGTCAATATGTCTCAAAGGCCTCGAGTCACCAGTGCTTCTTCACTGACATCTAAGTTTTGCATCAAAATCATAACAACTCTAGAATATCTACTTTAAACTTGGTTGAAAGTCTGTTTATTGAGATTATGTATCATCTGACTCATACTTTCATTAAATTCTGAATCACAATAAAGCTTTTTGTTTTTTTTTTTTAATGTCCTAATATTTTGCTGAAAACTGGACATTTTAGGTAATAAAGAAAACTGAACATTTTGAATAATGAAGTTTTGAAAAATTTTAAGTTTTCAAACATTTGCTTGTTCTAAGTGACTGAACCTGTTTTGTGCTGCTATAATAGAATACAGGAAGCTAGGCGTTGCATACTTAACAGAAATGTATTTCTTACGATTCGGAAAGTGTAAAGATCAAGAGCCAGCTCTGGAAAGCACTTTCTTGCCCCATGTGTCTTGCTGTGGTGTCAGCCATCGCATGATGGAGGAGCTAAAGGAGGCAGGAAAAGGGCCTGGGGCTGAGGCGATGGCTCAGTGGTAAAGAACGGCTGCTGTCCTAGAAGACCTGAGTTCGGTTCCTAGCACTCACATAGGACTACTCACAACTGCCCATAACTCCAGCTCCAGGAGATCTAACAGCCTCATCTGGCCTCCATGGACATCACACACTCATGTGCAAACAAACTCATAGGCACACACGGGTACACACAAAGTTTTACAAATCAAGAGAGGGTCAAACTCTTCCTTTTGTACTCCAATGACAACACACTTCCTCTTGCAGAAGTAGAACAACACCGTAATGTTGTTGTGTGGTGTTTTTATTTATTTTCAAGGTTTATTTTTAAATTAAGTAAGTAAAAATGGCAACACATAAGGGCGAAGCACTCATAGTTACACTCTTGCCAGTTCTTTGCCCCACCTCCTGTCCACCAGGAGGATCACTAGTTAGAGACCACCCTGAACAACATGATAGGATACTGTCTCAAAAGAAACAAAAACAAGGGTAGAGGGATTGCCTAGCATGCAGAGAGCCCTGAATTTGAACCCCAGTACCATGGAATATACTGTACTAGTACTTAGGAGGTAGAGGCAGGAGGATCAAGATCATCCTCAGCTATGTAATGAGTTCAAACCCAGCTTGAGATTCATTAGACCCTGGCTCATGCAGATTAGTATTCAGCCACAAATTAATTCAATAGTCATACATTTGAGCCAGCAGGAGTTCTGTGTTCTACTAATGGATCCATGTATGCACTGAAGAGTGAACTGAAAGTTCCCCTTGTTTGTACTGGTTTTTATGTCTGCCTAGCCCTCTTATGCCTCTTCTCTTGGTTGGTATTAGGCATTATCAGTGTGTAATGTTCAGGTGAATTAACCTACCCAGGTCTTTGCAGCATGAGCTCATGGCTTCCGGTTTACTTGGGATACATGGAGAGTTTTTAAAGGTCTCTGGGACGGTGTCACTCTTGAGAATGTCTTTTCATCTTTTGTGTGTGTGGTATACATATTAGTGCATGCTCCTGTACGTATCAGGGAGTGTGTGTGGACAAGGATACATGAGTGTTGATGTCACCAGTTACTCTCTACCTAATTTTTTTTTGAGAAAGAGTCTTTCACTGAATCTAGGGTTTGAGGACTCAGCTAGATTAGCTGGCCAGCAAGCTGCAGGGATCCCCCTGTCTCGTCTTTCCCTGCTTTCCCAGCGTGGGAGTTACAGGTGTGCACAGCCACGCCCAGTTTTTGTGTTTTGCTTTTTACTTGAGTGCTAATGATCTAACTCTGGCCCTCGGGTTTGCATAGTGTCTTAGTTAGGGTTTCCTGCTGTGAACAGACACTGTGACCAAGGCAACTCTTATAAAGGACAGCATGTAATTGGGGCTGGCTTAGAATTTCAGAGGTTCAGTCCATTATCATGATGGGGGAAATATGGCAGCATGCAGGAAGACCTGGTACTAGAGGGGCCAAGAGTTCTGCATCTCCATCCCAAGGTAACCAAGAGGTGACTCTCTTCTGCAGGCAGCCAGGAGGAGGGTCTCTTTCCACACTGGGTGGAGCTTGAGCATTAAGAGACCTCAAAGCCCATCTACACAGTGACGCACTTCCTCATACAAGGCCACACCTACTCCAACAAGACCGCTCCTCCTAATAGTGCCACTTCCCAAGGGCCAAGCATTCAAACCGCAGCGGTCTATGGGGGCACACCTATGGAACATCCACACACACCAAGCACTTACTGACTGAGCCGTCCAGCCATCATCTTTCCCACGTAGAGACTTTCAGTCATAGTTCACCAGTCAGTTGCTTACTCTGTAGCAGCAGGAAGTCTATTTGCTTTCATACTCCTACATAGATGAACTTAGGTGCCTACAGAATCTGCATAGAGAATTCCCAGGAGCTGAACTAATCTGAGATTCGGTGCTTTGCATAAATAAATAAGCAATTTATGATAGGTCTTGAATTTTGTTAAACAAATAATTGTTTTAAAAGCAAGGTGTTGGGCTTTTCTTCTGTTTGTTTTTTAAATTTACTCATATGAATGTGTGTCTGTGTGAATGTATGTCACCTGTGTGTGGGCTCCTCTGGAGACTGATGCGGACACTGGATCCCCAGAACTAGAGTTACCAGCAATTATGAGCTGCTCAACATGGGTACTACGAGCCAAATTAGGTCAAATAAAAAAAACAGCGAGTGTTCCTATGTGCTGAGCTGCATCTCCAGCCTGGGGTATTGTTTTGTTTTGTTCTTTTTATTTGTGTATTTTTCTTTTTCTGTGTGTGTGTGTGTGTGTGTGTGTGTGTGTGTGTGTGTGTGTGTGTGAGAGAGAGAGAGAGAGAGAGAGAGAGAGACAGAGAGACAGAGAGACAGAGAGACAGAGAGACAGACAGAGAGACAGAGAGAGACATAGAGGTAGAGAAAATGTCAGTTCTACCATGTGGGCTTCAGGGATTGAACTGGAGGTGTTGGGCTTGGTGCCAGGTAGACTCTTGCTGGCCAAATAATCATTTTAATAGGATTTGTTCGCTGTGTTTGTATTGAGGTAGGCCACGCCATCTCTTTTTACTTCCAAATTTTATCTCTAATAAAATATCCTGAGGATTACCTCTGGAGTCTTAGAAATAATTTGTCATAACTGCTTACCGTGCTTGTGTGATTCAGCTCCCAAGAACAATATGTTTTAGAGAAGTGATCAGTAAAAGCCTGGATATAGAGCAGGTTATTCTGTTAGAGAAGGACACCCCTGTTAAAGAAGGATACCCCTCATGTTGTGGAGAGTTGGGGCTTCCTATCTCTGAATTTTGGAGCAGTTTCAGCTTCCCTTGGCGGCTGACTTGGTACCTTTTTCTTTTAATTTCAGATTTCAGCTCAGTTACTTATGGCTTCCCCTAAAATTGCTTCCCTCTCTTGGGGACAAATGAAAGTGCAAGGCTCTACCTTAACCTATAAGGATTGCAAAGTATGGCCAGGAGGCAGTCGGGCTTGGGATTGGAGAGAAACAGGAACTGAGGTAAGACTCTTGTGACTAGATTGGTTGACACTGCAGGCAGCTGACCAAGTAACTTCCAGCCTCCTAGACAGACAAGTCACTCTCTTGCCCTCTTCCTTGCCAAATGTATCCCATTAAACTTACCCTTTGAAGTGCACAGTGTAAGGCTGAAAGATGGCTCAACAGTTAGAGTCCTGACTACTCTTCTAGAGGACCTGGACTTGATCCTCAGTGCTCACATGGCAGCTTGCTGTCATCTGTAACTTCAGTTTTAGAGTGTCTGACACTCCTCCAACATCAAGCATGTACATGGTGCAACAGACATCCATGAAGGCAAGACACCTATACATAGAAACTACTCATGTAATATAGTAGGGCCACGGAGCTGGAGAGTTGACTCTTCAGTTAAGAGCACCGGCTGCTCTTCCAAAATACCTGGGTTCAGTTCCCAGCACCCACATGGCAGCTCACGACTGTCTGTTACTGCAGTTCAAGGGGATCTGACACCCTCACACACACACACACACACACACAAGGGGGCAGAACACAAATGTACATAGAACAAAAATAAATCATTTAAATATATATAATGGATCCAAATTCAATTCATATTCATAGGTTTGTACAGTTACTATTATATTAATCCCAAGATATATTTGTTACCCCTCAAAAGCACCCCCACGACCATGAGCGTTTCTCCATCTCGCACCTCCAGCTTCTAGCAAAAGTGATGCTTTATTAAACTCCACAATTTTATTGCTTCTTTTCTTTGTTGGGTTGTTTGTTTGTTGGTTGGTTTTTGTTTTTTTCTTTTTTTTTTAAAGATTTATTTATTTATTTTATGTGTATGAGTACACCATTGCTCTCTTCAGACACACCAGAAGGGGGCATCAGATCTCATTGCAGATGGTTGTGAATCACCATGTGGTTGCTGGGATTTGAACTCAGGACCTCTGGAAGAACAGTCAGTGCTCTTAACCACCGAGCCATCTCTCCAGCCCAGTTTTTGTTTTTTTGTTTTTTTTCAAGACAGGGTTTCTCTGTGTAGCCCTGGCTGGCCTCAAACTCACTCTGTAAACCAGGCTGGCCTCAAACTCACAGAGATCACCTGCCTCTGCTTCCCAAACTCTGGGATTAAAGGCATACACCACCACCACGTGGTTAAATTCCTCAGTTTTAAATATAGACACCTATACATAAAAACTACACATGACTGCAGTTTTGCCTTCCTTCCCTACCTCAACCTCTCTTCCTCCCACCACCTCCCCGCTTCTCTAGATCCACCCCGTCAGCCTCCCCTCAGGTTAGAGCACGCCTCCGAAGACATCAACCAAACACTACATTGCAGACTACAATAAGACCATGCAAATACCATCACATCAAGGCTGGACAAGGCAACCCTTTAGATAGAAAAGGGCCCCACAAGTGAGCAAGAGTCAAGGACAGCCCCCCGACCCCAGTCTTTGGATTCCCATGAGAATACCAAGCTATTCAGCCTTAACACATATGCAGAGGACCTAGGTCAGACCCTTACAGGCTCCTGGTCAGTTGTTTCTGTGGGCCTTGTTCTCATGATGTGTTCCTGATCCCCCGCACCCCACATTTCTCTGATCCTCCTCCTCCCTCCACAGGACTCCCTGAGCTTGCCTAATGTTTGTTGTTGGGAATTTAGTACTTAAGGAACAAAATTCTAGGCCAGATCAGCCATGCACCTTGAGGTAAGAGGTGGACATTTCAAGCTCCTGATGTGTGGGCCTTATCAACCCTGTATCACAGATGCAGGATTTAGACCTGGCATAGTTTGCTTCTGAATCTTCTGTGTTACCCCAGAAGACCTCCCATTCCTGAGAGTGCTGGTCATGGCCAAGCATGGAGCATCAGACCATTTTCAACCTCCCCCTGTTAGTAGAACCATGGGAAAATTGTTCAAAGTGAAACTCAGGGCTCCTGTGGCCCATGGCCAGAGTGTAGGAGGCTGAAGCCCTGGAGAACTGTTAGCAGAAGTTTCCCAGGGCTGTGGCAGGAGAGCAACCAGGGCCCTGGTAGAGTAAGAGATCAATCAAGAGGCTGTTCATTCAGGTGAGAACAATGAGAACCTAAGTCAGACAGTGTCTACGGGGGATAGATTCCAGCAATCCTTTAACCTTCACCCACAGAGTCTATTTTAACATAGTGCAGCCAGCTAATGATACTCCTATCCATTTACAAACCTTTAATTTTGGCAAAAGGGAATGATTTTTTTTTGAAAGCTTAATTTAGGCATATTTCCTTTTCAATTTGATTGTAAAATTTCTGAGCCACGAAGGATGAAATCCTCTTGTTTGGTTGCTATAATGGGTAGTAGACAAGACACTGTTCTACAATTAATAGCTTTCCCCAAGAAAAACAGTGAGCTTTACAACCCTGGGCTGTGTCATAAAAGCCTCTTAATAAAGAACGGACTCATGCTCCATGAGGGACTTGGTAGTTGTCTTGAGGAATTGGAAGCATAGAGGAGCTGAGGGCAGTTTGAAGATGCGTGATAACAGTGCGATGCTCTAGCCGGGCTCCACACAAAGCTGAGAATAATTACTGCCGGTGCCTGGATCCACGGGCTCCTGCTGTTATGTTGTATTGCTCAGCACAGGATACCATAGGCCTGAAGGATAGCAGCAGCAGCAGCTGAGTTCATCACATGTGTTCCACAGATCCAGCAACTCTGAGTGCACAGCTCTGATCAGCCACAGCTGGCTCTAGTCTGCATCTCCAGAAGATTACAGTCTTGCACTCTTAGAGCTCTGCACTGCACGTCTAGCACTCTGTATGGTCTTGTTTCCTGACAGTTACAACAGTGAAACAACGTGAACCCTAAGAGTTTGGGGATTGTGGCTCTATTCAGAACAGTTTGCTAAGTGAAGTAAGCAGCCAGTTTTCAAATCAATGCACGTATTCAGAATGCATTTAAGAAAAGTGAAGCTTTCCGGCCCTGATCTGCAATTCTCTTAAACACTCACTGTGGTCATAGCGCCAGGAAAAAATGTAACTTATTTAAACCGTATTTATTAAGTTCAGGATGGATCTAGGATTAATTGATCACAGAGTATGGGACTAAAAAGAACATCTGATCCAATTCTTTTGTAGTCTTTAATAAATAGCTGTAATCATGGGGCTGGAGAGATGGCTTAGTGGTTAAGAGCACTGGCTGCTCTTCCACAGGACCCAGGTTCAGTTCCCAGCACCCACATGGCAGCTCTCACACCTGGCTTAAATCCGTGCCAGGGGATCTGACTCCCTCACATAGACATATGCAGCCAAAACACCAATACACATAAAATAAAAAATAAAATCATTTAACATTTATAAAGCAATCATGTAGAGATGTCCCTGTTCAATTTTGCCTTTAAAATCCTAAAAGTAATTTTAAAACATTACAAGCTGGGGCTGAAGAGATGTCTCAGAGGTTAAGAGCAGTTGTTTCTCTTCCAGAGGACCTGGTTTTGTGGCCCAGTACCCACAAGGTGGCTCCACAGACACTAGGCAAGCACATGGTACACAAATATTCATGTAGACAATGCATCTACATACAAAAATTCATAAACATTTTAAATCACAAATACTTTTAAATTTAAATTTTATTTTATTTGTGTGCACAGGTGTTTTGCCTGTATGTATGTCTGTGCACCACTTGCTTACAGTGTTCACAGAGACCAGAAGAGAGCCTAGGATCTCCTGGGGTTAGGGGTTACAGACAGTTGTGAGCCAACATGTAGGTGCTGGAACCCAAAACCAGGTCCTCCTGATACAAGTACTCATGTTTGTTTGTTTGTTTGTTTGTTTTGAGACAGGGTCTCACTGTGGCTGTCATGGAACTCACTCTGTAGACCAGGCTAGTGTCAAACTCACAAAGATCCAATTACCTCTGCCTCCCGAGTTGTGGGATTAAATGTGTGTACATACTATGCCCAGGTGCAACGGGGCTCTTAACCACTGAGATATCTCTCCAGACCATAAACTTAGATAGTTTTTTAATAAAACAATCTAACCCTCTTAATTTCTTCTGCTCTTTGTAGAGAACAGAGAAACTGGAGATCCTCTTCCGAGTCTCTCAGCCCTGTATTCTGTCCCAAGATAAAGATGTACTTTCGGGCCTGATGTTCTTTTCTATAGTTACAAGGCAATGATTAAAGTCGGGAACCTAGCAAATCCCATTCATTATCTAACGTACAGGCCTTATAAAGTTTAGCTATCCAAGAGTGTTGAATGCGTATCATTAAATTGTTCCTTTATTGATGAGTAACAGTCCCCCAGAAA
Organism: Arvicanthis niloticus; assembly: GCF_011762505.2. NCBI lineage: Eukaryota > Metazoa > Chordata > Mammalia > Rodentia > Muridae > Arvicanthis > Arvicanthis niloticus. The sequence goes on along the minus strand of NC_047658.1, from coordinate 67,009,469 downwards.
CTTGTAACAAATCAGTTTACTCGTGGTTGTTGATCATCAGTTATGTTGTTTTCAACTGTGGGCAACCATGAATACAAGTACTGAGAACACCCACATGGAAGTATTGTGTGATGCCAGGTATGGTGGCACACACTTTTAATCCCAGCACTTGGGAGGCAGAGGCAGGAGGATCTCAGTGAGTTCCAGGCCAGCCTGGTCTACAGAGTGAGATCTAGGACAGCCAGAGCTACAATAGTGAGACCCTGTTTTGAAAAGAAAAAAAAATGTTTTTGGGTAAACATGAGTTTCATTTCAAGATTTTAAGATAAACACTTAGGAGGCATAATAAACCTGGGTTTATTTTCTTTAATTTTAATGCAGTTTTGTTCTGCCTCCTCACTCTAGGCCTTGGGCTTTCCAGTGGAGGGAGAGGAGAGGCATGGAAAGGGATTTTCCTATGAAAGTGGGACTTACCTAGGCCAGTTACTGGGCTTAGCACAACTATGTTTAGTCATTATGGTTTCTTGGTTGGGTTTTTGAGACAGGGTTTCTCTGTGTAGCCCTGGCTGTCCTGGAGCTCACGTTGTAGACCAGGCTGACCTCAAACTCAGAGATCCGTGTGCCTCTGCCTCCCAAGTGCTGGGATTAAACCACCCGGTTTTATGTTTCATTCTTTCAAACTTCAAGGAGGTTGTTCCTTGGTATCAGAGCCCAGCTGGACTCTTCATCGAGGTCATTATAGCAGAACTTTAAAGAGTTCATGAGAGCAGAAATACCGTGTGTCTGAACTCAGATTCCAGCTCTCCCACTTGACAGTTGTGGCTGTCTCAAAGCATCAGGTCCTTATCTGTAGTGTGACAGTGGAGGCTTTCGTGCTTACCTTGCCCTTTTTCCTTTCTTATCTTGTCTTTTATTGTTTTTTTGTTTTGTTTTGTTTTTGTTTTTGAGACAGGATTTCCTTATGTTTCTCTACATCCCCAGCCACAGGATTCTTAATTGTTTCCTAAATCCAGTTGCTGTCTTCTCTGACCACACCTGTCACTCTGTCTGAGTCATACCGAACACTTTTCTTTTAATTATGTGTGTGTCCGTGTGTAAGTGTGTCCACGTGAATGCACATGTTATAAGAAGGGATCAGACCGCCCGGAGCTGGAGTTACAGGAAGCCAGTGTGGGATTGAAGCAGGTCCTCTTCACAAGGAGGACACACACGTAGCCCCGGGCATCTCTTACTTGCTAATACTGCTTGCTGCTCATCCCGATGAAATCGCCTGTTGGCCATTGTAGCATAATGCCACAGCTAGGGACAGGAGGACCAGGAGTTCAAAGACAGGCTCAATGCCAGTCTGAGCTACATGAGTTCTGCCCCAAACAGAGGGGCAGCGACTAGAGAAGAGAAAGCAGTCTTGTGTTTCTCATTACACTTGGAACTCCTTGAATGCAGCTCTGTATCTTCTTGTTTCCATGCCCAAAATATGAGACTATGCTTGGCAGTAAGTAAGCCTCAGTTAACAGTTCAGAGTGAGCCCCACAAGGATGTCTGTGGGGGCCATTGAGGGGGCTCAGTGTTCAAGCATCTGCTGCTCTTACAGAAGATCTGGGGTTTAGTTTCCATCATCCGCATGGTGGCTCACAACTGCCTGTAACTCCAGCTCCAATGGATCAGATGCCCTCTGCTGGCCTTGGTGGCCACTAGGCACAGGCATGCTGTACATGCATATGTGACACCAGGCACACGCATGCCGCACTCGCATACATGAAGACAAAGCACTTAATTTTTTTTTAATTCTAGGCATACACTTAAAATTTTTTTAAGGAATTGGGCTATGAAGAAAGATTGGGACCTTTCTGCTCTTTCCTCCATATCTAGCATTCTCCGGGAGTGCAGCCAGCAGATGTAAAGGAAGTTGCTGAGAAGGGTGTACAGACTCTTGTGATTGGCAGAGGAATGAGTGAGGCCTTGAAGGTAGGTTCTGATGGCTACAACATTCCTGAGGACAGGCACTTTATCTCTCAGACCTTAGCTTTGGTCTGTATTTCCTTCATTAGAATTCAGCTCTAAATATCATGGCTTCTTATTTTACTGAGCAATACATGACCTAGGATGATTAAAACTGTGTACACTACTCCACTTTGTCAGTGCTGGGCTTTCCACACCTCTGTGCCCAACCCTGATTGTGTTCTGTCAGCTGTTTCTCACAAATACTTCCGTTCCGGAATTTCTCACCTTCTGTGGTTATCAGGTCAGTCAGTCATGTGGGTCAACAATGGAGATCACTCTGGGCAGTGCGTTGTTTTGTAATGTTATCACTGTGCGAACATCACAGAGTGCACATAAACAGCAGCCGCGCCAGCTGGGGAGGTACTCTTACAGAACCACACTTAAACATGGGGGTCATTTTAGGGTGAAAAAGCCATTAAGGTACATAACTATGGTTGGTCTTTGAACTTTAGGGCCTCTTGCCCCTACATCCTTAATTCTAAGAACAAGTATGCACTGTCACACACAGTCCATGCCATGCTGGGGATTAACTCAGGGGTTCACACATGCTCAGCAAGCACCCCACCAGCTAAGCTCTGTCTCCAGTTTATCAGATTAGTTTTGACAGGGTCTTCTTTTGTATCCCCGACTGGCCTGGAAATTTCAGTAATCCTCCTGCCTTTCCCTTTCATGTGCTGGAAGGAGAAGCACCAGCTGCTGTGCTCAACTCACTACTTTACAGTTTGTTAGTATATCTTATAGTATTCCTTTTGTTTTCTTTCACGATATTTTTTTTTTGCTGCATTCAAAAATAAGTGTATATTTCATTTGTAAAATAGTATATACTTACTGTAAAACATTCAAGAGTCAATGAATAACTAGAAGAAAAAGGTGAAAGAGCTCTTCCCTGCAGTCTCCACATAGAATCCATACTGCTCCAGTCCTTTGCACATATCTCCATATATGTTCACACTGACGTCTTGGTAGTTTGAATATGGTTGGCCCAGAGAGTGGCACTATTAGGAGGTGTGGCCTTGTTGGAGTAGGTGTGGTTTTGTTGGAGGAAGTGTCTCACTGTGGGAGTGGGCTTTTGAGATTCTCCTCCTAACCACCTGGGAACCACTCTCCAGATGAACATGTAGAACTCTCAGCTCCTTCTGTACCATGCCTGCCTGCATGCTGCCATGCTCCTGCCTTGAAGATGATGGGCTGAACCTCTGAACCTGTAGGCAAGCCTCAATTAAATGTTGTCCTTATAAGAGTTGCCTTGGTCATGGTGTCTGTTCACAGCAGTAAAACTCTAACTAAGAGACATGTAAATAGGATCATAACATATATTTTTTTCTATATTTCCTCTTAAATTGTTATTGACAGCTTTCCACACAAGTATACAGAGACCTACATAATTATATCCTTTATGTAAGTGCCCTGCAATCCTACACCCTACTGATGAAGGCACTCTTTATTTATATGTAAAGTTTTAAACTAGGGCCTGATGAGATGGCTCAGCAGTTAGGAGTACTTGCTGTTCTTCTGGAGAACCCAGAGTCAGTTCCCAGCACTGATGTGTCAGCTAACAACTGTCTCTAACTCCAGGTCTATGGGCTCTAACACCCATCCTCTTCTGGCCTCCATGACCACTGAGCACAAGGTGTTGCACAGACATACATGAAAGCAAACACACAAAATTAAATAAATAAATCTAAAATTTTTAATTTAAGTTTCTTTTCCTCCATTTTGGTAACAAACCTTTCAAACTAAAACAAGATAGGGCATATTTTAAAATATTTCACTCAGCTCAAAGAGATTGAGCTAAAAAATATTCAGGATAAATCAAAAGCAGTATCATCCACTAATAGTTGGGCACTATCTCCGCTGCAGAGAGAGAACTCCGTTGGTAAAGCTCTTGCCTCACAAGCACAGTGGCCTGTGTTCAGTTCCCCAGAATGCCAGAGCCCCGCAGAGATGGCTCAGCAGCTAAGAGCCCTTGAGAGGACCCACAGGGTGGATCACAACCATCTATAACTACAGCTCTAAGGATCTGATACCCTCTTCTGGTCTCTACAGGCACTAGGCACAAACGTGGTGCATAGGCATACATGCTGCCAACAACCCCATACACATAAAATAAAAATTTAAAATATCTGTGACTTTTAAAAAGATTTACTGATTTTTTTTTTTTTTTTTTTTTTTTTTTTTTTTTTTTTTTTTTTTTTTTTTACTTTTTGTGTTTATGTTGTCTCTCCTGCACGAACATCTTTGCATTATGCATTGCCTGGTGTCCTGTGGAGGCAAAAGAGGCAGATTCCAGTGTCTGGAGTTGTTATAGTTGGGAGCTCACATGTGGGTACTGGAATTCAAACCTGGATCCAACAAATGTTCTTAATTGCTGAGCCAACTCTCAAGCCTGTTTTATAATTGATGGTGGTAACAAAACCTCATTTACTTTATTTATCTTAGTCCTCAATGCTTAGAACAATGTCTAAACTATAGAAAATACTTAAAATAGTCATAAATTTAGCTATAGGTATGATATCCTTTTGTTTGTTTGTTTGTTTGTTTGTTTGTTTGTTTTGAGACAAATTCACATTTGTAGCTTTGGCTCTCCTATAACTCATTCACTGTGTACACCAGGCTGACCTCAGATCCCCAGAGAACAGCTGGCCTATATGTATGTCTGTGCACCCGTTACATTCCATGCTCACAGAAAGCACCATACATATAAAATAATACAATCTTAAAAAATTATTTAAAAATGAAAAAAAAAGCAAACTAGATAACTTCAGATAATAAATACTGTAAACAAAACGTTGGTGCCTTGGGAGAGGCTGCTTATGATTGGTCCAGAAAGGCTGCTCTGCAAAGAAAGACACGTGAGTGCAGAGCACATCCACACACAAACTCTGCAAACCAGAGGGTTCAACACTTTTAAAAGCTGGTGGAAGGCCTTCTGGTTTGGCACATGGGAAAGTTCAACTTTAGACTTAAGTTTGAACTGATCAAACTAAAATTTTACAGAGCATGTGATATGCACCATGTTAGACATTCTCTATACTTTAATGCCATTCTCCTAACAGCCCCATGTATCTGATTTATAATCACAGGAATAAGTCCCAAGTTTGATTCCTTACTCAGAACTACAGTGCTGGAGGGGCTTCAGCCCAGGACTGGCCCACAAATCCTCTCTTCCCTGCCTTTCCACTGGCGATAGAGCGAGGGTGTAGTGAGACAGTCGGGAACATAACAGTGGTCTTTTTTTCCCCACACTGGTACTGGGGAGTGAACACAGGCCTTCTGCATTCTCATACACTCTGAGCCACTGCAATGCAACCCCATCTCCTTAGAGGCTCTACTGAAACTCACTGGGGCTCCTGACTAATTTTGGAATGGTGACACACTGGATGATTGAGAAGTGACAGGTGTTCTGTCTAATTCTGTAACGTGCAGTCGCCTTGTACTGGGAAAAAGAGTTCTGGGGCTCCTTTGCCCTTCTCATTCATCTCTTTTTCTTCTTTCCAGGTGCCTCCATCGACTGTGGAGTACCTCGAGAAGCAAGGCATTGATGTGCGGGTCCTCCAGACAGAGCAGGCAGTGAAGGAGTATAATGCTTTGGTTGCCCAAGGGGTAAGGGTAGGAGGTGTCTTCCATTCCACCTGCTGATGGAGCCTACAGAGGAGAATAAACCACTCAACAGCAATGCCTTGACTTCTTACCATTCTGCACATCAGCCTCCACTGTGCACTTTGGACATAAGTTCATATTCTTGGGACAGAGTGTTGGGAGGCTAAGGCAAAGTTCTTGCCCTCCAGGTTGCTTAAATCGGCAAAGAGAGACTTGTTGATGCTTAGTATTGTACTGTGTGTTAGGTTCAAAGTATGAGAAACTTCATAGGAAAATAAAGGTTGAAACTTGGAGGCCAAAGAGAAAGTTGAGAGCATTAAGATCTCGCCACAGTTGATGCTTTAGAACCGTTGTCCATTAATCCAACCATTTTTGGTGGCATAAGATGGGGGGTTTGAAATCAGATCTCCCTGGAACTTGCTATGTAGACCAGGCTGGCCTTAAACTTATAGAGATCTGCCTGCCTCTGTTTCCTGAGAGCTGAGGTCAAAGGTGTGCACTACCTTGCCCAAGTCAACTATTTTGTAAAACACTTTATATGCTAGACACTGTTGTATGCTCCAGAGAAATAGCAAAATGACTTGTTTTCATGATGCTAGTACATAAATACTGGCTGTATTTAAAATCAATTATGACAAAGAAGGGTAGGAAAAGAATGGGTGAAGGAGGCTTCATATGTGTGGTCATGGAGGGACTTGTGCAGATGGCATGGACAAGCAATAAGTGAAGTGAAGGAACACTAACAGTGGAAAGATGCCCGCAGCTAGGCTGACTGTCCCTGTAACTGACTGTGGGCCTTGAGACCAACAGGTCTCAGACCCCTAAATATAAAATGTTGGGGCTGGACTGATTTAGGGTTTCTGTTGCTGTGATGAAACACCATGACCAAAAGCAACTTGAGGAAAGAGTTTATTTCAGTTTACAGCTTATAATCCATTATCCAGGGCAGGAAGTCAGGGCAGGAATCCAAGGCAGGAGCCTGGAAGCAGGAACTGATGTAGAGGCCATGGAGGAGAGCTGCTGACTAGTTTGCTCACCATGGTTTGCTCAGCCTGCTTCTTATATCATCCAGGACCATTTGCCCAGAGATGGCACCACCCAAAGAGAGCTGGCCCTGCTACATCAGTCATCAATCAAGAGAATGTCCTACAGACTTGCTTATAGACCAATACTATGGAGAGATTTTTTCCATTAAAATTCCTTCTTCCTTCTGGACATAGTGGTGTGTATGCCTTTAATCCCAGAACTTGGGAGGCAGAGGCAGGCGGATCTCTATGAGTTTGAGGCCAGCCTGGTCTACAGAGCGAGTTCAAAGACAGCCAGGGAAACCCTGTCTCAAAAAAAAAAAAAAAAAAATCTTCTCAGAAGAGGGAATTTTATGTCAGGCTGACATAAAAACTAGCCAGCAGCACTGGGCAGTGGTGGCGCACACGTTTAATCCCAGCACTTGGGAGGCAGAGGCAGGTGGATTTCTGAGTTTGAGGCCAGCCTGGTCTACAGAGTGAGTTACAGGACAGCCTGGGCTATACAGAGAAACCCTGTCTCAAAAACGAACAAAACAAAACAAAAAACTAGCCAGCACAGTATTGTTTAAAAGTTCCCATAGGCTCGGATAGTTCACTATTATTTCGTATAACAGGTGGCCTCTGTGAAACCTCAGCCAATATTGAGAGGACTTTAAACTATAATCATCCTTGTTTGTATTATTTTTTAAAATTGTGTATGTATGTATGTATGTATGTATGTATGTATGTTTTGTCTGCATGTGTGCTTGTCTCGCATGTGTATGAGAGGACAGAAGAGGGTGTTGGACCCTGTGGAACTGGAGCTACAGATGCTGTGAGCTGCCACCTGAGTACTGGACTTGAACTCAGGTCCTCTGGAAGAGTAGTTAGTGCCCTTAACATCTGAGCCATCTCTTCCCCCTCCTTTCCCCCTTATTGCTTCCCTTTAAAAGAACCATAAATGCAGAGCATAGTGGCACATAGCTCTGATCCCAGCATTCCAGAGACAGAGGCAGAAGGTTTGAACTTGAGGCCAAGTTGGGTTACATGGTGACTTCCAGGCCATCTGGACTACATAGAAAGAGTCTGTTTCAAAATAACAGCATGGGGAGTCTGTTACTTGGGAGCAGGAGTGAGTGCAGGCTTCGTGTCAAACAGCCTTGTCTCAAACAGTTCTCTGCTGGTCATTAGGAGGGGCTTTACTTAATCTCCCAGAGCTCCACTGTTCTGTCTGTCAGGTATAACACGAGACAATCTGCAGTAACTCCTAGCCCGTCGACTGGCATGTGGTAAGGACTCAATAAACCAAAAGCACCATTGTCATCCTCATCCCATTAGTGGAGCCGACATAAACCAACAAGCTCCATTTTATGGCTATTACATAGCCTTTTATTAGTTTACAGATTTATAGAATGTGGGAACCCAAAGGAACGATCTCATTTATTCAGCAATTATCTCCCATGCTCACTTACTGAAAATCTATCTACTAAATTTCTTAGGACCAGTTGTGGCTGGATCCTAGGAGCCTGGAGAGGTACAACGTACAGTTCTTAATCTTGAAGATATATGGAAAAGGCAGGCAGGACAATGCACAATTGTAATTCAGCACCAAGGAGGTAAGGCAGGAGAATCACCACAAATTCTCAGCCAGCCTGGTCTACAGAGCAGGTTACAGGTCACCCAGTGTTACACAATAAGATCCTGTGTCAAACCACCTCCCCAGAATGTTATGTGGAAGAAAGACAACACCAAAACAGTTATAAGATCTGGTGATAGTGTAAAGATGAATTTGACTCAATCAGTATGGGGAGGAAACTAGGAGGGACCACACCAAGGAGATGACACTTCAGCTGAGCCTTAGGAAATGGCTTAGCAGTTAAGAGCACTGGCCTCTTCCAGGGGACCCAGATTTGAGTTCTAGCACATGCATGGTGTCTCAGTAGTCTATAAATCCAGTCCCAGGGAATCTGACACCCTCTTCTGGCCTCTGTGGTTGTACATACACAGTTAGCACATATATGTGTAGGCAAAACACTCATACACACAATAAATAAATGGGGGAAACAGACTTAAATGCCTATTGGTTCACCAGATTTACTTGGCAGCTGCCTGACTAGACATTTACTAGATGTTGTCTTCACATCTCTAACTAAATAAAATCACTCTGCCTGGGCTGACATTACAGTAACAGCCTTTGTTTGTTTTGTGTGTTTTTTTTGTTTTGTTTTGTTTTGTTTTGTTTTTCAAGACAGGGTTTCTCTGTGTAGCCCTGGCTATCCTGGAATAACTCACTCTGTAGACCAGGCTGGCCTCTGCCTCCCAAGAGCTTGGATTAAAGGCATGCGCCACCACTGCCCAGAGCAACAGCCTTAAAGGCTGGTTTTATTTTTCTGCTCTGTGCTACATGGGTGGCCCAGTAAGGCATCTTTTTTTTTTTTTAATTCTTACAAACATTTTCATACATAAAATCATAAGTTACAAATGAATCAAAGTGGGGGCCTATAAAAGCACCCGCTAGGGACTGTAAAGGCAGAGGAGCCTGAGTGGTCAATACCTTCAGTATCTACACATGCCCAGGTAATTGTGCTCTGGCTTCAGGACGCCTGGGTCCTGCCCCCTTGCACTGAGAGAACAACTCACGATGTGGCTTCCTCAGAAAAGACAACTAGAGTAAATGTAGAGATACTGTTTTAGCTTTACTTGGAAAGTTAGTGGCCAGGTCAGGTTTAGTACCAGCATTGTGGTTTTGTCTGTTCAGCAGTACATCTGGTACCCTGGAAGTTGCTGAAAGTGAGCTCCGCATGGACTCAGACTAACTGTAAATCTGGGAGGTCCTTAGTGTCCTTGTCAGATGACTGACAAGATCTTTCTAACTCTGTACCCTAGGCTTATGAAGCCAATCCTGTGCAGCTACGAGGAATCCTTCGTAGTGTAATCTCTGCACCCTGGCTCCCCTACACTCTAAATGTGGATAGCTCCAGTGGGTACTCAAGCAGGCATGGTTGTAATTGCACTGCAACCTGCACTGGCCCTACATTACTAAAAAGATACATAAGGTGGGGAAGAGTAAAAACTTTGACTGAGAAGTATTGCCATTAAGTTTCATATAAAAGCTGCTAATAAAAAGTACTCACTTCCAATCTGGTTTATATGGCCAATGACAGACACAGGACCTGGAGAGAAGCTATTCTGTGAAGTTATACCTAGCCCTGTATATTAATCTCCTAAGTTCTTTGATTCAGGAAGCACCGCCCTCAATGTATTCTAGCCTGAGTAGTTCCTAAGACAAGAATCAGCCATGTGCTTGCGACATGCCCGTTCTTCAGTCCAAACGTCTTTGCAGAAGTTTGGACTCAGGTCTGCTTTGATGAGCACGTCATGCTCTCTCCTTGCCTGGGACATGCTAGGAGCTGGGCTAGAGACACACCATCACCAGCACTTTTTATTGGTGAAAAAAGTGTGGAGCCAGACAGAGAAAAATAAAAACTCTCATATTTTACAGAACCAGACATTTCTGAGCACAAGGAATTTCAAAATTTGAGCCTACCTCCTCAGATAATCAAATTCCTCCATAACAGGCTTGTCAGGATTTGTTCAAGTTCTGTCCAAACTCCACCCCACCAACATGGCACATTCCACATCTCCTAGCCTGTCCAATTCTCACACAGCTTTGAAGAAGGTATCCCACTACCTAAATCAAAATCTGCCCCATAATGTATATCCACCTTGTACAGAAAAAGTATATCTGGAGTGTAGAGAAAGATCCAAGCCTGGGCTCTGAGGAAACATACATTCCCTCAAAGCCTGTCTCCCACCGGTAATGGAGAGAGGCTGAAAGGAAATTTTAAGATTTTTTTTTTTTTTAATCTCACGTGTATGTACCTGCCATTGCAAGTGTCTGCCCATGCCTGTGGGGGCTGGAAGAGGCTTGAGTGCTAAGAACTGCAGGTGTTCCCAGCCACCTGACATACTGGGATTGAAACGCCTGTGCTCAATGACTGAACAGCAAGCACGCTTAACCACTGAGCCCCCTCTCCAGGCCTGGCAGGGATTTTTAAAGGGGGTACCATATCTGGAGTATCCAGCACATTCTTCCATTAGAGTTTCAAGTTACACCTTACTGTAACTTTTAGGTCAGTTATTAGCCATGGGTCTTAATGCTTTCGTTTGTATTACAATCCAGCCGCTCCAGGTGAGCTGTCTTCAGCCTTCATTTTCTACGGCAGGCATCTTTTCTGTGTATTGTACTGTTCTGATAGGAAAGCCCAATGGTGGTGCATCTTTTGAGATATGAAACAGATAAACAATTGAAAAGTCTACTCCCTAGACTCTTCCGCTCCCATCTCTACTGCTCTTACAGCCTGTTGATGCTAGAATACCAGGCAAGGCTTTAAAGTCCTAGGTATGCCAGTTGCTAGTATGTGCCAGTTATATAAGCATTTTCTCAACTGAGGTCCCTCCTCTCAGATGACTATATCTGTGCCAAGTTAACATAAAACTAGCCAGCACAATAGATACTTATTCCTGAGCCAGACATTTGAAGGTTCTGTCATTGTTTTTAGTCTTTTAATCTGCTACTGTAGCAGAACACCTGAAGAGGCAAGTTATGAAATTTGTTTGGTTCATGTTTCTGAAAGCTGGGAAGTCCTGGTATCTACTAAGGTATCTGTTTTCATGTTGTGTCACCCCATGATAGAGAAGGTCAGCAAAAGCCAAGGAGCCAACATACCCTTCCACTAAGGTTGTTTTGTGTGTGCATGTAGGTGCATGTGTGTGCACATACGTAGAGGCCAGAGGTAACTTCAGGTGTCCTCGATTACTCTCTACTTTAACCCACATGGAGACTCACAACTTGTTGTAACTCCAGTCCCATGGGATCAGAGGGCACCAGGCACACATACAAGTAAAACAACCCTACAAAATAAGTATATTTTAAGTGTATTTATTTATTATTGCATATGAGGGTGTATGCTTTGAAAGTGCCTACACATTTGCCACAGTGTGTGTAGAGATCAGAGGAAAACCTTCAGGAGTTGGCTCTCTTCTTTCACTTTGTTTTGAGGCAAATTCTCTCATTTCTCCTGTGCCATACATTGCAAGTTAGCTTGCCCTTGAGCTTCTGGGTGATTCTGTCTCTGCTTCCTATCTTGCAGGAGGAAGGCTGGGATTCAGATTATATGGACCACCTTATCCAGGACTGCCATCTCAAACTGAGGTTGCAGGCTCTTGGGGGTACTTTCATATACTGAATCATCTTCCTGTCCCCACCATAGTGGGTTTTTTGTTTGTTGCCCTCATTGGCCTGGAACTCAGTATGTATACCATGCTGTCCTTGAGTGCATAAGCCTACTTGTGCATGCCAACCAAGTGCTGGGATTAAAGGTTTACTACACCATACCCACCCACCTTGGTGCTAAGGCAGAATCTTCTCATTGAATCTAGATTCATCAGTTTGGCTATGGTGGATGGTGGCTGGCCAGTGAGCTTCAAGATCTTCCCATTTCCTCTAATGCCATCCTATAGTTACAGACACATACCACCAAGTCCAGCTTTTAGGTGGGTGCTAGAAATACAAACTCAGGTCCTCATGCACAGCTCTTCCTAACCACCCTACTACCACCTACTACCACCACACACACAAAAACATTTTGTTGGTTTTTGGTTTTTTGTTGTTACTGTTTTGAGATAGGTTCCCAATATATGGTTCTGGCTGTCCTAGAACTCACTACATAAACCAGACTGGCCTTGAACCCACAGAGATCCACCAGCCTCTGCCTCCCAAGTGCTAAGATTACAGGTATGCACCACCATGGCTGGCCCCAAATATGTTGCTTTTGCTCAGTAACCCATTCCTATCATGATGAAATTACCTAAGGCTCTCACAACTGCACCACCCTTGTGACACCTACCTCCCAACCGTGTTGCTGTATGGATGTGGTTCTCACATGTGAACTTTAGGGGACACACTTAAACCAGAATACCCACATACCTCCCTTCTAGCAACAGCCTGGACCTTTGAAACCCTTTTAAATTTGAATGAATATAGGCTTGACTATTAACTGTACAGTTTTCAAGCTGTGACATAATCTCTAAGCTTTATGTAGATGCTGTTGACATTAAATGACAAGGTAGAGTACACAGCACAGGCCTGCTACCCTGCTAACATCTCTGTAGCATGGTCTTATTCCATCTCACCTGGACCTCTTATACAGCTCCAGTGCAGCGGTGATGCTGCCAGACAGGACTTTCTTTGTTCTATTGGGAGCCATCTTCCCATAACACTTCTTTCTTTTCCAAAATATGATTCTTATGCCTTTATTAAAGACAGAGATTTGAGGATAACGGCAGGCAAGAGCAAGCATTTATCTCAAAATAAAATGGCTTACTGTCACTTCTTGGCCCATCCATTGCCTGGTTAGAAAAGAGGTCTCTCAGGAAGGCAACAGGTGGCCAGGGTCTTTCAGAATCTTTTGGTGATAAATATGCAGCTGCTAAATGGCTTTGGAGTTGACTCTGGTAAGCAAACTTGTTACTTCAAGAAACAAGACTATGGCTTGAATAACCAGGACTTTAGAAATGCCTGGAAAATCAGATCGAATGTTTTACATCTCACAATTAAACATGTGTTATTACTGCTATGGGTTATTTTGTTTGTTTGTTTTTTGTTGTTGTTTTTCTTTTTTGTTTTTGTTTTTTCGAGACAGAGTTTCACTGTATAGCCCTGTCTGTCCTGGAACTCACTCTGTAGACCAGGCTGGCCTCGAACTCAGAAATCCGCCTGCCTCTGCCTCCCAGGTGCGGGAATTAAAGGCGTGCGCCACCACTGCCCGGCACTAAGGGTTATTTTTAAGGAGCAGAAACTAGAACAAATAGGTGCTTTCTCAACTTTATTATGGGAATGGAGAAAATAAACCAAAAGATTTCTGTTTTTGATGCAGAAATGATTGACTTTGTGTGGTATGAAATGAGACTGTAAGGTTCCATGTACTTCAAGCCTACACATACACACCACTTCCAGGTGATGCTCCAGGCTTCTGCTCACTGGCGCCTAATTTAGGCCATGGCTGTGAAGACAGCCTGTGGGTCAGCGTCTTGCAGGCTTGGGCATTATGTAGACTTTCACAGGCTTACTGAAGGGGATGGTGCCCTCAATGTTGGTTTCCACCTGTGGTGACATCTCACTGCCCTCCAGCCATGGAGATTTTGGAATTCGAGCACCGGAGTTGTAGGCCAGCAACAGCCTCACTTCCACCTGGCATGGTTCTGGAGAAACAAAAACAAAAACCAAGAAACACTCCATCACTGGGTAGCTTTTAGGGCTTCCAATTAACCTGCACATAAAGTACCATCAGGGTTGGCCTCACAGCCAGATGATGTTACACACAGCTTTAATCCCAGCACTAGGGAGGCATAGGCAGGCAAATCTCTGTTAAGTTCGAGGCCAGCTTAGCCTACACAGTGAGCTCCAAGACAGCCAGAGCTGCATAGTGAGATGCTGTCTCAAAATACAAAAGATGGACTTTTCTTATGTCTGTAACCTTCCCTTGACCCTCAAATACAAAACACTTTTCTAGCCTGAACCCTGTGAGGCTGATCCTGAGTCTGCAGATGCAATGCTTCTCTGCTACTGCCTCCTGGCTATGTGTGTTTCCTGCAGCTCAGAGCCACAGCTAGTGAGACCACCTGAGAGGAACTTGAGAGGCTGTAGGCCTATCTCAATAAGATAGGGAGTTCAATGTTAAGACTCTGGGCTGTGCGCATCTTGGAACTGACTTTTTTAGTGGAGAGGAAAGCTTCAAGTTAGAAAACAGTTCTGGCAAAAATTTGTCATCAATAGAAAGGAACATGTTTCATGGACCTAAAATATCAGAATCTTTTTGCTTCTTTCATTACTTAGACTGCAGAGATTTCGTGTCTGTCTGTGGCTGATCTAATGAGAGTAAACAAACTCCCTATGAGTTCTTGGATGTTGCAGTTGAGTTACAATGGAGCACAGGACATGCTCTAATTGAGTCTAAATGCACCGAGGAAGGAGTACAGGAACGCTCTGGGAAAGAATACACACTCTGTGCCAAGCACAAAACCCTAGGAATTCTTTTCCTGCCACACCATGAAAAAAGATTCTCAGGACCTTGACAAAAGTCCAGGAGCTCAGATAGTTCTAAGTGGCTGCCCAAATCCACCCATAAGAAACTGATCTCTCTTCACAATCTTTGCTGGTAACCATGTGGCTTCCACACAGAGGAGAGGGAAAGGATTTCAGAAGGACTAACAAGTCAAGGCAGAGAACAAACAAGCTTGGGTGAGCTCCTGACTTTGGTTAAGAATTAAAAAGAAAAGCCTCTGGCTAAAAAGTTCAAAGGACAAGAATCAGCTGGATGGTTTGAAATCAAATAGGACAAAGGCTCCAGGACTCCTAATGGCTCTCTCTCCAACTCTATTTCTGGTCGGTCTCTCAGGGTCAGAGCAAAGACTAGATTGCTGTCCTCCAGGCAGCTAAGGCCAGAGCACCTGGACCACGGAGCCCAGCATGAGCACCAAGTGAGCCGCACATTACTAGCCATGCAGCACACATCCCCACAACTCAGGGCCTGACACAGCCACGACGTAGCCGTGACACAGTGCTGCTTTAACACCAGTCTCCCACTCAGGGTGGAGCCAGCACAAGACCTGCATCAGCTTTCTCCTCACACTCCTAGTTCACACCAGACAGCAGAT
This sequence comes from Arvicanthis niloticus, assembly GCF_011762505.2. NCBI lineage: Eukaryota > Metazoa > Chordata > Mammalia > Rodentia > Muridae > Arvicanthis > Arvicanthis niloticus. Next base: position 66,994,167 of record NC_047658.1, on the reverse strand, counting down.
CACAAGTGCCTGGGGCAGTCACAGTACTTTCAAGGAGCTAAACAAACCCTGGGCAAGTCAGAGGACACCATATAGTACTGACCCACAAAGTCTTTCTGTCCTCCCTTACCTGCGCCTGATAACGAATGACAAACCAAGCCAGTACCACAGGAAGAAGGGAGAGGAGAGAAAGCAAAAGTCACACACACAAACAGTGCAAGAAGATACTACAAAGATTCAGAATAAAGGACACTCAAGGAAGTAAATCCTGGGTACCTAAAATACCAGGTCCTAGATCACAAAACATAAAAGGGGCTACCCTGACTGCCTCTTTATAGAAACTTTATCATTATGCATCTAACATGTCTGACAGGACATGAAGGAAACCTCTGACGGTGCTAAGCAGCTGTCATGGGTATGTTTACTTTGTGTGCACTGGGGCACGTACAGCTGCAAGTAGGACTCAGAGGCCAGAGGTTAATAGCAATGTCTTCTTCAATAGCTTTTTACCTTTTTTTTTTTTTTTTTTTTTTTTTTTCAGAATTAAAATTCACAAACAAAACACCCTTAAGATGGATGTGGTAGCCCATGCCTTAAATCCCACCACCCGGGAAGCAGAGGCAGGTGGGTCTCTGTGATTTCAAGGCCAGCATAATCTAGAGTGAGTTCTAGGATAGCCAGATAAACCTTGTTTTGAAATAAAAAAAAAAAAAAAGATTAAAACACAAAATAAAAGAAAATATAAAATTCTAGAAGTTATTTCCCTACTTATTAAACCAAATTGGTGGCATTATTACCTTTCCTAGTAAAAGTCACATTCCTAAGTATCCCCAGTGACTTAGGGAACACCGCTGTAGCCAACTGAGGCCCATCTTAGGATCTGCATATTCAAGTTTTTCAAACAGCTTTGTAGGCATGAAATGTAAAGTCTTACACATCTGTATTCTCCCATTGTATTTTTACAGATGATATATAATTTGTCTGTCTGTCTGTCTGTCTGTCTGTCTGTGAGTATGCAGACATTAGCTATCCAAGTTCAGTTCTAAGTCTGTAAAAATAAACACCTGTATTAGCCCAAAACAGTTCATAGGGATAAGAAGGACAGTTACTTATTATTTGATGTTTTAGTGAAATATTCTGGACTGTCCATATACAAAGAGATAATGATTTATAATGTTTGTTAAAAACATGAAACTTTAATTTCCATAATAATCCTCAGTAATTTATGGGTTGAGAATTATTATCTTCATTTTGGAAGTGAAGAGGAAGACTCAAGAGAGACTTCCCCAAGAACAATGGTGTATCATAGGCATAGTTAGAACAAGAAATTAAGTCTCCTGGTGTGCAATAAATCTCTTTCCATGAGTCTCCACACTATTATAGTCTCCTGAGTGTCTTCTAAGGAAATCTTGTTCCTTCCTTGTTCAGATAGCAAATTAGTCCAAATATACTAAGGTCTGAGCTTATGAATTCCTTACTTATCAAGTATAATATATCAAGTTCAATCTGGGTATGGTGGCACACACCTTTAATCTCAGCACTGGGGAGGCAGAAGCAGGCAGAAGAGGCCAGCCTGGTCTACATACAGAGTTCTCGGCCAGCTAAGGCTGCATAGTGACACCTTATTCGAAACAAACAAACAAACAAACAAACAAAACAAAAGAGCATATCACAATGGGAAGGTACCGAGCTCAGTGGGGACATATTTCCTGCCTACCCATCCCACAGACTCACCGGTCCAGGCAGTGTGGGAGAGGTACACTTGAGTGAGGAGACGGTGCCGTCCTGGGCCAGGATTCCGGAAGTCTGCTGGCTTGGGGTGGATCATCTGAGCCTGGCCATCTGGATACAAGACCTACATCATGACAGAAATGGGGCAACAGAAGATAGATGGGCTAAGAAAACTGAAAACATGTACTGTGACCCCAAAATCAGTATCAGGAAGATGACTGTAGCCATTATATAAAAACTGCTTCTTAAAGGGGAAACACCTTTAATGCCAGTATTTGAAAGGCAGAGGCAGGCGATTTCTGAGTTTGAGGCCAGCCTGGCTTATGGAGAGCCAGGACAGCCAGGGCTACACAGAAAAACCCTGTCTCAAAAATCTGAACACAAAGGGGAGTGGGGTGGGGGATAGCACAACACTAGCAGAAGCAGTGTCTAGTTAATATTTCTTAAATCCCTGGTTAAGTACATGATAGGAATAGTGTATCTATTAGCAGACAGCAAATAGTCTGACTGTAGAAAGCCTCATGAGCACCCACTGGAAAGCTTCCCTCCTTGACTCTGGCATTTCAGGGCCCAGTATTCAGCACTCATCTAGGAGCCGGTGAGAAAGCATTTTTCTGTAACTAGTCTTGTAACCAGATGTCAATCAGATAGGAAAACATTTATCTGACTATTTCTACAGAGTACCCAGAGAAGGGTCTGTTCAAACCAACAGCCAGGTCTTCACATCTCACCCATGGGACTACAACGTGAGGGCCTCCCAACCGTTACCTGTGTAGAGCCTATTACAGGACACAGGAAATAAGCAAACTACAGAAACAAAGCTGATACTAGGAGCAGACTGGACCAGCTCTGTGTAAACACAGACAGAAATTAGATCATCCTTTCACCTTTGAAATTCAGGGAGTCATGTGTCTATCCACTTGCTCAAATCTTTCAACTCTCCACAACAAATCTATTTCTCCCTCTCCCTCTGTGTCTGTCTGTCTGTCTCTCTCTCTCTCTCCTCACACACACACACACATACACACACACACACACACACACACACACTTGGCCATACCTAGATTTTTATGTTCTAGGAATTTTGATCTTGTTCACTAAGCTATTTGTCCAGCCTTGCCATCTCTACCCTTATATGTTAAAAGTTTAGTCCCTAAAGTAATGTTCAGAAGTAGAGGTTTATGGAAAATAATTGGATCATTAGGTCTCTGATCTAATCAATAGATCAAATAGATTCATAATTTCATGCACTTTGGGGCGGTCACCAAGGCCTGCCATGTCTTCAGTCCCTCTCGGCTTGCTACATGTTATGAGGTGAGCAGCTTTGTATTACCATGTACTCCTTGTCAAGCCTTACAGCTCACCTGAGGAGTACAGTAATGAAACCAGCCAACTGGAGACTGAGACCTTGGGAACTATGAACTAAATCAAATCCTCCCTTCTCAAGTTGTTTTCCCAGGTATCTGGTTACAATAGCAAAAAAAAAAAAAAAAAAAAAAAAAAAAAAAAAAAAAAAAGTAATTACAAGCTGCTTCTGTCTCCTATTTTGCTTCTAGGTATTCTGGCCCACAGAAGCAGCAAGCTGTAGGTACCCTAGCTTCTGGAACTTTGTTTTCTTTAACACCTTATTTTAAAAGAAGAGGAGGAGGAGGAGGAGAAGTTGGGAGGGTAATGAAGTGGGTGTCCAGGAGGAGCTGAATAGGGGGAATGTATTCATGCCTGAAAAAATGCAAACAATGATTTTGAAAGGGAAGGGGCACAGATAGAGCTAGGCTGGTGGAATGCTTGCCTAGCCTATAGGAAACACAGGTTCTAGACCCACCAAACAGCCCATGCTTGCAGTACTAGCACTCAGGAGTGGACGTGGGAAGATCAAAAGTTCAAACAGCCAGGTGGAGGCCTGCCTGGTCTAGGAGACCTGCATTAAAAGGTAGGGTTGGGGAAGATAAGGAGAGGGGCAGTGGGAAGGAAGAGAGGGACAGAGCAGCAGAACCCTAAGCTTTCTCAGTGAAGCTGCTTCAAAAATAGACAACATGGTTGGGCATGGTGGCACATGTCTTTAATCCCATCACCTGGGAGGCAGAAGCAGGCAGATTTCTGTGAGTTTGAGGCTGGGCTAGGCTGGTCTACATAGAAAGTTCCAGGGCAGTCAGGGCTATAGAGAAACCCTCTGTCTTAAACCACCAAAAAACTAAAACAAAATTTAAAACCTAAAAAAAAAAAAAAAAAAACCCTGCCAAAAAACCCCAAACAAGCAAACAAACAAGTCCAAGATATCCATAATCTTAACAGACGAAGTGTCTGAGGCGCAGTGACAGCGGCATGTTTAGCACCTCTGTTCTGGAATTCTGAGTACGGTAGCTGGACTTTGAAACTGCTACAGATGTCTCATGACAGGGCAGAAAGCATCCCCATTATATCCCATGCAGACAAGCGTCTGCCTGGAAGGCAGCAGAGGTGTTTCAGAGTGAATTCTTCTCAGGATAGTTTAGCAGACGACCTGTAGAGAACCCACCTGTGACTGTTTATGCTTAATTGACCAGAGAACTTTTCTCAGAGACACAACAAAACAAGTCTTCATTAGACTCACACTGCACATTAAGTTTACCTATGATTTCTAAAAAAGAATACCGACAACTCTGTGCTTAGTCTCAGGATTCTGATTTAACTGGTATAGGCTGAATGAGGACTGTTCATCAGTTTCTAAGCAACCTACAAGTACAGCTAGGGTGGATAAACTTAACACACAAAAAAAGCACTGCAGTTACAGCTTTCTACTCACTCAGAAGTTCTCGTAGGTATGATCTGTGATGTATCCACACCTGTTACAGGGTGTCTGATCACGCTGTGACCCCTGAGATGGTGTTATTTATTAAAATTACTTGTTACTAGTGGCCCAAGCCCTTAGCACACACCTTTAATCCCTCTGGCTGGAATATAGACATGCCCTGAGTATACAGCTGAATCCCAAACAATGAAGGTAAATTTAGTTTGTAGAAGGAAGCACCTATGTTTGAAACTGATGTATAATTGAGTGGCAGACAGTGATGAACCAGAGAAAGATTTGACAGAATAGGATCTGCCCAGCTCTATGAGAGCAGAGAGGAAACAGGCAACACAGGAGGGAGCAGTGCCAGGTAGAGAGAAGAGGCAGAGCTACCAGAAGAGTTTTACAGAGACAGGCTGCAAAGAGAGAACAAGCTCAACACAGGTGAAGACAGGCCAAGCAAGAGAATGAGAAGGAGCCAGAAGATTAGAATAGATTGCTAGAGTTTGAGGCCAAGCAGAGCAGTTCAATCAGACACCAAGAGAGAAATGGAATCAGTGTGGAGAGTTTTGAGCCATTACAGCTGAGCTGAACCTGCCAGCCACAGTTCAGAAAGAACAAGAAAAGGTGAGTTTATTCAGCAGTAAGTCTGAGAGGATGAAAACATTCTAGGTCTGGTGAAGATTGTGGGGAGACTAGAAGCTTCCGGGACAATTACATCAGGTGACTAAGTTGCTCTTACCCCCTCCTCTTGGAAGCCTGCTGTGCCTGCTGCAGATCATCATCTGGCATGATTACTTTTCCTACCACTGCTCACACTACCTCATCCTTACCGCCTCAAAGTACCTCCTTCTGCCATTCCTTTGTGCTCTTACACATTCTTTCAGGCTGTACCACATGCTGGCTGGCACCTCTACAGAGCCTTCCACAGTTTGCATAACTGTATGCTGAGCCCTGACCTTAACTTCCTACTGCCTCCCCCAGCTCCAACACTTAGCATGTACACTAAAGAGAGCACACAATGAAAGGATGGATGGAAGGAAAGAGAGACATGCGGCTGGGACTGCGGGGCTCAGCTGCAGTCCTCACTGCATCTCTCCTGTGACTGCAGCTTATCTATCTAGCTTTGGAAACAATGCATCCTAATGGTCATTTCTCTCCATCTATGAATTTTGTTTGCCACCTGACTAACCAATAGAACTTGTTTATTACATTTTGAATTAAATTCAATTTGTGTGTGTGTAAAAAGGATTAGATATAAAGTCTACATTATACAGAGAGGGACCTGTCACTTAGTAAAGACTTCCTGGCTACTTAGGGAATACAATGGCAGTGTAAAAACCTCACAGGAGCCCAAACCTCACATACCTGGACCTTGACAGTGTTCTGGGGGTCTTGCACATGTTCCAGGGTTGCATCCACATCCAAGGCTACCACCAACCCAGATGTAAAACGCAAGGGGTTGTCTGACTCTCCTGCCGGCTCAATAATAGTGGCGGAGGCTTTGTGGATCTGTAAGCAACAAGAAAATATGCTGACTCTTAGGCTAGTGAGAGAGCTCAGCGGGAAAGGCTCCTACTGCCAAGGCTGATAACCAGAGTTTGATCCCTAGGGATCAGGGAACCACACATGTGCCGTCCCCCTTCCCCCTGGTTAATATATGTAATTAGAAACAATCAGAGGAAAGACCCTAGCTCACTTGCTCCTCTGATCAAAGAAGCTCACTAAAGTAAATGGCTTTAAGAATCTGGACAGACTTTGCAGAGGGGCAGCACAGACTCCGACCTGCTCTGGAAGCGGAAGATGCAGAAAGGTGCTCTGCCGCAGCATTGTCTGCAGAATTTTGATCACTTCCACAGGTTTAGATGCCATGAGTCGGGGCATAAGATCAAGGAGTTTGTCCACAAAGCTATCTTGAAGGTGGGGCAAGTCCGCAATGAAACACCTGCATGAACACAAAGCAAGTGACCGTCCACTCACTCACCACAGGCTAAGCCCATACTCTGCCAAGCCCTGAAGCAGGAAACGCACTGACATGGGGAAAACTTTGAGAGTCATGCCTGAAATCGACAGGAACAGAGTTCAGTATGCCATAGTCACATGATCAGCAGAAGAGCCACAGTGCTGGCTGGACAGATAGCTTCATCAATAAATCCCATGCCTGGCAGGCATGAAGACCTGAATCCAACCCCCAGACTCCATGAAAAGAGCCCACATCCCAGCACTGAGCAGCTCACCTAGCTCACTGAAACTCCAGGTTCAGGGAGCACCTGTTTCAGTAAGTAAGGTGGAAAGATGGAAACACTACTACATCGACATCTGGCACACACAAACATGTGCATGCATGCTAATGTGCGCATATGCATGCACACACACACACACACATGCACACACACAGAGGAAACTGACTTTTTGTTTTAAGAGCCTATTTCACTGGGTGTGGTGCTTCGTGCCTATAATCTCAGAATTAGGATATTCTCAGGAATAGGAGGCTGAAGCAAGAGAATTATTTTAAGTTCTAGGCCAGCCTAGAACAAACAAACAGAAGAGACTCTTTAATGAGTAACAATGATTGTCAGGCATATGCCTAAGTGTTTCATGTGGGGTGGGGGCCAAAAGAGGGCATCAAATCCCCTGGAACTAGTTACAGGCAGTTGTGATGTGGGTGCTGGCAACCAAACCCAGGCCCTCTGCAAGAGCAGTTAAGTGCTCTTAATTGCTGAGCCATCCCTGCATCCCTGACTCTGTCCTGAGGTAAAAAGAGTTCACCTAGGGGTGAAGGCTCAGAATACAATCAGCCCTACAGGACATGAAAGAATGAGAAGCCATAAAAACCTCAGCTTTGTGGTAAAAGAGATGGCTATGGTGGTTTGAATAGGACCATCCCTTGCAGACTCATGCATCTGAATGCGTGGCACATAGGGAGTGGCACTATTGGAGGAAGTGTGTCACTGTGGGATGGGCTTCAAGGTCTCATGCTCAAGCTATGCCCAGTGTGGCACACAGTCTCCTCCTGCTGCCTGAGGATCAAGATGTAGAACTCTCAGATCCTTCTCCAGCACCACATCTGCCTGCACGCTGCCATGCTTCCTTCCATGATGATAATGGACTAAACCTCTGAGACTGTAAGCCAGCACCAATTAAATATTTTCTTTATAAGAGCTGCCATGGTCATAGAGTCTCCTCACAGCAATAAAACCCTAAGTCAATGGCTGAGTGGTTAAAGGCACTGCCTGCTCTTCAAGAGGACCTAGGTTTGGTTACCAGCACCAATATCAGGCAGCCCATGCATAACTGCCTGTAACTCCTGTGCTAGGGGCTCTAACATCCTCTTCTGGCCTCCTCGCGGAACCATCTGGTATATAACCCACCCAGAGACATATACCCACAGAGTAAATCTTTTAGAGTCTGGTTTGGTCAACTTCATGCAAGTCAGACCAATGATGGCAGACAAACATAAATGTTTCAAGTCGTGCACTGCTGTGGTCACCTAAACAAGAATGCTCCCTTAGGCCCAGAGGTTTGAATATTTGGTCCTCGGTTGGTGAAATTGTTTGGGAAGAATTAGGTGTGGCCTTGTTTGGAGGAGGTGTAACCCTGGGAAGGAACTGAGAGTTCTGCATCTTTGAAGTTTAAAAGGACTCATGCCAACCTTAGGTTATCTATCTCTGTGGTCTGCCTTAAGATGGGAGGCCTCAGGTGCTGCTCTAGTGATGCCTAGCACTAATGATGCCTGTCTGCCTGCTACTATGCTCCTTGGCATGAAAAAATAACCAGCAACACAAAACAAGTTTGGTCTCACTACATTAACCCCCACTACTTCCCTAATTCCTCTGCTCTCCTACTGTATCCATTTTAAACAGTTTCATACAATACTACAAGGAATTTTTTTTTTTTTTTTTTTTGGATGGGGAGGACGTTAGAGGCAGGGCATCTCTGTATCCTTGGCTGTCTTGGAACTTGTTCTGTTGATCAGGCTGACCTTGAATTCTGAGAGCATCTGCCTCTGCCTCCTGAGTGCTGGGATTAAAGGTGTGGACCACTACACCTAGAACATTTAAACTGTATAAGAACCTGTGTTCTACCCTCTAGAACCCAAATTAAAAAGCTGTGAGCAGCAGCTCACACCTATAAGCTGGGTAGGTTAAGACAGGAGGATCCCTGGAGCTTACTGGCAAGCTGGCCTAGACAAGTCAGTGACTTCCAGGTTCAGTGTGATACTGTCTCAGGAAAAAGGTGGACAGTGATTGAGGCCTTCATCAATCTCTGGCTTCCATATACTTATACACTTGTGTATATATACACACACACACACACACAGAGAAAGCTGGTCTTAAAGTACTAGGCTTAAAGTGAATATTCTGCTTCAGCATCCAGATTTAGCTGAGATTACAGGCATGCTCTTTGGTGCCTGGCTTGAGACATGTATATTCTATGTATTTACTGTTATTTAAAAAAGATTTATAAATATTTTGATTATGTGTGCACATGTTTCTGTGTGCGAGTATGAGCACATTAGTGCAGGTGCTGGCAGCATCCAGAAGAGGGCATCAAACTCCCAGAACTGGAAACAGCAACTGTTCTTTTTTTTTTTTTTTGGTTTTTCGAGACAGGGTTTCTCTGTGTAGTCCTGGCTGTCCTGATACTCACTCTGTAGACCAGGCTGGCCTTGAACTCAGAAATCCGCCTGCCTCTCCTCCCAAGTGCTGGGATTAAAGGTGTGCGGCACCACCGCCCGGCTAACAGCAACTGTTCTTAACTGCCCAATCATCTCTCCAGTCTCTACTTATTTGTTCTTCTTTATTTCTCTATTTTTTTTTGCCCTGAGTCTCACTATGTAGCAATGACTAGCCTGGTAGTTGACTAGGCTGGCCTCAAATTTACAGAGATCCTCCTCCCTCTGTCTCCAAAGTGCTGATATTAAAAATATGTATCACCACTCCTGCTTTGTTATTATTTACCTACAAAATTAAGCAATAGCTGGATATGGTAGTACACACCAATAATCCTAGCACTTGGGAAGTACAGGCAGGAGGATCTGATGTTCATGGTCAGCTTTAGCAATACAGCAAGTTCAAGGCTTGCCTAGACTACTTGAGACCCTGTCTCAAAAAGGATAGGAACAAAGCCAGGCATACAAGTATACCTGTAATCCTACCATTCAGAAGGCTGAGGCAGGAGGACCAATAATTCAAGGTCAGCCTAGGCAACACAGCAAGATTTTTTCTCAAGCAAAAAGACTATTGAGAACATTTTTTTGTTTTGTTTTTTGTTTTTGTAGCTCAACTAAGTGCAGAATCCAAATGGTTCCTGATGTTTTTATTATTTAGTTGTATGTTTACTTTTGAGGCTCTAGGGCTCTAGATACAGAACAGTTTATACATCATTAAAGAAGATACCACATTAGGGCACACCAACAACAGATGACGAATAGCTCAGCAACCTAGGAAAGATATGTGATTTTATTTAGTGTTAGTTATTTTCTGCATAAACCAAATGAAAAAAAAAATCATAAGGGTTACCAAATACTCACCTCTGAAAAAAATCCACTTCCTGTAAAAATTTTTCACACATTCCAAATAAGGGGTCAACTCTGAAGGAAAAAAAAGCGAAGTGTAAAAACCTTGTGACTCTGAAGTAAGGAGTGAGGACAAGAAGTCCCAGAAACCTGAGCTTCCGTGAGAGGAGAGTGACTGAGTTACACTATAAAACTGAGCTCTTAAGACAATAGCAAGAAGCAAGGGCAGTGCTCTCTCCTCGGGACAGGGACCAAGAGCAGGATCTAATCTGACCCAAGCATGAACTTTGAAATATCTAAAAAGAAATAAGCAAATGCATCTCTCTTAGGTGAGCTCCCTAAATCTGACTCATCATTAGCCTTAGAGAGAGCTGCAAACATATCTGCCTGTATCCTCAGGAGAATGCCCCTATTCACCCAGCTCGATGTCTTACCCTCGAGTAGTTCGTGCAGTTACTATAAGTTGCAGAGCTTTGGCCTGAAGCCTCATGTGATGTATGATCACAACCTGCTTATTTTCCACACCACTGTACATAAACTCCATTTTGTAGGTTTCTTCCATGATCTATAAGGAAAAGACAATTAACAATCAGTAAAATATACTGGAAGAAAAGGGCTTTCTATCCTTAACTGAGGAGCTATGGACAGCTGATGGCTTCTGAGAAAAGAGTCAATTTTCTTTAAGAGTGTGGCTTCTGGTAGGCTAACCACACTCCAGTGGGTGGTCTCACACCCATGTACGTACCATGAATTAGGCTAGATCATTTTTAAAGAACAGATGCACACACAAAATTGGGAGGTAGGGGTAGATTTAGGAAAAGTGAATATAAAAATACTTTGTAAGAGCTGGCTGTGGTGGCACATGTCTCTGATTCCCAGCACTCAAAAAGCTAAGTCAGAAGGGTCTCTGTGAGTTCGAGGCCAGCCTGGTCTACAGAGGGAGTTCCAGGACAGCCACGTATGGCTACATAGAGAAGCCCTGTCTCATAAACCCAAAAAACAACAACAACAAAAAAAAACCCAAACCATTGTATGAAATTATCAAAAAATTAATAAAAATATAAAACAACCTCAAAATCAGTTTACATGTATTTTTTAGATGAAAGATTCACAACTGTACTGGATTTTTAATCTATCTGAAACAAATACTAATATAAATAGTATAATAAAAATTGTGTGTGTGTGTATATATGATATGTGAGAGTGAGAGAATGTGGGTACTTTACATAAGTTCCAGGGACTGAATTCAGGTTATCAGACCTACAGCAAGTGCTATGACCAGCCACCACACTGGCCCACAAACTGGAAATATGTTAGGACACAAAGAATCTCAGAAATTATGCAATTCAACTGACACATTTTATAGAGGAGGAAACTCCAAGAGACTCAAATAGCTTGCTAAATTTATCACCTCGTCAGGTGGAGAAGACCTGAGCCTAGAACCCAAGTCCCCTGACTCCAAAGCCCAGTGCTTGCACATTCACAGGCCTAGTTCTAACTTCTACCGGAGCCTAAAATCTCAGAAGCCAGGAGACAGGCCATAGGAAGACCTCTGGACTGGGTAATTCCCTGATAGAGACCTGTCTAAGGAGTCTCTCACCTGTTTTGCTGCTGCTGAGGCCAAATCACTCTGCTTTAGATACAAGGGGGCAGCCACATTCCACAGCTTTTCCTGCAAGGCCTACTCAGACAAATGAAAGAAGAGACATGAGTGTCACAAAACTGGGAAAATGGATATAATGTTAAGATTTGCATTTTTAGCCAGGCAGTGGTGGTGAATGCCTTTAATCCCAGCACTTGGGAGGCAGGTGGATTTCTGAGTTCGAGGCCAGCCTGGTATACAGAGTGAGTTCCAGGACAGCCAAGGCTATAAAGAGAAACTCTATCTCGAAAAACCAAAAAAAAAAAAAAAAGATTTGCATTGCTTTATTGTGAAAGTGTACCATGCTCAGGGCTTCCTCTCCATCACTCTTACTGTTTTAAGCAAGTAAAGCCTTACCTAAGCAGAAAAGTTGAACAGTAGCTGGTGCTCAGATAGAAGATTGTCTGGAAACAGGGGTCACAAAGCCCTCACCAGAATCAGCAGGCAGGTCAGCCCTGGGCCTTGTTCACAGGGCCACTGCACTAACCTGAGCAACCCAAGCTGTCATGTTCACACCTCTGTCCAGTGTCCTGCCATGCGCTCCATCACTTACCCAAATACAAGTCAGGCAGCTTTCCTACATTCTCCTTTTTCTCAATTTCTCTACAGTCAAACTATCACCAACAGCCACAGATTTTACCACCGACCGCTCTGTTCACCTATCCACTCGTGTCTGTGACCCAGCTCCACTCACCTATCCACTCGTGTCTGTGACCTACTCCGCTCACCTATCCACTCGTGTCTGTGACCCAGCTCCGCTCACCTATCCACTGGTGTCTGTGACCCAGCTCCGCTCACCTATTCACTCATGTCTGTGACCCAGCTCCGCTCACCTATCCACTCGTGTCTGTGACCTACTCCGCTCACCTATCCACTGGTGTCTGTGACCCGCTCCGTTTATTTCTGCTATTATGCTCAGGGAGCTTCTTCTTTTTCTTTTGTTTTCTTTGCTCTTTTTTTCAGAAAGGATATCCTTATGTAGCATGTAGCCCAAGCTGGCCTCAAACGTATGATTCTCATGTCTCTAGTGCCAGGACTGTAATTAAGAATAATCATGCCTGATGATCTATTCTACTCTATTGAACCCCGCATAGTAACACTTTGACAAAAGTGAAAGATATTGTTTGTTTTGTTGTTTTTAGGTCTGTGAACCACATGAATGCCTGAAAGAGGAGAAGAGAGAAATCGATCTCCTGGAACTGGAGTTATAAATGATTGTGAGCCACCTTGTGGGTGCTGGGAATTGAACTTGGGTTCTCTGGAAGAACAAGTGCTGGGCCAGTATGTTTTAAATTACTAGTTCTTGCAGGAATCTCGTGAATCAGCACTCTGACACTGGTGAGAGCAGAAGAGGGGAGCTATGATCAGTGGGCTGAAGCCGATAGGTCCTGAGAGGCCATGATGCCAAGCCCAGTTGGTATTTCCATTTTATTCTCTAAGCACTCTAAGCTGGGGCAGGCAAGCAAAATTTTACAGAAAGCCTAAGAGGCAGTCATCAGGTTGTTAAGGGCAACAACCAATTGTTTCAGGTATTTCTCCAGGTCACTCTGTTCCAAGTAGCAAGTGAAGTCATGCTTGGCTAAATAAATAATAAACCAGTACCTAACAATTGGTCTTTTCTACCTTATTCCACTCCAAGACAGGTCTTCTTAGAGTAAATCTAGGAAACCCACTACAGCACATCTCGTGTGGGTTAGTGACACCTCAGTGCTCAGTAGCCCCACCTATCAGGCAGCAGCACACTCAACAGCAGTAGGTTCAAGATTAGGCACAACAGAAAACTGTTGAATACATATTTCTAGTTACTTCTCATATAAAGCTTTTACACAGGTTGTTACCGGAATGGAATGCTTTTGTATTTTTTTGGAGTACATAATATCACACTGCAAGTATTCTGTCACCTGTGGCGTGATCTCCAACAGACCATTACCACCATACGCCTGGAGTGAGTGATGCCACAGTTTAGTTAGCTCCTCCCTATTATAAATACATTCCTGGCTCAGGCTCTGGACTGAATACAGATGGTCTACCACTCAGCTGCATCACCAGCTGTTTTCAGTGTGAAGGCAGTTTCACTAAGTTGCCTAGACTGGCCATGAATTTACAATCCTGCTGTTTCCATTCCCTGAACAGGTAGATCATAGGTCTGTGCCAACATAGTCTGGGCAGTTAGCCCTTTTAAGAGCAAAGAATTAGCCTTTCAGCTTGGACAAAAAGAATCAGGAACTTAAGAAAAATAGTGTAAAAGTTTATGTAAATCTATGGTCAATCCCATTTCATGCGACACTTAAAAAGCCCTACTATCCTTGCTGGTTTAGAATCAGTCTTATGTGGTCCTGGTCTCTGTAGTTGAGTTTGCCCTGGAACTCCTGATTCTCCTGCCTCCAATGCCCACCCTTCTAAATGCTGGGATTATAGTGTACCACACTTGGTTTATGTGATGCTGAGGATCAAGCCTAGGTAGGGCTTTGGAATACTAGGCGGGTATTCTACCAACTAAGCTAAATATCCCTTGCCTCAATCTTTAGGATTTTAAAATTAAAATCTACTCTAATCCTTTGTTTTGCTTTGGTTTTTCAAGACAGGGCTTTTCTGTGCATCCTGGCTGTCCTGGAATTCACTTTGTAGACCAGACTAGCCTTGAATTCAGAGATCCATTTGCCTCTGCCTCCCAAGTGCTGGGATTAAAGGTGTCTACCACCATGTTCTAATTTGATAATGATGAAAGAATTCTAAAATTTAAAAAATGCTGTTATGTTAACTTGACACAGCTAAAGTCATCTGAGGAGGGAGCCTTGAGAAAATGCCTCATAAGACTGGGCTGTAGGGGACTGGTGACATGGCTTAGTGGTTAAGAGCACTGGCTCCTCTTCCAAAGGTCCTGAGTTCGATTTTCAGCAACCACATGGTGGCTCACAACTATCATACACTGATAGAGGGATGGAGGGAGGGAAGGAGAGAGAAAGAGAGAGAGAGAGAGAGAGAGAGAGAGAGAGAGAGAGAGAGAGAGAGTTAGTTAGTTCTATAAGAAAGTAGACTGAGCAAACCATAGGGAGCAAGCCAGGTAGCAATACTCCTCCATGGCCTCTGTATCTGCTCCTGTCTCCAAGTACGGTCCTGACTTCCTTCAGTGATGAGCAGAGATATGGATGTGTAAGCCAAACAAACCCTTCATCTTCAAGTTGGTTTTGGTCAGGATGTTTCATGACAGCAAGAGAAAGAGTTAATATTTGTTTGAATAGAATACAACATACTGTAGACCTGTGATTTTCCATTGTTGGATGGTTTCACAGAACAGTAAGTTTTACTACTTAGGGTCTCAAACACTGCTGAATCAATTCAAGTTCATTCTTAGCATCAGAAATCATAAACACACTGGACCCAAACAAACCTTAATGAGGAGCAGCTGACACCGAAGATAGGTGGCAGAGAAGTCGGCCACCCCTGCCAATGCAGACTGAAGTTCTCCAAGTCTTTGCAGATCTCTACAGTAAGAACAAACACACACAAAAGAAAACCAACTCAGGTCAAACAGAGCAGAAAGATAGAGCCACAAATTATGTGAAGGTCAAGTCACAACTGCTTAACCATTTTACAGCTGGTACCTGGTCCAAGTACAGTGACAGGCCAGTGCTGGAGTGGCTACGATAAAATCAGGCCACACATCTCCCAGCCCCTATTTTAAAAATGTAAAAAGCAGTTTACTCTTATACACTCACTTGTAAAACATAACTACTTGAAGTAGAAACTTCTGGTTTGCTTTAAAAATTCGTTATGTCAAATGATGTTTTACTGGGGCAGACACAGGTGAAAGGATGTTTTGATACAGCAAACCCATGAAAGGACTCTTGATGAAGGAGCATAAATGTAACAGACGGCTCCTGTCCACAGACAGCTGGAGAGGCACAGAGGAGCACTGAGCATTGGTTTGGTTTCCTCTGCCTTGCTATTCTTCCCTAACAGTATGCATGTATTGGTTTGCATGATATATGTTGTTGATCTCCACTAGTAGTGATGCCAGAGAGAAACTTGCCCAAGCACTGCTCATGAGGTTCCTGTGCTGGCAGCTTGCTGCTTCCATGAGGCCTCACCTCAGGCTGGTTGGCGGGCCTCCTGCTTTCTTCAGGATTGAACTACAACTGCTGCTTCGGGAGTGGTGTCTGCCTGTCTAGAGGACTGGTCAGTAACTGCTGAGTCGTATTTGGTGTTTGCTATGGGACTGAACTGCTGCCAAAGAAGATAGCGCTCGCCCCAAAGAACTATTGCTGGACAGGTCCACTTCTCCCATATTCTAATAACTTTTCCCTTCCACCACCTCTGCTGGGTAGTAGGCTAGAGGAGAGGTTGAACACTTATTAAAAGTAGGTTGCAGAAAAAATTATGACTACAACTGCTATTATAAAGGCTTATTTTTTCATCAAAAGTTTTATGCTGAGAAATAATTCTTTGGGAAATAGTCAACAGAAATGATTACGCCCAGTAACATTCATTGCTATGTGACTTGTTATATAAAAACTCAGTGACCAACTAAAGATTCATGAGAGAAATGTTGCTAAGTAAATTATGGTACAGCCAATAAAATACGTCTATTAAAAACAAAATTGACTCTCAAATGGCTGAGAACACTTAAAGAAATGTTCAACATCCTTATCCATCAGGAAAATGCAAATCAAAACGACTTTGAGATTCTATCTTAGACCTGTCAGAATGGCTAAGATCAGAAACACAAGTGACAGCTCATGCTGGCCCAGATGTGGAGCAAGGAAAACACCTCCACTGTTAGTGGGAGTGCAAACTTGTAAAGCTACTATAGAAATCAATATGGCAGTTCCTTAGAAAATTAGGAATCAATTTGCCTCAAGACTCAGCTATATTACTCTGGGATATACCCAAAGGACACTTCATTCTACTACAAGGACACTTGCTCAGCCATGTTTATTGAGGCTTTATTCATAGTAGCCAGAAAGTGTAAATAACCCAGATGTCTCTCAACCAAAGAATGGATAAAGAAAATGTAGTATATTTACACAATTAAGTATTACTCAGCTGTTAAAAACAATGACAGTTTGAAATTTGTAGCAAATGGATTCAACTACTAAAGACGATCCTGAGTGAGGTAACCCGGACCCAGAAAGGCAGACATGGTCTGTACTCATTTTTAAGCAGACATTAGCTGTTAGTAAGGATACTAACACTACAGTCTACAGACGCAGAGAGGCTAAATAACAAGGAGGGATCAAGGGGAACATATGGATCTCTGTAGTATGGGGAGGGAAATAGATTAGATTCTGTTGGAGGAATGGGGGTGTGGGGGGGATAGGAACAGAAGGGACTAGGTGAGGGAGGGGTTGAGGGGTTAAGAGGGACAGAGGAAGAGAGTACTGGGAGAAAGGACTGAAATTGGGGGGTATTTAGGGTAACAATGTAGAAGATTAGTGCAGGGGAAACTCCCTGGAATAGCCCTGGAATAAGGAGTGACCTTAGCAAAGTCTAGAAATGGGGAATATGAGCTTGAACTGACTGACCGCCTTCTATATTACCAGGCAAGGGTCCGAGCAGTGGACCAGGACATCAACCCAGCCACAAAACCTTCAACCTACACCCTCTCCTGTCTTCAAGATGTGCTAGGACCTATGGGAGTGGCCAAACATTTTCTGGCCCAACTTGAGACCCAGGCCACAAGAGATAGCCCACAACTGACACTCCCTAGACTGCCAGGAACCAGAAGCAGGACAGCCCAGATACCCAGGATTCAACCAAACATGACTGGGGGAAAAAAAGTCAATAAAGATTGTAAAAAAAAAAAAAAAATGATAATGCTGCACACCTTTAATCCCAGCACGTGGAAGGCAGAAGCAGGCAGATCTCTGTGAGTTTAAGGTCTGCCTGGTCTACAGTGAGATCTAGAACAGCCAAGGCTATATAGACAGATACTTTTAAAAACTTAAAAATATTTTCAAAGTTCTATGGGTAAAAATATACAGGATCGAAGAGCTAGTTCAGTGGGTAAAAGCATTTGTTGCTCTTGCAGAGGATCCAAGTTTGGTTCTTAGCACCCACATGGCAGTTCACAACTATCCTTAACTGCAGCTCCAGAAATCCAACATCTTGTAACCTCCAGCAGGCACCAAACACAGAGGTAGTGCACGCATTTACACATGCAGGCAAAACATGCATATATAAAATATGTAAAACATATAGATACACAAATACTTAGCCATTTTCTACTTTTAACTGAGCTCTAATTCTGTTCCAGAGAACATCATCTTCAAACCCACTTCTAGGTAGTGAGTTGGATCTGACTAAGACAACTAGTGCATGTTATCCTAAGGAGGCCAGAGGCCAAGATGTTTTCCCCTGTCGTGGCTCTCACAGTACCTGGAGCTCACTGACTGACACGAGTCTGGGACTCTCCTGTCTTTGCTTCCAAGAGCCAGGATTATATGCACATGCCCTGCCACTCCCACCTTTTCTTAAATGTGGGTACTGGTGATCTAAACTCAGGTCCTGCTCAGAAAGCAGTTTACCTTCTGAGCCATCTCTCAAGCCCCTGCCTCATTATTTTCCAATGGCAACACATAAAAATTCTATACATAAAATTTCCTAGAAAAGCTGGAAGTCTGGATCACTTGAGAAGCGATTTCAGGCATAGCAGATTACTTTGTATCCTGGACAAAACTGTCCACTGAACTAGCACCTCACTTTAATCTCATGCTCAGTGGGCAGCATCATGACGTTAATGCTGCCTCCTAGACACCCTGCTGGTAGGAAGGAGGTGCCCACAACCAAGCCCAGAGCAAATACAGCCAGTGACTGAAGACATATAATGTCTATGGATAATACTGTTTCATGTGTTTGAGTGGCCTGTTCTGTCCTGAGGAGCCCAATCACATAGAAGTAAAGACCCTGGGTTAACCATGTCTATGAACTATAATTTTGGTGGCCAACTAGTTTCTGCCATTCACTTCTCCAATGTGTCTCTTCCAAAAGAAGTTCAGACCCATTCTACTTCTGAAGCAATTACTGTCAGCAAGATTCTGCCCCCTGTCACTATTAAAAAAAAAAAACAAAAAAAAAAAAAACCCAAAAACAACAACAACAACAAAAAAAACACTACCAAGTTGATTATGCACTCAGTGCCTCCAGGTCTCATGTTAGTCCACTGCCCCTGGAGTGCAGCAATGGTTCTCAGTTTCACAGAACAAGTTACAACCCTACCCAATTAGCTGTGAGAAACCTCAACTACTGACAGGCAAAAATGGAAACTGCTAGACACGGGCAAAGTTCTCTATATTCCAGTGTGCCCTTATGTCCCTCTTTATGTCAGGAAGCCTTGGTCTACACATCTGTTTTAAGACTGTGTACCCTTTAAAGTGAAAGGTACAAAGAGCACCTTCTGTGTGCAACTGTACCGTTGCTAGGTATTTCCTTACTTGAGTTCATTTAATCCTCACAACATGAATTGTAGTTAATCTGTCCCACAGAGCATGAAACCAAAGACCAACATTACCTGGTTTGCCCAAGGTTACAGAATTTAAAAAATGACAAAACCAGGACACAAACTCAGGCCTGTCTGACTCTGAAACCCTTTTCTTTAACCATAATTATATAATTCCCCATTTATTTACTTGCAGGTGTTTACTGAGACCTACTAACAGTACCCCAGCTAAAGAAGCTGAACAAGCTGGCTTGTTTTTATGCATTCTGCATTTGTTTTAGTGCCAACAGGATAAACGATCAAGGGCAAGCCCTAAATGCCTAATTAGATGGGAATGAATCTGGAACCAAAGCTTATTTTCCTGGGCTTGGGGCCAGAAGCTTGTTTTAGTGGCCTCCAAAACTATATACTATCATGGAGAAGGAGAAAAGAAAAAGAGAGCTGAAGCCCACTTCACATAGCTACCAAGAGCAGTGGAACCCTGGGTCCCAGAACCATGGCTGGCCCATAGCATACAAAAGTGTCAGCAAAATTGCTGGAAAAGGTTGGTCAGACACTATTTCCCATTACATGGACAATGCTCCAGCAGAGCATCTTCCAAATAAAGCCATCATTCCCCAGACACTAGTCACCTAGATACACATCACTGACCCAGGCTCCCTAATGAGAGACAGAATCACGTGACTGTTTGCAGTCAACATTATGGAAAACTAGAATATACACCTTTTGGGACCTGTCTTTCAAAGTAAGAGATGCAGAATGAAGGCCTTCTCTTCTCCCCACAGGTAAAAGTAGACTAGAAATAGAGATAGTGAGATTGCCAGGCAGACAGCACAGGAAACAGAAGACAGACACAGGAAAAATGAGCATGGACCCATGATGATCTCAGCCCTGTGAGGCTACGGGAGGGTAACCCTTCTGACTTACTAAACCATCGTTCCTCTGTGCTTCTGTCACTCACCTAACTAATACTCAGAAAGAAAGGATTAAAGTGTCTTATAACTCTTTCTTTCTGGTTTGTTTGTTTTTCCCTGAGATAGGGTTTCTCTGTGTAGCCTTGACTGTCCTGGAACTTGTTCTGTAAACTAGGGTGGCCTTGAACTCACAGAGATCCACCTGCCTCTGCCTCCCAAGTGCTGGGACTAAAGGTGTGTGCTCTTTGTAGTTATTTCTATTTATACTGCTCTTTGACTCATGAATACTAACAGCATTAAAAAATAATAACCTACTACAATCTAATCCAAATATAAACAAATCTCAAAATCATTCAAGGCTAAGGCCAACAATCAGACATGAGTGAAATTCAAAGCAACCAGGCTGAGCATGAGAGAATGCTAGCTCTCAGAGGAAGTAGACAAAGACTGCTTACCTGATGGTGAATTCCAGCAGCTCCTGGGCTCCCTGAGGGTCCAGGTGCTGAACACTATACACCCTTTCAAGGCTCTGCTGTAGGAACTGCTGGGAAGGATCTTCATGGGGGGTGATGTTAGAGGGGACAGTGGAGGACACCAGTTTTCTCCCTGGTAACTGAGAATATTGGAACAACAGTAGCAGCAAATTCTGTGGCTCAATTTATGTGCTCTCTCTCCCTCCTCTCCTCTCTCATACACATACACACACACACACACACACACACAGAGAGAGAGAGAGAGAGAGAGAGAGAGAGAGAGAGAGAGAGAGAGAGAGAGATGGGCTGGAGGAGAGAACACAAGGGAAAAGGCTAGGAAGGCAGGCACAAATGCACAAATCTAAATGAGAATGCTAACATGACCCAATAACATGGTAGGAAAATAAGAATATATTGCATTTCTGTTGCTGAGCATAGGACTATAAGAGTTAATCTGTGTGTTACATTTATTTTTAAGACTTGTGTTTCATTTAATGAGAGATTGATAAATTTATTCTCAAATAAGTTTAGGAAACATGCTATAAAATGTTTTATATAAGGGTAATTGTAATTCCTTTTTTAATTATTAGAAGTTACTATTTAAGTAAAAGATGGAGGGCCAGTGGGATGGTTCAGCGAGTAACGAAACTCACCATCAAGCCCGAGGACTTGAATTTGAGTCCTAAGTGGTAGGAGAGAGGCAACTCCCAAAACATGTCTTCTGACCTGTACATATGTATGTGCCTTGGCATCACGCTCCCACATACAGACACAATCACATGGTAGAGAACTGACTCCCACTAGCTGACCTCCATCCACATGCATGTCACAGCACATGCACACCCCTCCACACACATATACACACAGTAAATAAATACCTCAAGTTTACCCTTAGTAATCTAATGCTACAGATTCTTTTCTTCTTGTCTAACATTATATAACTAAGAATCAGAAACACTGGTACAAATTGATAGGCAAGTGTCCTTGATTGTATACTTAGCACAAAGACAGAGAAAAAGGAAGAGGTGAAGAAGAGAAGGGAGGGAGAAAGGAAGGTCAGGAGGGAAGGCAGGAAGGAGGAACATGGTTGGGGGAACTTGCCCACAGAAGCTGGAGCACAGGAAGTCAAGCACAGCAGCACTACTGCAATCCCAGTACTGGAGAGACTGAGGCAAAAGGACAGGCTAGCCTCGACTACACAGTAAGACCTTGTCTCAAAATAAAAATGTTTGAAGCACAGACTAACAAAGCCCAAGATAAAAAAGAATGGGTGATAGATGGATTTCCATAGACTATGCAGTCTGCTTAGTGCTATTTAATAATCACAGGGCACCAAAAATCAACAAACCAAACTTCTTTCAACATACCCTCAAGGCAGGAACAAGATGAGAGAGGCTGTCTCGGAGGTAGGCATAGTGCCTGAGGGTGTGGTCTGAGAACAGTGCTGGCATTGTAGGACAGGTTTTAGCAGCATTGAAGATAAGAACTAAAACTGCAATGTCTGATACATAAGTGGGTTAAGTGAACTTAGAATATAAAAGATTAAGGTTTGCCTATATAACCTGTCATCTCACTTCCCATTTCCAAAGTTTCCATTAAAGGACCACAATTTGCCAATAATCACAACAGTGCAAAATCAGGGCCGGAGCCCAGCTGTTGAACACCTGCCTGACATGTAAGCAGCCCTGGATGCAATTCTCAGAATCACACACTGGGACATGGCTATAACCTCAGGTAATAGCACTCAGGAGGATCAGGAAGACAGGCTCAAGGCCAAAGTGGGCTTCATAACACTCTGCCTAAGTGAATAAACAAACCCAACACAGGTAAACAGGACTAAAGGAGAATGCAACGGTCTCCTTGTATTCAAGTGTTTGCATGATTATGTCTCAATGATGATCCCTAAACTCATGCTGCATCTGGATCTACATATGGAGCAAGAGGAACTTAGGGAGTGTGAAATGTATGGGTGTGAGTATAGTTCCACAGTCTCACTGCTGGAAACAATCCAGTCCCTCGTCATGCTCCATGAGAAAACCAAAACCCACTGAAGTTTAACTAGAAGCAGTGAGCATGCACTACCTCCAGGTAGCACCTCCCTCAGGCTGCAGGTCAGAGTAAGCAGGGTTCAAGACACAGGCAAGAATATAAGCTTTAAAATCAGACATTTCAAGCTTTAAAGGCAGATCTATTTGAGCTTTTGTTTCTTTCTTTGTTGTGGTGTAGGAGGGAAAACCTTGCCTCTATTATTCAAGCCCATCCATGCCCTCTCCCACTAAGCTACATTTGCAGCCTCTTCCCCTACCCCAATCTTAAAAACTAAACAGTTTCACAATGTATCTCAGATGTAAGCCAGGCTTGTCTCAAACTTTTGCAGCCCACAGTGTATGGCATAACATCTGGCTGCAGATCTGATTTTTCTGACTTACTTAAAACTCAATTTTGTCTTAAAAATAAATAAATAAATAAATCCCCTTCCTCTCTCCTTCCCCTCCCAAGGTTGTATGGCAAGACATAATAAATTTTACAAAATATATAATGAACATGTGCAATGTATGAAGTGGTAAATAAAAGGCAGTAATATCTGTTGCTAATAAACAGGAAAGATGAATTACTATAAAAACAATGAAAGCCGAGAACAGCCACCAGAGTCCCTCTGACACTGCAGCACCAAAAGAAAACATTTTAAGTAAAATTCAGACCACTGAAGACTCCATGCCCTCTGCTAAGACAGCAGGGCCCATCTGCACTAAGCATAGAGGATACAAGCTGGATCATCCATGTCTGGTTCTGCAGTATCAAAAAATGGGTGAGTGCTCAGGAGCTCTGGCACCAAAGGAAGCACCAGGGTCGGGTGCCGGCTTCCCAGAAACTTCAAGCACCTGAAACAAAGAGGAACCACATAAGTAAATTAACAAGTGCCTCAACTTGTGCAGGAACTAGATCAGAAAGCCTGATTTGGTATGGAAACTCGTAATTATCCACTTTCCACACACTACAACTTCAGGTAAGTCATCCAATTATTCAGGAACTCAGCTAATTCATCGAGAAACGGCTATCATAAAATCAGAAGAGCTCAAATGCACATTACTGGTTGGTTTTTTTTGTTTGTTTGCTTTATGTAAGTTCACTGTCTCTGTCTTCAGACACACCAGAGAGAGCATCAGATCCCATTACAGATGGTTATGGTTGCTGAGAACTGAACTCAGGACCCCTGGAAGGGCAGTCAGTGCTCTTAACCACTGAGCCATCTCTCCAGGCTCCAGAGTACTGGTTGCTTAACAACAGCTAGTTCCTCCATCTTCCTTGCCAAGAAAGCTGATTCCTTGGGCCCCAGGAAAACAGTAAGGTGCTGAGAGAGGATGGCCAGCCCAAGGGCTGCTTTGCTATTGGTTCAGCCCACCCCAGCATTCACATCACTTCCAGCAGTTGGCTTGCTAGTAGTCAAGTAACTCAATTCTGGTAAATGGAGCGAGGAAAGTATGCTGGGGAGCTGCTCAGTAATGACATTCTAAGCACATAAAAAGAAACGCATGAAGGGAACATCCCTTCCTTTGGGTCTTTAGATGCTATCTTATGAAGCAACCATCTTGCAGCTATGAGGAGAAAGCCAAATAAAGTCATCAACCAGGACTCCCTCTGACAAGCTGATCAATCCTGAAACAAATTTATAATGTATTGTTTTGTAAAAATTAGATTTTTTTAATTTAAAATGATTTGAGCAGATTTTTTTTTTTAAAAAACTTGCAATCAAAATAACACAATTAATATCCTAGGGGATGTCCTGAACCTATGTAGCCTTGAGCAGGTTGTTTATAAAATAAAATTTAAATGAGAAAAAAAAGAAAGCAAAGTACTTAGGAGTGTTATTAGTTAGAACCCAGTAATAACTAGCTATTATAGTGAAAGCAAGGGCTTTTCTAAGGCTTACAAAACTACACGAGTGAGGCAATCTTGTTTCTTAAGTTCTGGTTTAGAAGTATAAATCGCTTGGCTCCACTGAATTACAAAGAGGTCCTGAAAGGGTGGTAAGGAACTTGAAGCCTGTGGACAGAAACCCTGAGCACACATGCAAACATCAAAACATGAAACTGGACAGTTTGTGCCTGCAATCCTGGCACTTAGCAGACGGAAATGGGCTGATTCCTGGGAATCTGTTGGCCAGGTAGTCAAGGTAATAAGCTCTGGATTCTGTAAGAGACAAGGTCTCAAAAAAATAAAAGGCCTGAAGAGGTGGCTCACTGGTCAAGAACACTGGCTGCTCTTCCAGATGATGCAGGGTTTGATTCCAGCACCCATATGGCACCTTACAATCATCTGTGATTCCAGTTCCAAGGGTTTTAAAGATCTCTTCTGGTCTCCAAGGGCATCAGCCATGCAAGTGGTACACATGCAGGCAAACACCCATACACATAAAACAATTTTTAAAAATTAAGTAGAGTGGAAAGCAACATGGAGGAAGCTACTCAATATTCTCTCCCCCCCCCCCCACACACACACACTCTCACACCTCCCTTCACACAAGAAGAAATGTAAATGTTAAAGTCTGCTCTTATTATACAGCTGACACAAAGGTAACCAGCAATGTAGGTAATAAGAAATCAAATGCAACACTTTTCACACTCCAGATCAGATAGAGTGTGCAGCTGATAGGACTTCAGTGACAGACTAAAGAGAGAAAGCATAAGGAGCAGGCTTGGTTAAGAGCATCTATCTTACAAAGGACCTGGCTTTGACTACCAACAAGAACACTGTGGCACACAACCATTTGTAACTCTAGTTCCAGGGAATCTGATAGCCTCTTCTGACCTCCTTAGGCACCAAAAACACACAAGATGCATATACACACATGTAGGCAAAACCCTCGCACACATAAAATAAAATAACACTAAAAAAAAGAAAAAACCAAAAAATTTTTCAGTGAACATTTATTTAAAACAAAAACAAAAAAACAGGAAAATATTTTTCTTAACTTGGTATTTTCCTTTCTTTGTTTTCTGAGACAAGGTCTCTCTACATAGTCCAGCTGTCCTGGAACTTGTTCTGTAGACCAGGCTAGCTTTTGCCTCCCAAGTGCTAGCTAGTATTAAAGGTGTGTACCAACACAGCCAGTCTTACTTTCTCTCTCAGCCCTTTACTCACTCTGCCTCCAGGCACACTGTAAAGGCTACAGTTTGGCAGCAATTTGGTTGGCTTTATTTTCTCTGCTTATATTCAGAATTCAGGTAGGAAAGGCAATTAAGCAAGTCCTTCTGAAGATCTACATAGCAGAGCCTCTCTAAAACTAGACTTCACTTCTAAATGTTCTGACTTTTTTTTACTATCATGTCCAACCTTCCTATGTATTCCCTACCTCTTTCTTCTGCTAGCTGAGAGTGGACTCCATGAGCTAAGCCCTTTCTTTCTTTCTTTCTTTCTTTCTTTCTTTCTTTCTTTCTTTCTTTCTTTCTTTCTTTCTTTCTTGTAAAGATATATTTTATTTATGAGTACACTGACACTGTCTTCCGACACACCAGAAGAGGGCATCAGATCCCATTACAGATGGTTATGAGCCATCATGTGGTTGCTGGGAATTGAACTCAAGACCTCAGGAAGAGCAACCAGTGCTCTTAACCACTGAGCCATCTCTCCAGCCTGAGCTAAGCCATTTCTAAACCTCTTAACATAGCACCTAACACAGGGATGGCATTATAACAAGTGTTCAGCAAACATTAATGAACTAGACACAGAAACAGAACACCCTCTAATCCCACCACCTGGAAGGCAGAGGTAGATGTAACTATATGAGTTTGAGGATAGCCTACACAGCAAGTTCCAGCAGCCAAGGCTACATAGAGAAACACTCAAAAAACCAAAACCAAATAACTACTTCTACATCTCTGCACTTATAACAATTTAAGAACACACCTCTGATTGTTCCTTTTTTCCCCTTTTTGTCATATTCTCTTTTAATATCTATAGAGAATGAAAAGGCTTAAGTAATTATTAAAATAAGTAACTTCTCTTTAATCCCGGCACTTGGGAGGCAGAGGCAGGCAGATTTCTGAGTTTGAAGCCAGCCTGATCTACAGAGTGTATAGCCAGGGCTATACAGAGAAACCCTGTCTCGAAAAACAAAACAAACAAACAAACAAACAAAACCAAAATAAGTAACTTCAAAATATTTTTGAAGCACTATAAGGATAAGACTTTTTTTTTCCTATTTTCTTTTACACCTACAATCACCCAATCAAGACAACTGTGTGTATGTGTTAAGTATGTATGTATGTATGTGTACACACACACACTACAGAAGATCAAACAACCATTAATATTTTTTATTTTTATATGTTACTTTCAAAATTTAATTGTTTTATCAGCATGGGTATTTTGTCTACATGTAAGGCTGTGCACCACATGCAGGCAGGGACCCTGGAGGCCACAAGAGGACCTCAGCTAGCCTAGGACTGGAGAGAAGCACCATCTGAGTACTGGGAATAGAAGCCAGGTCCCATGGAAGAACAGCAAGTGCTCTTAACTGCTGAGCTAGCTCTCCAGCACCTACAGTTTTCAGAATCACACCTTTGATGAAAGGAGAATTAGTCCTTTGTGTCTCTACACTTACTGATTAGAGCTGTGAGCCCCCATTATACATCACGCCCCAAATGACCAACAGTGTTCCTTAAAAACAATCAACAAATATATGAATTGAGCTGAAATAATTGCACAAACATAGAAAATAGCAAAACAGAAAAATAGGTATCAAAAATGTGATCTATGAGCAGTGAAATAGCTAAGTGGGTTAAGGAACTCACTGCCAAGAGTCACACCCTTAGCTCAGACCCCAGGACCTACATTGTGAAGACGAGAACTGACTCCTACAAGCTGTCCTTTGTCCTCCACATACCCACCATGGTACATACATACACAAGCACACACACACAAACAATAAATAAATAAATAAATAAATAAATAAATAAATAAATGTATTTTTAAAAATGAGATCTAGAATAAGACTCCATAGGCATTTTTTTAGCTTGTTTCTCCCAGGGAACTGGGGATATGGCTGGGTGGTAGACTGTCTGCCTACCCATGACAGCTACACGGCATTTATGAGGTAGGTAGGTAGGTGGGAACATCTAATCTAATATGCGATATTTATTTTAGGAATCTGATTCTTAAGAGTTTGGAAAGGGTGAACCCAGGTTCTAAATTAAAGGTGAAACTGAGGGCTACACCTAGTCTAGGATGAGCCACCAAATAATGTGAGTTGTACAGTTTTCTTTTGATGAGACTTAGTAATGTGTCTTACTTCCATATGGAGTCCCTGTCAGTAGGGTACTTGGTTAGGTTTTTAAGTAGCTCCACCAGTGCAAGATGAATCCCTTCTTTTGTTGAGACATTAGTACAGCATAAAAGTTCATGAAGAGCTTCTCTGATATCTCTGGATGAATCCTTTTTCAGAAGAGAAAAAAAAGAAAGGTAATAATTAGCAACAGTGACTCATGTTCCATACACCTCCATGACAACTTTTCCATTTAGGATGTGCATATGAAAAAATATTTAGAAATATGCTAGCTAAAATTCCTGGGAAAGACCTCATTTTATTAATCTAAGAAGGGACCTTGCCTCTTTCTATTCTTTCTCTTCCTGTTTTTATTTATTTTATTTATTATTTGTTTGTTTATTTGAGACAAGGTTTCATTCTATGTAGCTTTGATTGGCCTAGAGTTTGTTATATAGACCAGGCTAGCTTTGAATTAAAGGAAAGCACCACCTCACCTGGCTTCTCTGTTTTTCTGAGGCAGGGTATCAAGCAGTCCAGGTTCAACTTGAACTATGTAGCTGAGGACATGAGGCTGGCCCTGAATTCCTAATCCTCCTGCCTCTACTTTCCCAGCACTGGGATTACAGCTCCGTCTCACCATGCCCAGCCCCTTCTGCTCTTTGAACTTCCTTCTTCCCTGTGTCTGAATCTTTCACCTCAATGTCTGAGTTGCCAGAGGCTTACAACTATGAAAGAGCAGGTTGTGCTGCTGTGGCCTCACACACTTGCAGTCACAGCACTGGGGAAGCAGAGGCAGGATTACAAGTTGAGGGCAGCCTAAATACATAACAAGACCCCCCCACACACACACAGAGAAGGAGGGGAACAGATTAAAAAATTCAAACACCACTAGGATGAGTTGAGTATTTTATAATCAAAAGGATCAAAACCCATAAAGGTCTTATAGACTGGAATGCCTAAACCCAGCATGGACGTCTGTGTGGCCAGACAAACCAGCAGATGTGATGTAGACTGCACGAGCTCCCCAGCCCCTCCAGCACAATGTCACAGCACACTTCAGTCATTTGTCTTCCTGACACACGGCCCTCTTTGGTCTTAGAATACAAATTACAAATGTGTCACATTCCCACTCACAACAGACCTAATCTCCGCTCTTCTACCTGCAATGTCCATCCGCCTCCCTCTGTGGACAATTCTTGCCACACTAGTCCATAGTTCCTTCTCTTTTGAGTTCAACTTTAGATTCTTTAGATGCTGACTGCTGTACTCACTGACCATAAAAAACCAGGTTCCCCTGACAGACATTACAGTATCTCACTCATGCTGTGTGTTTATTTCATTTTACTCCTGTGCCTTTCTAATAACTATTTCTGACTCCCATTAGATTGTAAGGTTCATGAGAGCAGGATCATGGCTTTCACTCACTATTAAACCCTTCCTACAGCAGTGCCTGATACATGGCAGACAGAAATACTAAAGACAACAGGTAAAAGGAAAGACCAAAGAAAGGACTGACAGCTTACTCAGATCTGTCTGACTCCACACTCTGGCAACTTAACCATAAGATGATGCTTCCTGTATGAGCAAATCTCCATTGCAGACCATGGAAGCTATAGCGATGTTCTGGAGAAAATGTTCAAACTAGCAAGAAAACAATTTTAATTTATGTGTTTCTTAAGTACTATATAATTGCCAGTTGTATAGTTACCTTGTGCAGATTTGTTTTAGGAAATATTGGCTAAGCATTCACCAGGACTAAGTCACCAGACTGAGCCAGAAAAGAACACAATGAAAGTCATCACACAGTGACTCTACTTATAGAGTTAATGATCTCATCAGGGGATAAAACAAACAAATAAACCTGACAGAAATGATAAAAGAAGAAAAATAAAAAGGAGACATATAAGACTGGTATTTAATATGCATCGAATGATTGACAGAAAACAATCTGATGTAAATTTCAAAAAGTTTTCAAGAATGAGAAATGCTGAAAGACAGGCAAGGCCATGCCAACTTCTCTCCACAATATCCTTCAACAGTGTCCACAAAGCTTAGAAGAAGATTCAGTGCCTACAATTCACTTGTCCCCTGACTACTACTTCTGAGACCTCCACTTTCTCACTAAGCTTCAAACTGAACTGAGATTCTTACTGTGCTGACCCTTAGCCTTTCCAGGAACAGTTTTTTTTACCTGTCTTCATAAGCATGGCTGCTGTCCTTTAAGCAGCATGACTAACTAGATGACGTATCATAAAGTCTCCCGTGTGTCTAGACAGTTTAGCTTATATTAAAGATCTGTCACCATCTGAAACTGTTATCTTTCCTGAGACTATAATTATGCTCAATGAGAATGGGTATCTGTTTGTAACACAATATTTCCAATCCACTGACAGTACTTGATGAATAAATTCTCTAGGTAAGACAGTATCTCAGCATAGTCTAAAAAGAAACTCCAAGCTGGAAGGATTATCTGGCTAAGGTTCAGAGCAAAGGCAGTGACCCAGCAAATGCACAGGAGCTGTGATCAGCAGAGCGGAACACGTTTACATCTGAATTTTTGGATATCCGAGTAGAAGAGCTTACGCACTGTGAAGAGAAACAGAATCCACTGAGTGAACAGTGGCAGTCTTCTAAGCAGAGGGGAAAACTAAAGGGAAGGCAAGGTAGTAAGGAAAGGCGTGAAGACACAGGAGTGACTATAGCACGAAACTCAAGGTCAGGAACCATGATACGGAAAACTAAAATGACAGGCAGATGGCTCAGGTCTATGATTTCCATCACTGAGGAGGCTGAAGGAGGACAGTCTTAGGTTCAAAGCCAGCCTAGGATACAGTGAGTTCTAACCAGTGTGAGGCACTGCCTAGAAAACAAAACAAAAGAAAGTAAAAAGGAGAGAGACTACCTATGCCAAACACAAAACAGCATAAATATGCCTTCTTAGAATCACAAATTTATTTATAAATAAAGGTGTGAATTCAGGAAAAATTATTTAAAAGGTGCTATGGAACTCAGTGCTCAGGAAAAGTGGTAGGGACTTTTTAAGAGCATTCTGTCTTATAGAGAATGCAGAAGGAGGGGTAGAGAGATGGCTCAGTGCTTAAGAGCACAGGCTGCTCTTTCAGAGGACCTGATTCAATTGCCAGTACCTACATGGTAGCTCACACCTATGACTCCAGTTCCTGGAGATACAACATCCTCACACAGACATACACGCAGGCAAAACACCAACACACACACATATAAGAAATAAATAATTTTTTTAAAAAAGAAAACTTCATCTTAAAAAAAGAATGCAGCAGGAATTTGAAATAATTATGCTAACAATGAGGTATCAAATTTGCTCTTCCTTTGATGGGTGTAGGTGAGAGGCTGACACCATATCCCATTTATTAACAGTGAGAAGCCAATGTCAGTAAATGCAAGTGGATCCAGACACTTCAGAAAAATAACCCAAGAACACAACTTCTACAGCCAAGGAAGTGAGACTTTGTATGACCCAAGGCAAACACTTAACTGACTATGTGACCTCAGACAAATTATTTCTCTATAAAACCATACGGTGGAAAGAACTGAGATCTAAGATTCCTGCTGCAGCAGCTAAAAGGAATAAAAACGAAGGTGGAAAGCATTCTTCACTATGTATCTACTACCTTATCTACAGGTACTTCCCCACCCTCCCTCAGACCTTCAACTGTGTGCTACCGCCACTATGAACACCTCTGAGCTCCTAGGTGTCTTGTGTGTTCTAACCTCTGGTTCTTTAGAAACCACTTGCTTCCCTTCTACCTAGTCAATGCCTCCTTATGTCCCCTTTTCCCACAGTGTCCTCACAGCATGTTCTCCATCTCCTTGACTCAACCCGATCAAGTTAGACATTCTTACTCCCTTCCCTGGTCACAGCCATAGCAAGCTTATTCATATTTCCCACCAATATCAAGCTCCTCTTTGGGGAGGAATATGGTAATATGGCAGAACTGTGCTGTCTGATGTACTGACCAGTGCTCAAAACAATACCTGGTTTTAAGGGAGGACAGCCTCATAGGTATATGATGAAGAAATGAATGACCAGCTAGAAACACTCACCTCTAACACAGCCAGGACAGTATCAAGCTGATCTTCTCGGAGGGTGATGTTATTAGAGATTTTTCTCATGGTATGTATGGACTGTAGACGCACTTCCTCAATTTCATCATTGAACATGTCAACTAGGAAGTCAAGGCACTTTTCAGCAAAAGAGGGCGAAGACTGGGCCAGCATACACAGAGCCTCCACAGCAGCAATGCGGACCTCTAAAATATGAAAAAACAAAACAAAAACACATTAAACTGAACACTATGTAAGAGCCATAAAAAACATGGATTCCTTCTCACTCAGGCCATTTTCATCTCTACTCTTCTCTCAGTCTACAGAATCTTCCTGTAACATCTCCTTCCTGTTCCCATTACACTGGTGCTTAATGTGGGCCTTTTGTCCAAAGGGCTAAGACCTTCATCTTATCCACAAGAGTATGATAAAGTAACATAGCTGCCTACATTTAGTCAATTTCTTGAAAATGGTGTATTATATTATATTTCAGTATTCCAACTACACAAAAATGTACTTAAATGTCAGATGTTAAATCACTCACCACTATCAAGATTAAACAAAGATTTGTTTACTTGCCTCAAAGTCAGTAAGGGAAGAGAAAACACTAGCCACCCCCACACCTGCAATCCCAGGCTAGCATCACACTGTGTGCTTAAGGGACATGCTTTCCTACAAAGACAGGTCTCAGAGCAAACTGCAGTGTCTTCACCAGTTCATGCCTGCTAGAAAGTAGCAGGCCAACTGAGCCACAACCTCAACTCTCTACTGACCTTTGCTAGGTTGAAAACAACACAAAGAGAAGGGAAAGGTAAGAGGAAAGGAGGAAGAAAAAGGAAAACGGGAAAAGACTTCTCACAGCAAAACACAATGGGGAGGGAGGTGCAGAGGGATGCCGGAGAAAAACTCCAGCATCATAAAGCGTGTGTAGAACCAGAAAAGCTTTAAGGAGTCACTGGACAGGTGTGGTGATACACACCTTCAATCCCAGCATTGAGGAGGCAGAGGAAGGGAGATCTCTGAGTTCAAGACTGACCTAGTCTAATGTAGCAAGTTCTAGGCCAGCCAGGGATATACAGTAAGACTCCATTAGACAGACAGAGTCAGGTAGGTAGGTAGGTAGGTAGATAGATAGATAGATAGATAGGTAGATAGGTAGATAATATGAAACAACACTTTTCACAAAGGCCAAAGGAAGATAGAATTAAGACTTTCTAATCACAAACACTTGAATTTAAATCTTGCTTTCTAAGTAACTAAATCACTATTATTAATGTGACTTTTTATTACTAAGTGCTTACTATAAATAGATCATGTATCATGCCAAGTACTTTATGTATACAGAATCTCATTTAATTTTTACAACTCAGAAAAATGCTTATTATTATCATCCCCACTTTATAGAAATGCTAAAATGTGAATTTAACCACTGCATTATACTTTTGGACCTTGGCCTCTCCTTCATAATAGGTACTTTACATAGTCATTACAAGCCTAAACAAAAAGATATACTTTATAAATTTTATTTGCATGTGTGATATGAGTGTAAGAGAGATATAAGGGCCATGG
Source organism: Arvicanthis niloticus (assembly GCF_011762505.2). Taxonomy (NCBI): domain Eukaryota; kingdom Metazoa; phylum Chordata; class Mammalia; order Rodentia; family Muridae; genus Arvicanthis; species Arvicanthis niloticus. The sequence goes on along the minus strand of NC_047658.1, from coordinate 66,960,786 downwards.
CACACATGTAGAGGTAAAAGGACGATGCTAGAGTCAGCTCTCTCTTCTAGCTTTTATGTGGGTTCTGGAGATCTCAGGACTCAGTGCTCAGGTCTCCAGACAAGTGCAGAAAGTGCCTTCACCTTCTGAGCCATCTGGCAGGGGCAGGTGATGCACACAAAGCAAAGTATATGGATACCACTGATATTACAAAGCCATACTTACCATACATCTCATCTTCCAGCCCATGAACAAAGGCTCCACATGCTCCTGACTCTATCAAGTTCACAGCCCCGGTATCTATTTCTTCCTTGGGAGCATCATCTCCCCATTTCCTGCCACTGGAAAACTCCCCTGAACTGTAAAGTTCCTTGGCACGCTCATGTGCCGTACGTTTCCTCTGTAGAAGATGACAACAATTACTACTTGCAGGAGAACACTTAGGTGTACCTAAAACAGAGCAAGTAAGCAACAAACTGCCCTTGAAGACAACTTCAGAGCAGAGAGATGCAAATCCAACTTAAAATAAGACAAAAGTTTCACAAGTTTCTAATAGCTTCCAGTAACCTAGACAGTGTTGACTGGACAGGTGGCTATGCTTGTCATTAAACACAGAAAAAGGAAAGCCTGAGGGGTAAACAAGAGCAGTGCCTCTTCAAACACTGTCTCAATAGAAAATATGCCCACTCTAAAAACAATAGTTTTTCAGTCTCATTAGAAAACACTGTCTTGCCAGTGATGGTGATGCACACCTTCAATCCCAGCGCTGTGGAGGCGGAGGCGGAGGCGGAGGCGGAGGCGGAGGCGGAGGCGGAGGCGGAGGCTGAGGCAGATGGAGCTCTCTGGGTTCAAGGCCAGTCTCATTTACAGAGTTGCAGAACAGCTAGGTAAGAAGACCCTGACTCAAAAAAAAAAAACAAAAAAAAAAACAAACAAAAAAAAAAAACAAACAAAAAAACAAAACAAAACAAAAAAAAAAAAAGGAAAACATTATCTCATTGTCTCTCTACAGCAGAGACACCTTTCTAGTAGATCACCTAGGGAGAGCATACTGATGAGTAAAAGTAAATAACCAGCACATTTGACAGGTATGATTCTCATCCTAAATAAGTAACTGCCACTCTGCTTCATACAGCAATTCTTAATCATCTTAGAAATGAGCCCATGACTCATGGATGGTCATTTCAGAAGCATCAATGGATCAGTCTATAAGGATATGGGTCATGTTCCATATCACTGACTGCACCTTGCAACGTGTCTTGGAAACCAGAATTGCTCATCTCCTCTCATTCACCACACGTCCTTCCCTCCCCTTCCCTCTAGTCTACCAAAAACATACTTAAATACCAACTCGAACCAAGGAAGGCTACATAGCACTGTGTATTAACATGCATACATTAACAACTCCAGAACCATTCTGTAGGATTTATCTTATGGAATAACTCAAAAAAGAAAAGATCTCAAAGGACACCAAAATAACATCCTTTCTATGGTTTACAGTGGTGAAAAGTCAGGAGAATCTATGAGCCTAGCACATCGAAAAGGCTACAGGAGAGCACAACAATGTATACAGTCGCTAAAGACACTAAGTATATACTTACGACCCAGTGTTTAAAACACACATTCAAAAAGCTATAGAAGATATCAAAATTGCTAAAGCTACTGGGACTATATAAGCTATTTTCTCCTATATTTATAAAAACTTCAGTAACTGTTATAAACTTGTATTTTAAAACTAAGGTACTGACAATGAGCACACACTACGTGAGGTCATGCTTCACCTTGCCAACCACATTAAAGAGCACCACAGTCAATGTCTAAGGTGCTCCCCGGAAGCGGCTGCTTACTGTGCAGACAAGGGGGTCACCAGTGCACCCACTCATCCATGAGAGCTATATCAGAAAGGAGTTCTACCATGTTACATGTCACACAAAATACCAGACTGCCGTAACTTATAAGGAACAGAAAGTAAATCCTACTTCTTTTTTAACACCACCTTTGCAGAGTATTTTATTACAGAATGAAATTCATGATGTAGCTTTTAATTTGGTTCAAGTTACTATAATTTTGAATTAAAATGTGATCTAATAACCTACATTAATGTAACAAATGTATGGACTGTTAAACTAAATCAACACAGCCCAACATATATACTGATGTTGACTATAGAAACCCAGTTTAAACAAAGAAGTCAAGTTACCCTCAGATCTGACATCAGCTTCTTGTCAAGAGTCTGCTCCAAGAAATGAGAACTGACTTGCTCCATAGAACCCTGTACAAAGAGAAAATCCAGAGCATATTAAACAGCTCCTGTGGTTCAAACATCACCTTAACACTCAAAGTTTAAACGTAAATGCATAAAGGTAACATTATTCTTTTTGTTGTTGCTGTTGAAGCAATGAACTTTACTGAGGTTACTTACAGAAATATGGGGAAGGGGTTGCTTTCTGGAGCCAAAGGTATTCAAAGACAGTTGCCATTATGTAACTTTAAACCAGCATGAGAACTAACTTATGAAAACCACACACCCAGAGCACACTGCACACATGTAGGTATAGCTACAGATTAAAGACCGTCCTATCTTGGTGGCTCAGTCTGTGAAAACCTCTGTTAAGCAACATGAGTGACTTAGTTTCTTCATGGAAGTTAAGCAGAGTGAATCCTGTCGGTTTCAGGTAGTTCTTGAAGCTATTTTGAGGTATATTATGTCCTCTCCCCCCCAAACATAATATTTTTATTAATTATTTAGGAACTTCATACAATGCACCCTGGTCACACTTGCTTCTCATTCCTCACAGGTCTACCTTCCCACCCTTGTGCCTCACCCCCGCCACCCTCAAAAAAAAAACCAAAAAAACCCAAAACTACACCAAGTCCAATTTGCACTGCCCATATACTCACTGGAGCATAGTCAAGCTCCCAGTGGTCAGCCCTTAAGGGATGACTAAGTCTTTCCCCATCCCACTTAAGAAATCCCTCCCCACATCATCAACTTCAGAATCTTTATCACAACTTTTAAGGACTCTCTTCAATACATGTCTATAAATTCTAAATCATCAGGAATATATTATTAAACTAAAAATATCAACAATATAGTAGAAGAAATACCTCTCACAGGCAGAACTTACTGTTCCATATGTACTATTCTGACAGCATTATACATATTTCAACCCACTTAACTCTCAGTAGAACACTACGAAGTTAACCCCATCATTAGTACTATTTTATGCTAGGGGGACTATAAAAATATTAAATAACACAATCAGGAGTAAAACATTAAAAAACACAAAAAAATCCAGAGCTGAAATAAAAACTGAGGCTCCAGAAACCTTTCTTTTAGCCAACCCTCATCATCATCTTTTTTCCATTCCTTCTTCTTTTTTGGGGGTGGGGGTGGGGTGGGGTGAGGTGGGGTGGGATGTCAAGATCTGATATGGCCCAGAGTAGAACTCACTATCCAGCTGAGCCTGGTCTTGAACTCGTAATATTCATGTTTCACCCTCCCAATAGGCCATTCCTTCTTATTGTATTCTTTCCATCCATTTATTTATTTATACCCTCATGTATTAAAATAAGTATTTATATAACAACAATTCAATTATATGCTTACAGTTATCAGGAGCAGGAATACAAAATAAAAAGACCAAGACAACTTCATTATGGTATGAAAGGTTACAATATACATTTATAAAAGATGCTACAGAAACTAACAGAATAAGTAGTATGAGGTACAGGGTAGAGATGCCTTTGGCTGGGGAATGGGAAATCACAGTGCACTGCACGTGGAGTAAGAGAACATGCCATGTGGAAAGGACTAAATGGCTTTATGAACAGAACATAGGTCAAGGGAACCAACAGTAAGGTGCAAAAGACAGGGATCATACTCTAAATAAAAAGTCTTGTTAGTCAGGAGTGAGGAGTCTACCTAATTAAAAAACAAGCATTTGATAATCACTATAAAGCATTTAATTTAAGACAGGGGCCACAGGGGATGGCTGGAGAGATGGCTCAGCAGTTAAGAGCACTTGCTACTCTTGCAGAGGACCAGGGTCTTGTTCCCAGCACCAACATGGTGTCACACAGACACTTGTAACTAGATTCAGGAGATCTAGTTTGTTGTTTGTGAAATTTTATTTGTTTATCGATGGATTCATTTATTTATTATTTATTCTGACACATAATCTCATTATGTAATTATGGATATATGTCAACACAATAGAGTCCTCTTCTGACCTCACATACAGGGGCACATACATACATGTAGGCAAAATACCCACATAAAATTGTTTTGGTTTTGTTGTCTTTTCTTGTATTTTAAATCTAAAATACAGCCAGGGGTTGGTGGTGCACACCTTTAATCCCAACACTCAGGAGGCAGACTCAGGCAGATCTCAACAGAGTTCCAAGGCAAGGTCTACTGAGCAAGCTCCAGGACAGACAAGGCTACACAGAGAAACCATGTCTAAAAACAAACAAAAAGTAAAAAACAAAAATAAAAAATAAACACTTAAAACATTTGGGTGTGGTGGTGTATGCCATTAGTTCCAGCACGAAGGAGGCAAAAGCAGGCAGATCTCAGTGAGTCCAAGGCCAGCCTGGTCTACATACCAAATTCCAGACTAACCAGGGCTACATAATGAGACTGTGTCTCAAAATAAATAAATAATAAATAAATGAAATCAACAAACAAACAAATTAAATAAGGAAACACAACAAAACTTCACAAAAAATAAGACCCACCATTAAACAAGATCAACAGTATACAAAATGCTTACTTCCTGTTAAAAGTTAAGTCTCCTACTAATTCCATGAAGAATGTAACTTTCTTTCTTCCTTTCTTTCTTTTCTTTTTCTTTTTGTTTGTTTTTGTTTTTAAAGATAGGGTTTCTCTGTATAGCCCTGACTGTCCTGGAACTTACTCCAAAGACCAGCCTGGTCTTGAACTCAGAGATCTGCCTGTTTCTGCCTCCCCAGTGCTGAGATTAAAGGTGTGCGCCACCCTGCCAGTTTAACTTTATTTCCTGTTTTTATTATTTTCTTTTCTTTTTTTTTTTTTTTTTTTTTTTTTTTTTTTTAGATAGGGTTTTCACTCTGCAATTAGCTAAAGATAACCTGGAACTCACTAGTGTAAGCCAGGCAGGCCTTGAACTAACTCTGCCTGGCAATCCCTCTTCATCCTCTCAAGTGCTAGGATTACAGGTGTAAATCATCACTCCTGACTAAAATATAACTTATAACTTAACAATGTCTTTTTATTTTTAAATTTTAATTTCTTTTATGTGCATAGATGTTTTCCCTCTGGAGGTCAGAAGAAGGTGTCCTCTGGAACTAGAACTGCAGACAGATGGGTGCTATGGTGGATGCTGGGACTCAAACTTGGATTCTTTGAAACAGTAGTAACTGCTGTTTACCACTGAGCCATTTCTCAAGCCCCAGAAATATCCATTTTTAATGTGAGAAACTGAAGCTGAAATTAGCGAGTTTATCTGTTTCAAATAAAGGAGAAAGTAGCTTTGAATCTCATAAAGCTCACCCTGAAGCAATGTGGAAAGACCAGACATAGTCAAAAGCAAAACCACGGAAACGCTCACACAGGCTTGTACCCTTCTTCCTTGTCTGACCTGGAACTTACTACATAAAAGTAGACTGGCCTCTAAACTGCAGTGGTTCTCCTGCCTCTGACTCCCCAATGCTGGGATTACAAGCAGGCACCAACTTTCTCTGTACCTTATCACCAACATTACTTGGATTTGAAGAACATTTTCTCTGACAAAGAAACCTTCTAATGACTTCTTTAAAAGTCTGTCTGTCTACACTTTCCAATACCCTCTTCAGTGCTCTCAGCTGAGCTCTCTAACACAGTAGCACAGAAGAGGTATTACTCGTGTCGAGCCTCAAGAAATTTTATATCTGGGGGCTAAAGAGATGGCTCAGTGATTAAGAGCACTGACTGCTCTTCCAGAGGTCCGAGTTCAATTCTCAGCAACCACATGGTGGCTCACAACCATCTGTAATGGGATCTGATGCCTTCTTCTGGTGTGTCTGAAGACAGCTACAGTCTACTCATATATATAAAATAAATATATCTTTAAAAAATTTTTATATCACTTGTAATACATTTTCAGTGCCACCTAATAATAGCTGAGCTTTCCATTTTAAATTCACAAATGTCAAGAACATAGTAATCCAACCGAAAAATGGTGACGCTTACATTAATATGGGCCCAGCAGAAAGGAAGAAGAGGAGTGGATTTAGGTAATATCATAGGGACAGAACTGATACAAGATGATGAATCAATGAATAAAAGATACATTAAAGCTGGGCGGTGGTGGAACACACCTTTAATCCCAGCACTTTTTAGTCATGTATGTATATACGCACATATTTACATATAGTTTAGTCATGTATGTATATATGCACATATTTACATATAGTTTTCCCTAATGTCTTATATAGAAACATACATATATGCATACATACATATACTTATTCATATGCACTTTTTATAGGCAATCTTTAATCCTTTTAAACTCTCACTTTTGTACTAGATTTCATAGACATTTCATAGACAAGAAAACTACAATTTATAGGCCAATGAGATGGTGCACTGGGTAAGGGCATTTGCTACCAAGCCTGAAGTCCTGCGGTTAATCCCTGGCTCCCACATGGTAGAAGACTGCATGTTCTTGAACATGAGTGGTGAGGGGTTAACCCTTTACTACTCACTTGTGTGCTTCTCCCTGACACTCCACCCACAACCTCCGAGCAGGAAAGTATGCACGGTGCGGTTACCCCCAACCTCTGTGCAGGAACAAGTGAATGATGTCGCAGTCCAGGAACTGATGCTTGCTTTGACTTAGAGCTTGGACTGATGCTTGCCTTTATTAATGACATATTCAAGTTAGTCCTATTTGTAAATAAACACAGTAATGAAGCACATAATGTAAAAAGGGGGAGGGTGTGGAGTTAAGCCACTGGAGAAATTATGGGTTTCTAAAAATGAGATATACCTGACCACATCTGTGGCTTCTCAAATTGTTTGTAATAATGTAAGCATTGTGTTCATTAAAAAATATATAACTTACCAATAGCTTTGCAGCTTGAACACGAACCACCCAGGAACCATCACTGACCATGTGGCAAATTTTTCCAAATGCATCATCAACTAGACGGATTTCTTCGTTAGAAGAAGGTATTGGAACAATACTAAATAAAAAGAAAAGAGAGAAACCACGTATGACAGAACACGTGCCTGAGCTGCAAGTTCAGCACTCCGAGGACAACTCACGAGAACTGCATGCAGGAAATCCTAGACTCTTCAGCAAACCTATCACCCAGGGAGAAGGATCCAATGACTTTAGCTACACCACAAACTTTCAATGTTTTGAATAAGAGTGTGTAACCCACCAAAGGTTCAAGGACTTATGAAGAAACCAAGGGCTTGGGGATGGACATATAGTTCTGTGGTAGGGTGAGTGCTAGCCCTCATTCAATCCCCTAGAACCTATATAAAACAGACCTGGAAGTCTGAATCTGACACAAGTAAGCTCTAGACAGAACTCTGTGTGTGTGTGTGTGTGTGTGTGTGTGTGTGTCCCCAATAATTATAAGAGGAGCTCATTTCCAGTCTGATTATCAGCCTGTACCCTCCCCTTCTACTTTACACTGCCTTCCAAAAATCCAAACAATGTTTGTTCTCTAGGTGGCTTTCTGTACAGTGGAAGGAGAGAGAAACAGCTTAGCATGAGAAGGCTGCCAGACACCCACTGACCTCTCAGGATAGAGCTGGCTCACAACCCAGATAAGCTGGACCGCAGCACTGCGCACCTGCTCGTAGTCATCAGAGAGCAGTTTACAGGCCTGCAAAGAAGGATCACATGTCTGTCAGTCTGTGTTCACACAGATGATTTTCAAATACTTTCAAAATAAAGATAAGATGGCTAGACAAGGATGTCAATCAAAATACTTCAAAGTGCTTTTAACTATTTAAGCTGCTGCCCAACAAAGAAACATTAGCACTTGTAAGCTTTTCAGGCTGTATTCTAACTATGCAACATCATATCCCATGTGGAAAGTAAATAACATCAAACCTAGCAAAGCTACTCAGTGCACTCAAAGCCCATAGTACTAAAAGGAGGTGTTTATACATTAGTCTCAGAGGTGTGGCCAATTATAACTCCCACCAAGAGATAAAACCGTTCATGGTAAGCTAACAAGATCTGATGTGAGGGAAGATGTGGACTGACAGATGTGATGGCGTACACCCTTTGACCAGGACTTGGGAGGGAGGCAGAGGCTGCTGGGTCTCTGTGTTTGAGGCCAGTCTGGTCTACAGAACTAGTTCCACAACAGCCAGGGCTACACAAAGAAACCCAGTCTCAAACAAACAAATAAACAAACAAACAAACAAACATCAAAATACCACCTTGAAAGGCATTTGATTAAAGCTGAACAGCTACAACTACATTATGCCTTTTTACAACTATTCTACAACTCATTATGCCTTTTTTTTTTTTTTAAATAAATACTAAACTGTTGTGCCATCTCCTCATATGATCCATGGTCTTGGTCCCCCTCCAGAGACATTCTAGTTCACCATGTGTGGTGCCAGAACTGACTTCAAGTATGGCCCAGCCAAAGAATAGATAAGCAAGACTGTAACTATAACTTGTCCTAATTATTATTACTTTCAGTAATAGGAATTGAACCCTGGACCTTGTGCACGCTAGGCAAGCTTTCCCACCCAGTTACATTCCCAGCCCACTTCCCTTACTTCTAATCATTTCTTTATGTAGTTAGCACTCATGCATCCTGAGTTGCACAAATCTTACTACAAATATTTTTACATACATTAGTACTACTGAATTACATATATATCTCATATCATTCTTAAAAGTATGTTTCAGATATGGCTTCGCATCTATCCCAACAAATATGGCTGCTATCAGCCAGCTAAAGTCCTCATGATTTCAAATTGTGAGAAGTGTGACACCCTCCCAGCTTCACGAAGCCCCTCCCCTTCCAGAGAGCAATCATTTCCAGGTACCTGATTATAAATCGTTTGGTGTAACTTCAGTCCTCTTTCATGGAGCTGCAACTGGATAATAAAATACAGTCTCAGCGTCTATGCAGAAGGTCAGTGTCTCTAACATCTCCACACCATCCCATGTATATCACATCATATCAGACTAAGACATTACCTTAGCCAGAGTCAGTCTAAATATAAGACATGACCAAGACATTTCTGTATAAGCAATCAAGATATTTAATAACTCTAACTCACACTATTTCAAAGTGTTTGAAAAAGATGAAATAATGGTAAGAAAGACAAAGAAGGCTGGATATACAGCTCAATGGAGCTGGAGAATACTTGCGATCATTTACAAAGCCCTGGGTTCAGTTCTGAGCACCAGAAGAAAAAAAGCTCAGTAAGTGATTAATGCAACTTCCCCCAAAAAACACTTCTTCTCTTAACTACATTTCTATAGAGACCACCTGCTATATGGCTATTGTAACATAATACCAAGTCACACTCTTTCTTGATGGAACCAGTATACCTAAAGGAGAGTTCTGATTTGGCATTATAACAAATACAGATTATATTATCCTTCTTTCAGAGAGAGAAATAAAGGCTCCTAATAGAGCCCAAAGAAAAGTACATTAAAGCTTAGATAACAACTGCCTTTCTGACATTACCATAGCCATTTTGAATAAAACTTGCATTCTGAATAAGTGATCAAATAAAGTTTAAGTTCCCAAGACCTCCCTGGGTAACTGGCATCCTGCTTGGCATAAGACAGGTTGCCCAACCACAATTGAATAACCCAACCAATGGGAACAAGATAAGTGTACCACATAGACATGTTCCTAAGGAAGTCCCCTATCCCTAAATCCTGATTGGTGGGACAACTTGGTACAGATGTTTGTGGATTTAAGGCTTAAAAGCTCTATTGCAGTCTGGCTTAAGGTTCAGTCTCAGTTCCTAAATCTGACCTGCATCACTGATCAATCAGTCCTGAGGTATGTGTTCAATAAACTATCCCTGTTTGATTGAGATTGGTGTCCATGTGGTTTGTAGGACAATTCCTGGATCCCAACACTTGTCATACAGAAACCTGTATTTTCAGTTTTGTAGGGCCACCACCAGTAAGATGTGTACTGGGGGATTTCAGAATACATCGAAAGCAGCACAACCCATAATCTTAGAGATGAACCAAGCGTGGGGCTAAAACAGAAGAATTGCTCCAAATCCAAGGTCTACAGATAGTCAGACCCTATCTCAGAAAAGAGATGGGAAAGAAAGAAAGAAAAACAAAAAAAAGTATCCCCTTTACTTTTTATCATGTTTACCATGGCTTTTATAGCTGCTGTTCTGACACGTGGATCTTGGTCACTGAAGTAATCCCCGATAATCTTTTGCACATCTCTGGCAGTTAAGCCTTCAGCATCCTTTGTGACACTTTTCTCCAAAGAGCCAAGATTGCCAAGTAATTGCAGGCACTTATTCCTTACACCATGGGAAGTATCTGTCAGGTGCTGAAAGAAAGAAAGAAAGAAAGAAAGAAAGAAAGAAAGAAAGAAAGAAAGAAAGAAAAGAAAAGAAAAGAAAAGAAAAGAAAAGAAAAGAAAAAGCCAAAGAATATGATTAAGATAGCTTAAAAAACAAACAAAAAACTGGGAAAAAAAAAAAAAAGCATTCCACCCCTTCTCATTCTCACTGGTCTGTGTAGCACTGAAGTGCCTAAGAACTCATCTGCCTTCCCAAAATATTATTTCTAATTTATTAATTAACTTATTTATTATATATGTGAGTGATGGTGCCCACAAAGAGTCCAGAAGGAAGTGTCAGATCCTTTGGGTTGGAGGTACAGTGGCTATAAGCTACCCAACATGGGTGGCAGGAATCAAATGCCCGCTCTCTGCAAGAGTAATATGCACTCTTAATTGCTGAGTCATCTCTTCAAATCCAATTTTAGAAACTTTTAGTGGCCATAGTGAAACATAAAAAAAAAACTCTTTGCGTTTAGAGCTCAGTGAACTCTCACAAACTAAATACATACCATAAACCAAGAACCAGATAAAGAAATGGCATGGTAGCATGCACCTTCAAATCCAGCACTCAGGAGGCGGAGTCTTTACAGAGACAGATCTCTGTAAATTTGAGGCCAACCTGGTCTACAGAGTTCTAGGCCAGCAGGGCTACAAAGTAAGACCCTGCGGAAGAATTTGGGATATTGTGTGCCAGAAAGTAAAGATAATACTGTCTTTCTTTAATTTTATTTATTACCATTATGTGTTTGTATATCATGTGCATGTGTGAGTTTGGTTACATGTGTGTCACAGTACATATGTGGAAGTCAAAGGACAACTTTCAGGAGTCAGTTTTTCTCCGCAATATGTGTTCTGAGGATTGAACTCAGGTCACCAGATTTGCAAGACAAGTGCTTTTACCCAGCAAGGCGCCTTTCTGGTCTAGAGATACTGTTAATATTTACATGACACCAACGGAAGCAATCAAAACAGACAGACAATGGACTATTCCACAAGGCAAATGACTCAATGGCATTTAAAGACAAAAAAAAAAAAAAAAAAAAAAAGGGCAAAAACAGTCTTAAGAGATTGAAAGAAACTTGAAACTAATCACTTGTAATATGGGGGTCTCTTAGATCCTAATCTAAAACAAAAACAAAACTAAGGGTATATTTAGTGCAATTAATGCAACTTAATACAAACACATATGTTATTAAGGAGTTCCTGCTAAAAGCTGTATCCTGAATATTCTTTAACACATCTATCATTTAGAGATATTCTCAAGTCCTTGTGAAGTACAACATGATGCCAAAGAGATTCATGTTCAAATAGTAAAGCACAACAAAAAAATGAAGAGATGAAAAAGATTACAAAATTAATTATGGAATATAGTCAAAACTGAAAAAAAAAACCAGGTATGCTGACACATGCTTGTACTCTTAGCACTCAGAGGCTGAGACAGGAGGATTACATAAATGAAGCCAGCCTAGACAACATGAGTACCAGGGTTGCCAGGGACACGTGGAGAAGAAAAGAATAGTAAGTTTTAAATCATCCATGAGACACAAGAAGAAGAAAGCGAGTGTCAGCCCACAGCTCTGACCACTGGCCATGCAGTCTGGTCAGGCTCTGGCTCTCAGAACTGCACACTTCTTGTCTGTCTTCTTTATGGGCTATCAAAACAGCTAAGTTTACAAATAAAAATACATTTAAAATAACTTTATATGCTTTAAACCATAGTATTAATATTAGCTATTGCTACCATCACTTAAATCAGTAAGGACGGTAAAAAGTTACACACAGTTTCAGGAGGTTACAGCCACACATACAACTGCCAAAACAAGTTATCCATATTTCCTTCAAGTCCAAATGTCTAGCTTTTTTTCTATGCATGAAATCACTGATCTAAATATGTAGTACTAACTTCCCTTTGTCCTCCTTCTTGCCCCCTGCCCCTGCCCCATGTCTCTGTCACACTTGCCCCCTGCCCCTGCCCCATGTCTCTGTCACACTTGCCCCCTGCCCCTGCCCCATGTCTCTGTCACACTTGCCCCCTGCCCCTGCCCCATGTCTCTGTCACACTGTCACTCTGTCTCTAATATCTCTAACATGGGAACACAGTCTCTCAGAAATCATGCAATCCTCTCCTCCCGTTCTAATTCAGCAATCCCCAAATCCCTAAAAAGAGTAACTGAGTTAGGGCTGTAGCTGTAGCTCAGTGGCAGAACACTTGCCTAGCTTTGCAAAGGCTCTTCACTTCTGTTTCAATACCACAGGTTTACATGGGCAGGAGACAAAGGAAATCTTATGAGAAAGCCCCTTTTCAAGAAGCTGAGCTCTCAGCATGGGAACCCCCACTATAAAATGGCTCACTTGGGCTGAGTGTGGGACTTACTAGTAGAGGTCTTGCCTACCACGCCTAAAGCCTTGGAATCTAATCTCAATGCAGAAAAAAAAAATCTAAAAATGTTCCATCAAGTATTTTACCTCATTTAATTCTTTGCCTGCACATTATCTAAAAAAAGAAAAATGTGAGGGCTAACAAGATGACTTAGCAGGTGAAGGATGCTTGCCTTGAAAGCCTAGGGAACTTGACTTCAATCCTTAGAACCTACATAAAGGTGGGAAGAGAGAATCAACTGCACAAAGTTGTCATCTTGACCTCTGCTTGTACACACACACACACACACACACACACAGAGAGAGAGAGAGAGAGAGAGAGAGAGAATAATACTTTTTAAAATGTTAAACCCTACTCTTCTGTCTCCACAAGGCCTCATATATAAGTGCTCAAAACATCCACAAAAATATGACACTGAATAGAAAAGTAAAACCCAGAGATGAGGCAGGCAATGACCATCAATTATTAGCTTTTAAAGTAACTCATATTTAGTATGGAAACATCATTTTCCATAACCAAACTACTTCCTGAAACAACTCCTGGAAGATATGTCACATCTGTTATATATGCTTTACTTGATTTTCAACTTCTAGCCTCTATTAAGGTAACCAGGCAACAATGACGTATAACCAACATATTACTCAGTGTTAGCACACTGAGTCATACCCTCCAGGAATCAAATATAATTTTATGATAATGTCCTTCCCCCACAGGTCACATCATAGCCATCATCATTAATAACTGCCAAGTGGGGCTGGGGCCATGGTTCAGTGAGTAGTGACTGTTAATCAAGCATGGAGACTTGATTCTAGCCACCCCCCAGCCCCTCCACCCCCCATCATGGCGGCCCAGTGCACCTGTAACCCCAGTGTAGTAGGGTAGAGACAGACAGGTCCTAGGGGCTCACAGGCCAGAGGAGAGAACTCAAAGTCAGTAAAAGACCTTGTTTCAAAAATAAAGAGCAATAAAAAAGGACACCTGACATTGACCTCTGGCTTACACGCGCGCACACACAAGCAAATGTACCCTCCCCACCGCCTACCCACCACTTATCAATTTGTTAAGAGAGAGCCAGATGTCAATTGTCTGTTGTGCACAACGTTAGGCCACAAAGTGCCACCATTTTCACATTAATAGAATAAGTCAGCAAATCACATCTCTAGTAACAGCACTAGTCTGTCGAAAAATAGAAACAGGTTTGGTGTGATGGTACTTGTCATGCCTTGGGAGGCAGAGACAAGTGGAACTCAGTAAGTTTGAGGCCAGCCTGGCCTACATAGCAAGTGTGAGGCAAGCCTGGATCAGAAAAAAATAAAAACAAACAAATAAATAAAATCAATATCATACTACTTCCTAAATAATTCTCAAAATCTACCATCTCATGCCTTCCATCTTCCCACTACTTTAATCCAAGCTACTCTTTCTCACAAGAATCAGCACAGCAGGGTCAGCAGGTCAGCTCAGTGAGAAAGGCTCTGGCAGCCAGGTTTAATACCAATCTCAAAAGCACATGATGGAAGGAGAAAGCTAACTCCTGACTTCCTATATGTGTCAGGACCCTCCTGTCCCCTATACCCAATAAACTCATAACTGTGTTTGTTTTAAAGAATTACTACAGCTACAGCTCTTAGCTTAATTTCCAAACACCAAGGATTAAAAAGAGCAGCTTTTACAGTCACCAAGAGTTCTTAAAGTTCCCTCTGAGGACTACACTGGGCAGTGCTACAGGGTATTTGATCACACTGTGAACCCCAAAGAGAAACCCATTTCTAGCTGTGGTGTGGCTCAGCTGTAGCACACACCTTTAATCCAGGAGCTTTCTGTTTATTGTAACCAGGATTAATAAAGTCAACCACAGGTCAAGAGGCTGAGTAAGCAACCAGTTGACAGGAAGTGAACATAGGAAAGAGCCATAAAGTAAAAGGAAGTCAGCAGAAGGGATAGAAAGACACAGGAGGTAGAAGGAAGGACATTGAGTGTGAAAGTTTTTTGAGCTGGCACGGAGGAGAGTCTCCTTTTCCTTTCAGGTGTCAGGGTGCTTTCTCTGCCTCTCTGAGCTAGCAGGCTTTCACCTGGTACCTGGCTTCCGAGTTGATAAAATCGAACATTTGAGATTTTGTTTAAAAACAACAGGGCAGAGAATTCACAAAGATCCTCTTACCTTGCAGGCCACATCCACTAATCGCACTTGGGTGGCTTGATTTTCTGGTAGTTTACTGCCAATTGCAAGCAAAGTGTCTAAGAGTTGAGCCAGGACTTGATGAGACTCTAGGAAAAAGGAAAGGCTGAATTACAAAATTTCAAGAGACCACTGTCAACACTAATTTATTTTGGGAAGGAATGTAGTATTTACTTATTTTTTTACTTACTCACTTATTTCTGTCTAGTCTTTTATCCCCTCAACTAAAAGCTAAATTTCCAAAGAAATTGGGTCTTGGAAATTTGCAACTTTCACTGGATTGGGCATAGTCCTATGCACAAAGCAGGTCTTTCAAAAACATTTGGAATTAGTGGCTAGTGAATTAGAAGTCGACTAAAGCAGGGAAACATTGCCTGTGTCAACAAACAAACAAATGGTACAATGAGCTAAGTGTGGCTCACACCTTTAATCCCAGGACTTGGGAGGCAGGGGCAGGTGGATCTCTGAGTTCCACCAAGAAACCCTTTCTTGAAAAACAAAAGAAAATAAAACAATGGTACATGAAGATGAAAAAAAACAACCTTCCAAGCAAAGTCCAAGCATGTAGACACACCACTCCCCAATTCCTCACAGCCTCAAACCTGCCCTTTGTAACTCATCTCTTCAAGTTTTCAATCTTTTCTGCGTTTGTTTTGAGACAGGTCTCATGTAGCCCTGAACTCTCAGTGTAGCCAAAACTGATACAGGACTCTGAACGTGCTGCCTCCATCTCCTGCTGGCACTACAGTTGTGTGCTGCCACACCCAGCTACTCCTAGTCTTTTCTAGTACTTTCCCAACCTCCTGCACTTCTAACTCATCTCTCTCAGGCTAACTTGACTACCCAGAAACTGTCCGATCATCCTTCAGGGTGCACCTAATAATCCTTGGAGCTACCCCGATCCCCAAGAGGATTAATTGTCCATCTCCTCTCGGCTCCACACGAGGCGTGAAACTTTACTTACTTTCCCATCACACTAAACTAAAAACAGAAAGATGCTTCAAGACAAAGACCATACTTTATTCACCTCCATTATTTCAAAATCTAAAATAACTTATACATGCTCAGTAAATACCTAATAAATGGCAAAGAGCCAAATCTAAAAACAAATAAACAAAAGGCCTACGTCAATCTTCTCATCCAGATCATCTTTATATAAAAGCTCTTCTGGAACTTCTGATTGAATGCATGCTTTTGATGTATTTTCCCATCACAGTGATCAGATGGATGTTTGACAAGTGAATACTAAACAAATCTGTGATCAGCAGAAATCACTAGCTACCATGACCACAGGAACTGTCTCATAAGAAAACATGATCAAACAACACACACACACATACATACATACACACATGTTCTTCTTTCAAAATATAGTCCTTATAATATTGGTGGGACACAACAGGATTTTAGGTAATTCAAGTGATCTTGGCCTTAGTTAGAAGTTTAGTTCTACGGTAAAACACTTGCCCACCATGTGTAAGGCTCTCAGATCAAACTGCAGAAGGGACTCATACGAAACAAGCCACAAATATGAAAAGGTAGTCACAGGAAACAGAAGAGGCAAAGACACCCCCAATGCCATATTGATTTATTTCTTTATAAAGATAACTTTATATAACATACACAAAAAGCTAACTAAAACTTACAAAGCTTATCTCTGATAAATCAAAAATCAAATTTAAATCTTGAATCCCGGGCTAGGGCTGGCTCAGTGATTAAAAGAGCTTGCCCCTAATTCAGAGGACTGAAATTTGTTTCCCACACCCATGACAAGCAGCTTACAACTGCCTGGAACTCCAGCTTCCATGGATCCAACACCCTTTTCTGGCCTTAAAGGAAACCTACACACAAGGCTGTCATACATGCATGCATACATGCATGCACGTGCATATACACATACACACACGCGCACAAATAAAACTTTAAATCCTGAATCCCAGTTTCTCTCCTGAGTTTCTGAGCAATAATGCATCTGCAGACTGGATATTTCTACATAGACAGTAAATGATTCCCCAATATCAAACCAAATTCCCCAGAGGTACCATATTCTTTCTAAAACTTGACCTGATTATTGTATGTCCTCAATCATAAAACTTCACATTCCTACACTGCCTATAAAATACCTTTCAATTCCTCAGCACTCAAGACTTATCATTTACCCTCAAGGCATCTCACTACTCCCTGGTGCTATGTCAAAAACAAAACCCATTCAAGTTCCTTAAATACCTCCTGGTTAAAGCTCTCTGTCTTTTATTGACATGTTCCCTCTCTTTCACATTACTCTACTCTACCTCTTATCTGCCGGACAACAGTCAACTTTGCCACACACCATGTAGCTTGGACAAATTACTAAACCTCACTGAGCTTTTCTTTACTTATATATAAAATAGGGACATTAGAAGCTGGAGAGACGGTGCGGCAGTTAAGAGTGCTTGCTGATCTTGGAGATCCTGAGTTCAGTTCCCAGGAACCACATCAGGCAGCTCACAACTATCTGTATCTTCAGCTCTGGGGGACCTGACTTTATCTTCTTCTGGCCTCTGCAGGTAAACACACACACACCCCTACACACACACACACATATATGTGATATATATATATATATATATATATATATATATATATATATATATATATAAATTACACACACACATACCCCTACATACACATATGCATAGACAAAAAAAAAAAACTTTTTGTTATTTGTTCATTTTTCAAGACACCATTTCTCTGTGTAGTCCTGGCTGCCCTAGAACTCACTCTGTAGACGAGGTTGGCTTTGCATTCACAGAGAAAGGCCTGCCTCTGCCTCCCAAGTGTTAGGATGAAAAGTGTGTACCACCATTGCCCAGCTATAAAGTAACATCTTAAAAATACACTTGGAGATGCACACCTTTAATCTAAACACTTCAAGACAGAGGCAGGCAGACCTCTGTTGAGTTGTGAGGCCCACCTGGTCTATATAGTGAGTTCAAGGCCAACCAGACCTACACATGTCTCAAAAATACCAAAAAGCCAAACCAAAACAAAAAAATACTTGGAATTATTTTTTAAAGAGAAATTAATATCTATCTGTGTGAAATAAGGTGTAATAAATATACAGCACTTTGTAAGGTCACAATGGTAGCTATTAAAATAAAGCTATAGGCAGAGACAGAGCCTTAAAGTCTGACTTTTAACTCTCTATGTAGGCAAAGATGACCCTAAACTTTTTAGTCTCCTATCTCTATCTCCAAGTGCTAGAATTACATTGTGAACCACCATGTGCACTATATGTGATAATGGGAGGGGTTGGGGGGATTCGAACCTAGGACTTCATTCTAAGTAAGCACTCTTCCAACTGAGCTATGACCTGCCCAGTCTGTGCAGTGATGGAGACTAAACCCACAGCTTCATGAATGCTAGGTCAGATAAGCATTCTACCAACTGAGCTACATCCTTAGACCATAAAACTATATTTTATCCTTAAAATATATACATGTACATATCTCTATTAAACCATCTTCAAATTCCTGTTTAAGAAGACACGAGGCTTATGTACATAATCCCAGGAGACTCAGACAGACTCAGTTTCAAGTTTTAGGTCATCCTGGAACATAGTAAGTTGCAGAACAGCCTGGGCTAGAGTAAGACCTTATCTCGTTTAAAAAAAAAAAAAACCTCTTTTTAATACAAGTCAACAGCAACCTTCGCTGTGAATTTTGTACGTAAGAACTGAAGATTTGTGCTGTGACTGTCCAGCTTTCAGCTGCAACTTACTTTCATTCTGCAGTATGCTAATGGCATCATCCATTATGCAGTCTGGAGAGAATCCTGCAGTCTTTGATAATAATCCCAACAGTGATGCGATTTTCAGTCTCACAGATGGATCATTTTCCTAGAGAAAACAAAAGACAACTGTCATTTCACGCTCTACTCTTAGCTAGCAAACATACAGGACCCAGGAAACTGATATCCCAAAGGGTATTCAAAGATCCAACTATTCCAGAGCTTCATTTCTGAAAAATTAACTTCATACACCTCAAGAGACAGCCTTGCTCCTCAATACTGCAAATGGAAATTTTTATGTTTTCTTGTAGTTAACTTCTAAAACTGAAAAATGTGTATTTAACACTAAAGGTATCTTATCTCCATGACTCAATGTTGGATGCCATAGCCTTTCCCCCACCAACATGGCTGACCCTGGATACCCAGCATCACTGCTGGAAGCACTGCTGAAATGGATGGAGAGTGGAAGCTAGGGTGGCCATTGTTACCACTAGAAAGAACCCTTCACCGGTGGACCACCAGGTCCTGAGTCAAAGGGCAATATAAGCACGTGCAGCTGACTGAGGCAGATCATGTGCCTGGGCTCTAGCTTCGAGGGACAAAGGGAGATGTGACATCTGGCCATTTTAGCGTAGACTCAGAAGTTAACCTCTAAGACTGCTGTAATAAGAAATGTCTCCCCAAGACAAAAACCAAGTTGTTCTTTATCATACTATATAGGCAAGTACATGGCACAATACCCAACATTGAAAAGATGTTTGATGAATATATATGAAACTGGATGGGGTGAGAAGGGGTCTTGTCAGTGTCAACATTAAGTACCTTTCTATACCAATGACAAAACTATTTAAATTTGGGTTGGAAAAAATAAACTACCATCCAAATGTGATACCCCCCCAACATACACATACCTCACCTATATATTTTTGGTTGTGGTTTTATTTTTTATTTTCCATTTACTATTTATGAGTATATCTGTGTATACACGTGTGCATGTATACATGTGCCACACAAACTTTCAGGAGATTCTTCTGCTTCTGCCTCCTCTCTCTCCATAGGAATGCTAGAATTACCAATATGCCATAATATCCAGTCTCTCTCTGTCTCTCTCTCTGTCTCTCTCTCTGTGTGTCTCTCTCTCTGTCTCTCTCTCTGTCTCTCTCTCTCTCTCTCTTTCTCTCTCTCGGTTTTTCAAGACAGGGTTTCTCTGTGTAGCTGTCCTGGACTGGCCTCAAACTCCCAAACTCAGTGATCTGCCTGCCTCTGCCTCCTAAATGCTGGGATTAAAAGCGTACACCACCACTGCCTGGCTAGCATCCTGCTTCTTTATTAGGGTTCTGGGAATTCAATTCAGGGAGTCAGCTTTACACAGTAAGCACCTTTACCTGATTGAGCCAACCTCACTGGCCAGTTCTTTGGTTTCCTGAGACAAGGTCTGCTTCTATAGTCCAAGATGGCCTGAAGCTCGCTGTGCAGCTCAGGCTGGCTACAATTTCTCAATTCCCCTGCCTCAACTTTCCCAGCTCTGGGATAATAGGCATGCACTACCACCAGCTCATTTAGTTTCTAAGGAAGCACCGCATACAACCAGGCCTAAAGCAAGGGAACGGAAAACAGATATGGTCAGAAGACCTAAAATCCTGCATGCTATGCCATTCAGCATATGCATTACTTTGGAAACATAATTTTTCTGTAGAATTAATCTTAATATATAAGTACAGAGAAAGAGAAAGTGGTCAAAACCAGCCAGAGTTAGTATAAAGACAAACTCATTATAAAAATGAATACAAGTAGGAGCTAGTGAGTAGCTAGGCAGTTCACAGTACTTGTTGCTCTTGCAGAAGACCTGCTTGATTACCAACACTTAGATTGAGGCTCACAACCATTTGTAACCCCAGCTCTAAAGGATACAATGCCATCCTGGGCTACACAACAAGGCATTTTATAAAAAGAAAAACGTCACTTTTATTTAAAAACAAACTAAGAGGGCTATCACAGTAGGCATGAAGGCCTTAAATTAAACCAGGAACAGCAGGATGATGAGCAAACTACTCTTCAGAGTTGATGAAGCAAAGAGACGTGGCTGACACTGAGTCTTACTCTGCATTCTCACTTCACTCTACACAGAGCTCAAGGTACCTTAAGCAGGTCATTTACATGCCTGTCTCCTCCCACTGCCCTGCAAGCTCCTGAGGGCAGCACATACCTCATTTTAATCTTGGTATCCACAGTCCCTAGCATATGAATCATACCTTTCTGCTTCTGCAACATTAACCCACTCTGCAGACATAGCACAGCTCTGACAACCCCACCAGGGCCTACAGCCTTCTCACCTTGTAATAATGTTCCAAGAGGATCCTGACAACCCCCTCCACACTTTCTGCCTCTACAGGCTTTCTGGCAAACTGGAGTAGGTACTGCAAAGCATCTGCTGGGGAGGTGGCTTTACACAGATCTATGTGGAGAGCAGCAGATTTACTTGGTTTTGTTAATCGGAGCTTCTTAGTCGCAATTTCCTCCTGCTGTTGCTGCAAGACAGTAAAGATGGTAAGATGTGAAGACAGAGTCTGTAAATTTAACTTGCGTCCATTGGATGGAAGTAATTTTTCCCTTCTAACACATACGCTTAGCTACTAGAACTTAAGAACTACAGTCCCTGAGGCCAGTGAGATGGCTCAGTTGGTAAAGGGGCTTGCTGCCAAGCATGGCTATGACCTGAGCTCCATCACCAGAGCCCACATGGTTGAAAAAAACCCCAACTCTTAAACACACACACACACACTTGCACAAAATAAATAAATGTTTAAAAAGTGTTTAAATTTGTATATAAGGGAACCTATCACTATAGGTTCCTTAAGTCCTGACACAATGAACAGACACAGAAAAAAAAAAAAAAACCCTGTAACTAAGATAAATGTCATACTCAATAATTTTCTTTACTCTCTAATATAGTATTTTAGTGTAGGTAACAATCATTTCCCTCAAAATTTGTCTATCAGGATAATTATAGTCAGAAACATTATATAACCTGGAAAAAAAAAAAGTGGCTTTGAAGTCAAAAGAATTGTACACTGCTAGCTAGGTGAAGCCGTCTCATCCATAAAAGGGCATTCCAACACTGTTCCCAGGGGATATGTGAGAAACCTAAAGTATCCTGCCTTTACTGTATATGTGATAAGCACTAAACACATGCCAGTTCCTGTCCCCTCCTCATCTTTATAACAAAGAAAAAAAAAAAAAAAAAAACACCAGGAGTACAAAGATTTTATTTTATCACTCTATGATAACTATACATAGAAAATGTAAAATACAAAATTGAAAAATGAGTTTCTCCAACGATAGGAGGCACAGACCTGTAAGCCCAGCACTGGGGCGGCAGAAGCTGGAGGTTATAAAACACAAATTTACTTGGACTGCAGCCGGCACAAGAGTGGGGAATGATTTTTCCCTAGAGGGGATATGTAAAGAAGGAAATTATCTCTGCCAATGTCTGTAGCGTTTCATGGAGCCAAGCCCTGTTATTTCTGCCCTTGAGGAACACACATGGCAGGGGACATACAGACACTGGCAAGGACAGCAGCACTGGGAGATGGAACCAAGCAGTTGAGCACACAGCGGATGGAAGCGGCAGGGAAACTAACCTGCTGAACTTTCAATCAGGCCGGAAAGCAAAGGTGTTCTGTATGAAACAGACAACTACAGAAGTTCAGAGACGCACGAAACATGGCACGCTAGGAAAGAATGGAGGGAGACAGAAGTGAGAGATGCACGAAACATGGCACACTAGGAAAAGAATGGAGGGAGACAGAAGCGAGAGACACACGAAACATGGCACACTAGGAAAAGAATGGAGGGAGACAGAAACGACACGGTAAAAGCATGAATGCTCCGAATGCCTCTAACTTAAAAAAAAAAAAATCAAACAAACAAGCAAATCCTGTAAAGCTGCCAAGCTTATTCAACCTACAACAGAAAAAAAGGGGGAGAGGGATAGAGAGATGGTTTAGCAGTAAAGCACTCGCTGCTCACTCAGAGGACCCACATTCTGTCCCCAGCATGCAGGTCAGGTGGCTCGCAAATAGGTTAACTCCAGCTCCAGAGATCTGACACCACCTGGCCTTCATAGGCATACCGACACATGAAATACATCCATACAGGCATATACACAAATAAAAATATACCTTTAATGAGGGGGAGAGGGAAGGGAAGGAATGCAGAGCTAGAAATCCCAGAAAGGAAACCACAGATGCAGGAGCTCTGAAAAGCTAAAAAAAAAAAAAAAAAAAAAAAAAAAAAAAGCTTTCTGACCCTTTACTCATTCAAAAAGTTCAAAACTTACTACATTAAAAAAAAAAAAAGAAACAATAAAATATTAGAGCCAATATTCAAAGTTATTACATGAGGGCTGCTGGGAAGGAAGCTCAGTCTGTAGTGCTTGCCTCACATGCTCAAGTCCCTAGGTCCAATCCCCTGCATAAACCAGGAAGTGGAGGCAGGAGGTTTAAAATCCAACCTCAGGTACACTGCAAGTCTTCCGCACCTGGACTATATGAGACCTTGTCTTAGTTATTTTGTTTTGTCCTCCCACCCCCCAACAAGGCTTCTCTGTGTAGCCCTTGCTGTCCTGGAGCTTGCCTCAAACTCACAAAAATCCACCTGCCTCTGCTTCCTAAGTGATAGGATTAAAGGCATGTGCCAACTCTCCGTAACCCCCTCCCCCTCGGCTGGGACCCTGGTTTTTGTTTTTTGTTTGGTTTGGTTTTTTAAAAAAGCTGGACCTGAAGAGATGACTCAAGGGTTAAGAACACTTCTTGCTCTTGCAGAGGACCTAGGTTCAATTCCCAGCACCCACATGGTGACTCACAACCAGCTGTAATTCCAGTTCCAGGGGATCTGATGCCCTCTTCGGGCTCTGTGGGCACTCCACCTGTGGTACACTGACATAACATGCAGACAGAACACCCATACAGATAACATAAAAAAAAAATTAAGCTTTTGTAAGAAAAAGTTAGAATAAAGAGAACGCTAATTTACCTATAGCCTATAAACAAATGTGCCAAGACAGCAGAAAGGCCAGACTGGGAAAAAATACTAGCTCACTGAAAGTTAGAGCTTAGTTTTAGGAAAACAGGAAAGTGCTAAGGAGAATGAAAGCATACTGGCTTGCCAGTGTAGTTCTCTTTGTGACAATCACAGATACACTGCCCTGGCTCTCAGACTGTGTGCTCCCAAAAGGCTGGGGCTCTGACAGCCAAAGACTTCCCACCACACATGGTACACAGAAATCACTCAAGTATTTGAAAATATTGTTAAATTTTTACAATTTCCCTGTTAAATTAATGAACGAATGAAAGGTTTAAGAATCATTTCCCATCAGGCATGGTGATGTATACCTTTAGTCCCTATACTTGGGAAGAAAAGGCAGGCTGATTTCTCCGTGTTCAAGATCAGCCTGTGCTACATATTGAGACCCTATTTAAAAAAAAAAATTTTTTTTTTCCTAATTGGGACCACTCTGCCTAAATATCTAAGAATGTTGGCGATCCACTGGTATAAACTGGATCCTGGTCAAAATGCTGATCTTGCACCCACCTATTGAACATATCTGCATTTTAACAAACTCCCTAAGTGAGCTCGGTGGTGGTAGATCACATCCCTCAGCATGCATGAGGCCCTAGATTCAATCTCACCTACTACAAAAAATAAAAAATTTGGAAGTATTCCTCAAGATACACATTTTGTACGTATCTGTATACATATGAAAATCTAAGAAGCAGGATATAACTCTTCTACAGAGATACTATGGAGCACACTGACAGTTCTGACAGGGGCTTGGTCCACCTTTAAAAGACTCAGAGAGAGGAAGACGGAATTGCTGTCTTGTAACTCTTGCCTGCTTTGTCTGAGCAATTTTCCTTTGTTTGAATTCTACAGACCTTTAGTCAGCCCCTTGGGGCTTTGCATACAGCCTAACTTGCCTCTGAAAGTTAGGGGTACAAGAGTTAGGAGGAGTGAGTTCTGCCACCAACTGAGGACAGGAGGATGCAAATGTAACCAGATCTGGCACAACGGAGTTGTGAGACATTAAAATAAGATACCTGACAGTTCTTAAAACTATACAGTACTTTGTCCTAATGATTTTGTTTTGTTTTGTCTTTTTCAAGTGGGCTGGGAGTGTGACTTTGGGCTAGAGTGATAACTTAGCGTGCTTTAAAAACAAAACAAACAACAAAAACCAAAGTCAGAGTACACATGAGAACAGCGGCCTCGATCTAACACGCCCCCTGCCTGACGTGCAGCCTAGGAACCTAAACCTAAGCCTGCTACACACACAAATTTAGGCGCCTATTTGGAGAACAGCCTGGGTGCGGACAACCTTCCCGCGCAGACCGGTCCATGACTTTTTCTGCCAGAGCTTACCTGAACCACTTTAGTGAACTCCTCATACACCCGCTTTTTCAGATGCGCCGCCATGGCGGTGCCGGACCTTGTCGGCTTCTGTACTCGCCTAGAGCGTGGAGGAAAACCTTTCTACAGCACCGATTCCGCCACAATCCCATAATGCAGTGGGGTTCCTGGGTAGAGAGACCTCTTCCTGAAGCTCGACTGCCCAGTGAGCCGATTGGCTGCAGCTACTGCTGGGAGACGGAAATTAGAACGGGTCCTGAAAAACTGGATGGAGTAAAAGCTCGAGGCGGGGTTGTTAGGAGCTGGAGGCAAAACCCGGAGCTGTGGCCTGGGGGTTTCCTTGGCGATTCTCTGCTAGAATCTTAGGGTGTTGCCTTAGTTCCAACTCCTTACCGAAGTTCGTTTTTCTTTGTTCCAGTAATTTAAAAGTTACCCATCAATAAGAAAGAAGAAACAAAAAGAAAGAAAAGCCAAAAATCTTCCTCTTTGATCAATGAAAGGTTTAAGATCATTTTTCTGAATGGTACTACTCTGCAAGTCTGAAGATTTAAGAATGCTGGTGGTCCACCTGGGAGCCAGGTCTCTGTCAGAACTGTCAGCGTGATCCACGCATCTCTGGTTAAGAGACTAATGCTTCCTCTGATAGTTGGGAAACAGTGAAAAAAATCTTGAGCCTGAGGATGAAGCCACATGTTGTGGTGTCAAAAACCAGGAGCCAACACGGAGATATTGAAAGGCAAAAATTTTATCATGACAGTTCTTAGTAGTAGGATGAGGTAGCAGCAGAATTCTTACATAGGTCCTTTATGATTTTGCAAGCAAGCAAAGCTTAATAAAAGGGGAACGTTTATGATTAGCATTTAGCATAAAATCAGTTACAGGTTTTTAAACTTTATTGTAATTGGTAGGTTTCAGAAAGCCTTGTTTTTTTCAAATCAAGTCAGCCTGGTTCTCAGGAGGTCTTTGTAGTCTGTTTCTTTGAAAAACAGTCTGCATAATAGGAACATAAATCTCATTTTACCTAAAAAAAAAAAAAATACAAGTACAAATATCAAGACTCGAGAAACAAGTCTGGAAGCTGAACAATGAGGACAATGGAGTTTCTGTAATTATTTAACTCATATTAAAGTAAATAGTGAAGGCAGAAATGGGGGAATCAGACTTTAACATCACAAAACGTCTTTAAGGCTCTTGTACTTGAACAAGTGACTTCCACAACAATCATACTGATAATGCCTAACCTAACAAAAACATGCTTATAATGGAATGAAATGATACAGAAACAAGAACACCCCGTAATCGAAGATTCGTGGTGCTCTCTAGTTTTACAACTCACATGCAATGTTACCTGTTCTTTTTTTTTTTTTTACCAAAAAAACAAAAACAAAAAAGTTAACATGGGATATTTAGATTATTTGATCATTATCAATTGGCCTGAAATTATTGTGTGGGCATCTTGTATATTGAGAATTTATTGATATATAAATCTGACTGGTTAACTATAAGCTTCTAGAGTCTTGTTTTACTGGGTTACTGGAAGGTAGGACTGCCGACCATAGGGGTTATATGCTGTGAAGGAACTAGTGGTTCAAAACAGGGAGTTGGCAGAGGGAGGCTAGCTAGAGACAGAGACGGTGGGCCTATGCCAGGGCCGAGAGTTGCTGACAGAACTACTTTTTAAAAAATACATTCTGCAACAGGAAACACAAGGTTGGTAGGTACAGATGACCCAAAACACATAAAAGATAACCTTTATCCTATAGTCTATGTGGGAAGACTGCGTTGCTGCTCAGATGGAAAGGTATCCTGGCAGTTGGGATCCAAGGAATACCACAAAGTCACAGTGTACAACAAATCTCACACAAGATTTTTTGGCAGGGAAAAACCCAGAAGGGTGACTGCCAATGCTCAGACAAGAACAGCAGAGGACTGAGGAGAGACAGGGTTTATAAGGGATTCCTAGGGGCCGGGCAGTGGGGGGAGATTTCAAGTCTTGAGCCCCACCCCCCTGCCTCTCCTTTACTGTAGAGTTGGTGATGGGTCTGGCTTTGGTGGTTGGAGGGTCCTGGGGGGTGGAGGCAGGCCTGGCCATTCATGCACCTTAAGAGGCTTACAAAGACAGATACCTAAATGGATTGCCGCAGAGCAGCCAGTGTGCTGGGTAAGGGAATGTGGTTCAAAAGGACCAACTTTCCTCAGGAGGATTTTTTATCTAACTTTTAAAAAGTACATTTTCCAGAGAAAAAGAAGGAATCCCAGGCTTCGGAGACAACAGAGCATGCAATCTGTCAGAGAAAATAATTAGCAAACAGTACACTGAGTAAATGTTAGCTGTTTTTATCATTCCAATATTTGAATATTCTATGTAACCCAAGTTGTTAGTAACTGTAAAACCACTAGCTGGTGTGTTTGTACCTGTCCTCCCAACCCCAGACAGCCTGAGATAGATCTCTTATGGACTAGCAGCTTTTTAGCAAGTTTTAAGGCTAGCCTGTGCTAACCATTTTTTTAATATGTCACACTAAGAAAAACTAAAATTCTGATAGATCTGCCTTTATGTTACTTGACCTCTTCTCCTTGCCGCTTTTAATATTTCCTCTTTGCTCCGTGCATTTAGTGGTTTGATTGTTTATGTAGAGAGGGGACTTCCTTTTCTGGTCCAATCTAGTTGGTGTTCTGTAAATTTCTTGTACCTTTACTGTGCTTGGGACCTTTTTCCTCCTACTGGGTTGCCTTGTCCAGCCTTGATACTCGTATGTGCTTAGTCTTATTGTATCTTCTTTGGCCATGTTCAGTGGGTATCTCTGGGAGACCTGCTCTAGTTAAGTGAAATAGAGGAAGAGTGGATCTGGAGAGGAGGGGAGTTTGGGGGAGGGACTGGAGAAGTAGAGAGAGGGGAAACTACAGTTGGGATGTAATAAATGAGAGAAGGAAAAAAAAATCCCTGAAACTAAAAGTAGTGATAAAGGAATGGATAAGGTCAAAGTATAATTACATATGAATAAAAATGACATACTGAAACCCATTCTTTATACGATACACACACACACCACATGTAGTGGCCCACATCTGTAATTCCAACACCCAGGAGGTAGAGATATAAGAACTTGGAATTCAAGGCCATCCTTGTTGGCGACTCATGCCAACTCAAGTGACGTGAGTAGACTTCCTTGCTGTGGGTAGATATTCCCTTTGTAAACCCTCAGGCATCTAAGTGGCCACCCTCACCATCTCCATCAGCCACATTATCCCCACCCCCACAGGCCTGAGGAACTTAGCAGCCAGGCCCCACCCCCAGACTTCCCTATAGTTCCTAATGTCCCTTTCCCACCTCCAAGATAAGACAGCAACCAGGCCTCACCCTACAGAAAAAAAAAAAAAATCCCACCAATCTCTGAGTTTGTCCCAAGATGAAGCCATATAATTCCTCCAATCCCCAGCCATCCTGGAAAGCTGCACTCTCCAAGAAACTCTACATAAACCCTGTGTTCTGCCCAGTTCTCTGCTGCTTCTCTCTCAAGCAGAGGCAGCCACACTCCTGGGTTTTTCCTTTCCAATAAATCTCTTGTGTGAGGTTTGTTGTGCGGTATGACTGTATTGTATGCCTTGGCTCCTTATTACCAGGATACGTTTCCCACCACAGCTATAACACATTTGGTGTGGTGACTCAGATAGGCTCTCCTTGTGTCTTAGTTTCCCCCCAAGGGGTGGAGTCTGAGCCACACTGGGAACCTATCCCCTCATCTCTAGTCCATCTGCAACAAACTTCACATACCTGGCACACACTTCTTGCTGGCTGGTGCATCTCTCTGCAGTGCTCTTTCTCTATAGCTAGAGCTCAAATTTTTTCTAAGACTTCTTTGGTCTCAGCTTACTGGATTCAGTTTTATGGGGATTCTGGTGTCTTTTAGGTGTCTTTTAAGTATGAGTGGCATTAGACCCATGACTGTTTATCAATAAAAACAAAAAAGGGGGAATGTTGACTCTTCATGCCAGCTCAAGTCACTAGGAAGGCTTTCTGTGCTGGGATCAAATACTTCCTTTGTAAACTTTGTATATTTTGTAAACTTTGTAAACCCTCAAGGCACAAAAGTATCCAGCACCACTACCTCCTCCACACATGGAGTTCCAGGGGCTAGGCCCCACTCCCAGACTTCCCTATACACCCTAATGGCCCTTTTCTAGCCCCATGGTGGGCCCTATAGGGAAAAGAAATCCCACCAATCCCTGAGATGTCCCAAGATCAGGCCACATAACCCCTCCAATCCCAGGGCACCCTGGAAAGCTTCACCTTCCAAGAAGTCCTATATAAATCCTGTGTTCTGTCTAGTTCTCTTCTGCTTCTCTCCCAAACAGAAGTAGCCATTCTCTTGGGTTTCTCCTTCCCAATAAATCTCTGGTATGAGGTTTGTTGTGTGGTATGACTTTATTGTATGCCTTAGCTCCTGATTGCCAGAACACCTTTCCCATCTGAGCTATAATGCGTATAATCTTACAAACAGGAAACAATCTGTATATGTTTCAAAATAAATGAGTATATAAATAAATAAATAAATTAAACCTTTGCTTCAATAGCACATGATGAAATTGGAACGATACTGAAATTAACATGGCCTCTGCAAAGATGATACATGCAAGTTCATGAACCATTCCATATTTTTAAGCAGCACCTAAGCAAAAGATTGCAAAGGTTTCAGCTTCTCAGATTGGTGGAAAACAGTAAATAGGTGAGATTCTCTTGTGTGTGTGTGTGTGTGTGTGTGTGTGTGTGTGTGTGTGTGTGTGTGGTATGTCCATAGGTGGGTGTAGAAGCCAGAGGTCAATGTTGGGTGTCTTCCTCAAACACTTCCACCTCATTTCTTAAGACAGAATCTCTCTCTGACCCCTGAACTTGTTCCTGTTTTGGCTGGACTGACACTGAATCCCAGTGGTGGTGCTTCAGCTGTGCTTAGCTACAACCAGTCCTGGCGTGTGACTTCAATTCCTGGTGGTTACCCACTGAGTCGTTAGAAAGGACACCCCACAGTTATTTCTGGTTTCCACATGCACATACATACGGACAGGCAGACTAAGAAGATGGCTCCATCAGTAATGCACCTGCTGCACATTGGAACCTCAGCACCCATATAAAAGGCAACTGAAAAGTGTGGATCAGCATCTGCAGCAGCACTAGGGAGCCAAGGACAAGCAGATCCCTAGAGCTTATTGGGCAGTCAGCCTCGTCGAATTAGAAGCTCCAAGTCTAGTGACAGTACACAGACACCACATACTGACCTTCACATACACAAAACATATAAACACACACACATACAACCTTTGTAAAATAGCCATGCTAATGAGTATTATAGGAGGGATGTCATTTGTACATGAAGGCTGTAAACCAGCTTTAATCACAAGATATTGGCAGTGGGAACTGCAGTGAACCTGAGTAAATGGAGAAGTAACCCTTCTCTTCCACTAGCTTTCACTTCTACCCTGTATCTCTGAGGGAGCTTGCCACCCTAGTCCACATCTTCAGTTCTCTGGTCATTCTTTAACAAGTTTATTGTTCTTTGTCTAAAAGGTCTAAAAGCCCTGGACAGTGGTGGCGCATGCCTTTAATCCCAGCACCCAGGAGGCAGAGGCAGGCGGATTTCTATGAGTTCGAGGCCAACCTGGTCTATAGAGTGAGTTCCAGGACAGCCACACATAGAGAAACACTGTCTCAAAAAACCAAAACAACAACAACAAAAGTACAAAAGCACCATTTTTAGTTATTTCTTCAGACTTCATTGTGTGTGTGTGTGTGTGTGTGTGTGTGTGTGTGTGCATGTATGCACTCTCAGCAAAGATCCTGCTACTAGCTCTGGATAACTCTGGCAATGTGACATTATGACAGCTTTCTTTAAGTGATAGGCTCTTCTGTGTGTGGCGGCACATACCTTTGATCTCAACACTCCAGAGGCAGAGGTAAGCAGGTTTCTATGCAAGTTCAAGGCCAGTTTGGTTTATTTAGGGAGTTTCAGGCCACTCAGAATTACATAGTAAGACCCTGTCATTATTTAAAAAAAAAAAAAAAAAAAGGGCAGACTCCATCTCCCCTGCTTTTAAATCTTGGTTGGCATTAAAACTTACCAGCAGAATGTGGCAGAAGTAATAATGTGATAGATTTGACTTAAGCATTAATATGCCCTTTAGAGAGAGATTTTGTTATACTGGCCCAGAAACAAATCTGCCTTCCAATCCATGGGAGACAGTCATATCACACTGAAATAACTCCAAGGATGGAGGGATATACTAGTTTTATTACCCCATTATGTAAAGCAAATCTGCTCTTAGCCTCTCAGCAGATTTGTAAACATCCTCAAACAAAGCTGTCATGCCATTTGCTCAGAAATGCCAGAATGTCTCCCAACAGTTGGTTAAAGTTAGCAGAGCTAACTATTTTGCAGTGAAATAAATCTGCCACAGAGTGCTTGTGGGATGGAGAGGTAGCTCCGTTGGTAGTGTGTGTGTGTGTGTGTGTGTGTGTGTGTGTGTGTGTGTGTGATGTATGAAGCACTGGGTTCAATTCCCCAAAGGAACCAGATGTGATGGCACAAGCCTATAATACCAGCATTTGGGAAGTGAAGGCAGAAGACTAAGGAGTTCAAGGTCATCCTCAGCTACACAGTAAGTTTGAGGCTAGCCTAAACTACATGAAAACTTGTTTCTAAAAAAGAGTCCTATGCAAAATGATGCCCTCACTATCAGGAGTTAAGCATTGATCTTTGCTATGAAGAGGTTGCAAAGAGATGCCATGGATTGGGCATACATCAGTGGCAAGATTAGCTTTGATAGAAAGAAGTCCATACTGTAGAATCCATGCCTGGCCTCCAACCCTGCCTTTGGGGCATTTTGCTCATTCATGACTCCATTAAGCAGGTAAGAAAAAGCTGGTCGAAAAGACTGACACCCATAGGCTGGACCATTGTATCCATTTAATTTTTTAGAACCCCTTGTAAAATGTATGCCCTTGGGTGGACATGAACAAGAAGCAATATTTTAACTCGCTGACATGATGATTAAATCTCTCCACTCTCCAAAACAGCTAAAACAACCAGTCTTCCCTTAAATTGCTTTTTGCCCAGTATCTGGTTACAGTGGTGAGAAGAGTAGCTAACGCTGGTCAACCAGTAACAGGACTGGGTCTGCTGTGGCTTAGGACCAGTATTCCACAGTGGGAAAGGGTAGGGGTGAGGTAGTGCCAAGAGACAGGGAAGGATGGAGACTGAAAAGGATGGGTACCCCAGCATCATAATGTATACCTGATAACTTGCTGTAGTGCATTGAACTAGGCTGTCTCCATGAGGGCAGACTGCAGAGGTTTAGGCTCTTTGCATTTTTCCTTTGGACTATGGCAGCTATGTTTAGCATTGTCTTAAGTTTTCATCTTCCAGCCTTACCACTTTCTTAAGTTAGTCCAAACTGATATGCAGAGCCTTACACATAAATGAAACATACTATCTTGAACATTGGGTTTTGTTGTTTGTTGTGTTTTGGGGGGTAAGTAGTTTTGTTTTGTTTTTAGATTTATTTATTTATTTATGTTATGTACATGAGTACACTGAAGCTATCTTCAGACACAACAGAAGAGGGCATCAGATCTCATTCTAGGTGGTTGTGAACCACAGTGGTTGCTGGGAATTGAACTCAGGACCTCTGGAAGAACAGCCAGTACTCTGAGCCACCTCTCCTGACCAAGTTAGGCTTTTTGTTTGTTGGCTTTGTTTTGTTTTTTCGAGACAGGGTTTCTGTGTGTAGTCCTGGCTGTCCTGGAACTCACTGTGTAGACCACGCTGGCCTCGAACTCAGAAATCAGCCTGCCTCTGCCTCCCAAGTGCTGGGATTAAAGGCATGTGCCACCACTGCCAGGCCAAGTTAGTTTTTTTTTAAACAAGCTTTCTCTGTATAACTGTTGGACTATGGTTCGCTGGTGGGCGTGGGTCCTGTTGGGCTGAGTTGTGAGTCCGGTGTCTGCTGCCCCAAGGGGTTGGAGCCATGGCTCAGGGAAGCAGAGACTCAGGAATTGGACTGTGTTCACTCCACGAAGCGCTGGTGGACGTTGGGCTGTGAGAAGCCACAGGGCTCTACTCCAGGGGTGAGAGAACAGTCTGAGACCCTGCGGGGCCAGAGCTCTTGGGTTAGGGATTCCCAGGCCAAGGAGGTGGCCAGGAACCAACTGGTTCCAAGCCCTTGGGCTCTCAGGCACCACTGAGAGGCATAGCAGTCTGGATCTACCCACATCCGAAGGGGCACTAGGAACAAGCTCTGGCAGCGCCCAGTGGGGAATGAGACTCTTAGTTACAGCGATTCATTTGTCTGGGTCAAGGCTGGCTCAGCTGGCTCAGCTAGCTCGGCTAACTCACTTGAGTTGGTGGCCTCTATGGCTCGAACGTAGAGAGGTCGTTGGAGGGAGGTTAGAAGGCAGCTCGGTAATTGAGGACCTTCTCCATGGTTCTCCATGGCAGGCTCCAAAGATGAGTCCATGGTCTTACAATATGGTCTTAAGACCTTTATTGTCATGGTCGAAAATGGATGAAGCTATACCCCATACTCTCAGGGCAGGCCTGAAGTTAAATACCTTTTGCATGGAGGAGGGTCTGGGAAGGAATGCTTAATTGGCTATGCCCTCTGGCCTTTAAGTATTTCATGAATATGGAGATGTCTTGAGGCTCTGCAGCCTGTAGTCACGTCCTCTACCTATGCTATGTGACCAATAGCCATAAACCTCCTCTCTGGAAGGAGCTGTAGAGGGTTGTGGCTATGTGAAAGCAACCAGGGGCACCATGAGCAAAGCCAAACTCCTCCTGTCCCTGAGGGTCTCTGGGGTTTGAAGCCAGCTCAACCGGGTACCCAGCTGCCTCTCACAGTCCACCACCCCACATATAACAGCTCTGGCTGTCCTGGAACTCACTTTGTAAACCAAAGATCCCCCTGCCTCTGTCTCTTGAGTGCTAGGATTAAAGATCTACACCACCACTGTCCACCTCTCTTGAACATTGTTAATACTTTTACTGTTTTTCTGTTAAGATAAAAGGAGAAGGTGGTGTCTTAAATTAAATGAGCATTTATTTCTCCAATTATTTGAAATCATCTATAAGGATAATTCTGTTGTATAACATTGCCTTATATAGGCATACCATAACTTATTTTCAAATATAATTTTAACATCTGAGCTAATTTAATCGTCTGTACCATTTTATTGATGCTGCCATAGTGAATTGCCTCAAATTTGATGGCTTAAAACCATATTGTATTCTTTCATAGTTTCTCTCTCTCTCTCTCTCTCTCTCTCTCTCTCTCTCTCTCTCTCTCTCTCTGTGTGTGTGTGTGTGTGTGTGTGTGTGTGTGTGTGTGTGTGTTTTACAGAACTTGTGTGGAGGTCAGAGGACAATTTGCAGGAGTTCTCTCCTTCCATGTGTGTCTGGAGACTGAACTCAGGTCATCAGGCTTGGCAGAAAGTGTTTGTACACACCGAGCAATTTTGTTGACCCTCCTTTGCAGTTCTATGGCATTGTAGTAGGTTGGCTTAATGCTGTTTGTACTTTGGGGCCCCTAAGATTGGTTGTCCCAGAGATGAGAGTATGCATGTAAGACATTAGGTGACTTTGTCCCCAAGTTACTTCTAATTGGTAAATAAAGATGCCAACAGCTAATAACTGGGCAGAAGAGACGTAAGTGGAGTTTAGGTTTTGTGGGCTTGTGGGAGATAAGGACAACAAAAAGGAACTTACAAGAGGAAAATGGGAGTGGCTGTGGGTTAAGAGTCAAGAGAACATGCCCCTGAGGACCCACTGGAGCTAAGAGCAGCCAGATGAAACACAATAAATAATAACTTGGGGTCATAGATAGAAAAGTAGATTCAAATAACAGAGAGATACTGTTTAAGGCTTATTGTAAATATAAATACTATAAATGTGTCTTTCATCTGGGAACATAAATGGTAAAAGGTGGGGTAGAAGCCCTAGTCTGGGATTTAAATAATTTGATATAACATGGCATAGAACTTCAAAATGGAAGTATCAATAAAACTTTGTCCACAAGAGGATTTTTAAGGAGAATCTGTTCCTTGCTTTTTTACTTTTGGTTTCATTGCTATGATGAGACACCGTGACCAAGGCAAGTCTTATAAATAAAACATTTAATTGGGCCTGGCTTATAGGTTTAGAGGTTTAGCCCATTTTCATCATGGCAGGAAGCATAATGGCAGGCAGGCAGACATGGTGCTAGAGAAGCCAAGAGTTCTACATCTTGATATGAAGGCAGCCAGTGTTGCAGGAGATGTTTAAAGCAGCTGCACCCGATCTGTCTTGTGTCTTCCACACTGTCTCCACAAGTTTGGGATGAACCCAGACCATCCCGCCATCCACGCAGGCCTGGTAGGAATGAGACTCTAATGCTTAAAGATTAATCAAAGGCTTTATATGTTTGGTAATGCTCAATAACAAGATGCCCACACAATTGAAGGTGTTTCCCAATTAGCTAACCTAGATATAAGTTGTTACCCAGGACTGTTCTCCATATATGCGTAGCTCTCCATCCTCCTGCATCTTTGCCTTCCTAGCTCCTCCTCTTCCTTCCCTTCTACTTCTCCTTACTCCTCCCACCTTAGCTCCTCCCAACTTTCGGGGAAAATATGCCCCTATAAGCCAGGAAGAGACTCTCTTCAAGCAGTCAGCAAGAAGGAGACTGTCTTCCAAACTGAGTGGAACTTGAGCATAGGACCTCAAAGCCTACCCCACAGTGATGCACTTCCTCCAAGAAGGCTACAACTCCCCCAACAAGGTCATACCTCCTAATAATGCCTAATACTTCATTCACAGGGCCAAGCATATCCAAGACACCACACTTACCTCCTCTAGTTTCTGGTGAATACTTCTCCATTCACAGGCTGTGACCTTTCATTCACCACATACCTACATGTATGTCTATACACCACGAGTGCTCCTGGTGTCCACAGGCCAGAAGAAGGCATCAGATTCGTATGGAACTGGAGTTACAGGTGATCATTTGTGACACGTAGAGTCTGGTGTCCAAACACAGGTCCTTTAAAACAATGGCCAGGAGATTCAGAGAATCTTGTTTACTAAGGTGTTTGTCCCTATGATGGGTAGGATTCCAGCAAAGGATAATGACAAAGATATTATTTTATCAAAGGTGGTATTGTTTTGTTATTTCGTAATAAAATTCTTTTAAAATTTCAGGAGTCCTTAAGAGTGTGAGTGTGCACCACATGCATTCAGAGTCCATGGAAGCCAGAAGAGGGTGTCAGATTCCCTGGAACTGAAGCTACAGACAGTAATGAACCATCTAGTATGTGTGTTGGGAATTGAACCTGGGTCCTCTGGAAGAGCAGAAAGTGCTCCTAACTGCTGAGCCGTCCCTCTGGGCCTGGATTTTAGGTTTCAGTTTTTCCTCCCTGGACTTCATTTTAGATATCTTCTCTTTCTATGACTTCTAGTCCACTGTTTTGGGAGAGAAGGGTTGAAGAGTCTCATCTGTGTTAATCCCATTTAGTGTTTTTAAAGTGTTTCTTATTTACATTTTGTGAGGTCTTATAATGTTTCCTGTGAAAAATCTTTCTGCCCTTTTCTCAAAAAAGAGGTACAGGAAAGAGCAACCAGCTCAGTAATTTTTTTTTTTAAGATAGCTATGTAATTGATGTCTTTCTTTGTACTTCTGTACACTGTTTCATATGTTTTGTCCATTTTTTTTTTCATTGTCAAATGCCCCGTCCTGCGGGGTCCTTGACGGGGTACCCTAAGAGAACTGGGAAGAGAATGGAAGAAACAGGAGATGCAAAGAGCGAGACCAAGACAAGTTTTGTGATCAAGGTCCATCGAGCTGTATTTTCTCAGGCAATTTATACAGGCAGGGAAGGGGATAATGTGTTTGGGGGAATTTTACAGAAGATGGGTGTTCTGCCAAGGCAGATATCTTGCAGCCCTGATGTTCTTGTCTGGCTCAAGGCACAGCTCAAGGTGCAGTGACCATTGGCCACTTGCTTTCTCAGGAGTCAATAGCTGAGGAAAAACAAAACCTAAAACTATTCTTTCAAAATGGAGTAAGGTTGGCTCCCGACCCCCGCCCCCCCCCCCTTTTTTTTATTTAACTTGTATGAGGCTGGGTCTCGTCAATGAACGAGTGGTTGTTAACCAGAGTGGGGGAGCATTGACCTGATTTCTCTCGTGGGGAACAGAGGGTTGTTCTTCCCACATCTTGGGCGGCTCTTGGTGTCTTTTGGAGAGGAGAGGCGGAGTCTAACTTGGTGGGAGACCCCCACAATGAGTGGTCCGAGGACCGACACCAACCCCTATGCAAATCAGGTTTGCTTCTCTGGAGACTCAGAAGCAGACAATTGTGTCCTCACCCTGCAGTGCTTCGCCTTACACCCCTTGTAGGTGCCCACACTGAGTCCGCACTGTGTCGAACCAGCGTGCACAGATCTGAGTTCTATGCAGCTCCTAAAGGAGATGCGTCATCGCAAGGCTCAGATAATTATCTCAGATGTGTCATCGCAACTGCCCCGGTATGGTCAGTATAAAAACAGCAGTTCTCCTTGAGGGCAACACAGAGCCCGCCCCCTTTGCTGAAGGAAAAGCAGATCAAGCCCTCTGCGATTTTGAAGGACCACTTCAGACAGTGAAACGAGGGATTTTTCCAGATTAGTGGTGCCAATCTCTAGCTGTTCAATGTTCTTGTCAATGGCCCGTCGAAGGTCTGAGTAGTCTGAAGGCTGGCATCAGGATTAGAACCTCCAACAGCAAACACCACGGATGGGTCATTTTTACCTGAAAAGGAAAAAAAGAAGGGAATTCTCAGGGGAGTTCTCTTCCCTGAATCTCAATTGTTATTCATCTTATCTACAATTGGGTCTGGCTTTGTGGAGGTATCTATTTGTTTCACTAATCTTTCTGGCAGCCATCTAGCTGTGCCTTCTTTGGTATCAAACAGACATATTGATCCTCAGCCCCAAATGAGAACTGGGTCTGGCCCATTCCATTTAAAGGTAAGAGGGTCTTTCCACATAACTGTGGCGTAGTTTTTATTGGTCCCAGGGTGCCAGAGGCGATCAGCAGCAGACTTGCCATGAGTATTCAGATTTAGAAAATTGAGAACCAACAAGGCATGGTGGAGAATATTTCCAGGGGACCCCTTCTGGGCATATAGCTCCCCCTCTTTTGTTTTTAAAAGCCAATTTTTTAGAGTTTCTTGCAAAACTAGGGCAGAAGCACCAGTAACTGTTCCTCCCACACTCAGAGAGTTGTGAAGATATTATTTTAAAGTTCCATGATATCTGTTTCACAATAACTTGTCCTTGAGGATTATAAGGAATCTCAGTAATATGGGTAATATTAAATTGTCAACAAAACATCTCAAATGTCTGACTGCAATAGCCAGTTCTATCTATCTTCATCTGATATGGAACACCAAACATAGAAAGATAATGTAGGCAATAACTAATATTTTTAGTTGTTTCTCCTGTTAAAGCAGTTGTAACTAGAAAGCCAATTGTTTCTGTAAGGCCTATGATCTGTCTGGTATACACATCCACTGTGGCATTTCCCTGGAGTCCAGGCAATCTAGTATGAACTCTTAAATGTCTTATAAAGTTAAGGAAAAGTACATGTTCCTTAAATTAAGCTGTATTTGTAAAATTTGAGAATTAGCAATATCTTAAAAAAGGAACAATTTTAAGCAAGTATAAATCATGAGCTATATACTGGCTATGAGTATACAAATTGAAAGCTTGATTTTTTTTTTTTTTTAGCATTTCAAACAGTGGCTACAGCACGTAATTCAATTATTTGTGCTGAAGCAGGGGAAAACTCAAGAGAATGAGCATGTGATCCAATTACATATACTGTCTTTCCATTAGATGAGCTGTCTGTAAATACAATAAACACATTTTTATGGGCTGTATGCGTAAATTTATAAGAAATACAAAAGCATGTATAGAGGAAAACTGTAACAACTTGTCTTTTGGATAATGATTATCAAATTTGCCTAAAAAGTTGGTCATGTAATAGGCCAAATATCTGTATTCTTCAATAACTAATTTAATTGCTGTTTGGAATAAGGAATATTTCATTAAGTTTTTCTCAAAATACTTTTGTGATCTTGACCTACAATTCTGTATTAACACACCAACAGCTTCAGAACAGGTAGCTCTTCAGTAAGCCAGAAAGGAGTTAGACACTACTTGCTTTGCACAGAACTCCCTTAGTTCTTGTGCTCAGAGAAGAATCACAGTTAAGAGCTACCTGGAAACCTTATATAATGGACAGGCATGCTATTCAGTATTGACAAATACTACATCTGGTATCAGCATGGTGTTTGCATCATAATACAAACTCCATCAGAACAGTCTATCCACTGTAGCTTCACCTAGGAATATCACAGCTCAGGAAATCCAACACACTGAACAAGAAGTACAAATTAGCCTGGAACACGGTAAGGATGTAAAAATGAAAAGGTGATGCCACCAATCTCAAGGACTTCTAGAAGCAACTAGAAAAAACTTTAGTGGAGGAAGGAACATCTTTATTGGCCTTAGTGTATGAGGTAAATTAAAATAAAAAGTTGTTTTTTAAGGCTGGGCATAGTGGCATGTACCTTGTTCTCAGGAAGCAGAAACAAAACAGGAGAATCACAATTTTTCAGTAAACCTGGTATACATAGCAAGCTCTAGGCCAGATAGAGCAATATAAGACAAACAAAGGAATAAACAAACAAGAAACAAAGCAAAAGGCCCAGCTTTATGATACACATCCCTAATCCCATTACAGAACAAGCCTCTAAGACCTGATCTCAGAAAATCCTGACTAAGATGCAGCTCAGTGGTGAAACACCCTGCTTAGTGGGTGCAAGTCTGTGGGTGCAATCCCCAGGAGTGGATAAAGAAATACTTTTTTAATTAAAAAGAAGTAGACTAAAAGTCTGTTCTTCTGTGACTTTAATGCATTTAGAAACATCTAAGGGAAGGACTGCAGAGCTAGCTTCATGGTTAAAAGTTCTAACTCTTCTTTCTAGGGGACCTGGGTTTGGTTCCCAGCACACACATGGAGGTTCAAAACCATTTGTAACTCCAGTTCCAGGGAATCCTGTATCTTTTTCTGGCCTCCACAGGCACTCGGCACATACATATTATACACATGCAGGCAAAATACACAGTCAATAGATAAATCTAATAAAATATTTTTTAAAAAAGAATTACCTAGAGGAGATTCTTTTTAAAATCCCACTATTCAGACCACATGCCACAACAATTATAATAGAATTTCTAGGAGTGGGGCACAGGCATATTTTTTAAACTGCTTGATTAATTCCAACATGTAGCCAATTTGAGAATTAAGTTTCCAAATAACTAAGTCTGATATGTGAAACTTTAATTCGATTTCAAAAATCAAATTTAAAAATTAGTCCATAAAACCCACCTATGCGTTAATACCCAAAATAGACTTTATACTAGATTTAATATTTTGAACTTTTTAATACTGGAGATTATCCCCACGTGCATTTTGGACCAGTGCTCTACCTCTGAGCTTCGTCTCCAGTGTAGTGGTTGGCGTGAGAATGTCCCCTGTGTGCTCAGATGTTTGAACACCTGGTCCCTAGCGGGTGACACAGTATGG
Source organism: Arvicanthis niloticus (assembly GCF_011762505.2). Lineage (NCBI taxonomy): Eukaryota > Metazoa > Chordata > Mammalia > Rodentia > Muridae > Arvicanthis > Arvicanthis niloticus. Next base: position 66,919,865 of record NC_047658.1, on the reverse strand, counting down.
ACAGACGTAGGGAGGGTGGCCTCACTGGAGGAGGTGTGCTGCTGGGTTTTTAAAGCCATGCATGACTCTCAGTTCACACTCACCTGCAGCTCCAGGTATGAGTCCTCAGCTGTTTCTACTGGCATCTCTTTTGTTTTGTTTTTTGAGACAGGGTTTCTCTGTGTAGCCCTAACTGTCCTAGAACTCACTCTGTAGACCAGGCTAGTCTCAAACTCAGAGATCTAGAGCAATATAAGACAAACAAGCCTCTGCCGCCCAAGCTCCCACGTGCTGGGTTTAAAGGCGTGCACCACCACTGTCTAGCGTAAATGTTGCTTTTGTTTGTTTGTAGTTGTGCTGGGTTTTTTGTTTGTTTGTTTGTTTGTTTGGCTTTTCAAAGTTTCTCTTTGTGTAACCGTGGAGATCAGATCAGCCTTGAACTTGGAGATCTACCTGCTTTTTCTGATGGACTTTTATCCCTCTGGAACCATAAGCCAAAAAACTCCTCTATAAGTTGCGTTGGTCATTATGCTTATAGCATAGCAACAGGAAAGAAACTAATATACCAGAAAACATGTATTCCTTTTGTGGGCTGGGGGGGGGGGGGAAGAGTGTAAAGTGAGCTAGGTGCAGTAGCACATAGGGGTATAAAGTGAGCTAGGTGCAGTAGCACATGCTTGTACTCTGGACTTGGGAACCAGACTTCTCCGGACTTACAGAGACTTTTTTTTATGTATCTTGCAGTTTCTCCAAAAGGCTGACAACTCTCTCAAGGGCTTATAACCTCTGAAGTGATCCAGCCCAGCCCTTTAGCAGCTTCAGGCTCAGACCTGCCTGCTGGTTGCTTAGGCAACTGTTTTGTTTCTAACTTCTAATTTTGATAGAGAGTCTCATTTGTAGCCAAAAGAATGTGATCCCCCTGCCTCAACCTCACAAGTTCTGGCATTACAAGCATTTGCCATCATGCTTAGCTAGAAAATGCCTTAATATTTTTTTGTATTCCTTTTTTCTTTCTTTCTTCTTCTTCCTTCCTTTCTTTCGTGTGTGTGTGTGTGTGTGTGTGTGTGTGTGTGCAGACCAAAGAACAATTTATAGGTGACAGTCCCAGGGATAAAACTCAGGTTGGAATGCTCGGCAGCAGGTATCTTTTCCTGCTGAGCCATCTTGCCACCCTAGAAGATAGCTTCTGTTATTCTTTTAACTTTCTAACAATCATGTGTGTTTACCTGTGTACAACTGTGTGAGAGTGTGCTGGCTGCCCTTATGTCAACCTGACACACAAACTAGAGCTATCTGAGAGGAGGGAACCTCAGCTGAGAAGATGCCTCCATAAGATCCAACTGTAAGACATTTTCCTAATTACTTATTGATAGGAGACAGCCCAGCCCATTATGAGTGGTGCTGTCCTTGGGCTGATGTCCTTGGGCTGATGTCCTGGTTCTTGAAGAAAGCAGGTTGTTCAAGTTATGTAAAGCAAACCAATGACCAGCACCCCCCATGGCCTCGGCATCAACTCCTGCCTTGTTTGAGTTGCTATCCTGACTTCCTTATGAAAGACTATGATCTGGAAGTGTAAACTGAATAAAATTTCCTTCCCAACTTGCTAGAAAATGGCTTACATTTTTTTGATATTCATTTATTTATTTGTCTTTGTGTGTGTGTGTGTGTGTGTGTGTGTGTGTGTGTGTGTGTAGACCAAAGAACAACTTATGGTGACTTTTGGTTATGGCGGTTCATGTCAGCAATAGAAACCCTAAGACATGAGGATACGTTGCCCATGAAGGCCAAAGAGAGCATGAGATCCCTGGAGCTGAAGTTATAAGCAGTTAAACTGTAAAACACAGCACCAAGGTGCTAGGACCAACTTGTGTCTTCTGCAAAAGCTCTTACCTGCTGAGCCATTTTCTCAGTCCCACATTTCTTTTAAGATGGGAGGGGGGAAGAGAGAGAGAGGACATGGCTGGATGTGTGGATGCCATGGTATAAGGATAACTCTTAAATGTTGGTTCTGTCTTTTCACTGTGGACTCTGGAGATCCAACTTAAATCATTGGGTTTGCATAGCAGGTGAGTTCACCCACTGGCTTTTTCGTTGTCTGTTTGCATTTGTTTTTTGAGACAGGGTTTCTCTGTGTTGCCCTGGCTGTCCTGGAACTCTCTCTGAAGACCATGTTGGCCTCGAACTCAAAGATCTGCCTGCCTCTGCCTCTCAAGTGCTAAGGTTAAAGACATGTGCCAACACCTCCCAGCAAGGCCTACTGTTTTAAATATACTGTGGCAGTCCCCTGGAGAAAGTTACAGACCACCACAGACACAGGCCAGTTAAGAGTTCTTTATTTCATCTGATGACTGATATCAGACTCCTGTCACAAAGAACTCTTGGTTTCAAGTTAAGCACTACAGAGTTTATAAGACAAAAACCATGACAGTAGGCCCAGGCTAGAAGAGTTTTCACATCAGGGTTATTTCCCAGCAAGCAAGGAAGAACCCTTTGATTCGTTAAACATTTTACAAGCTTTATTTCTTAGAAGATTGGAGAAACCCTACTTGGTCAAACAGGATGTGGTTCCAGAAGGGAGCAGGAGTGGAGACAGGGGAGCCTGGCTTCTCCTGGGCCATTTCAATAGGGTTTCAGTCTGTATGCAAGACTGGCCTCGAACTCATGGCAGTCTTCTTATCTCAGCCTTCCAGGCTCTCGGACTACTTTAAGGATCGCTTTAGAACATGGATTTTGATGGCAACTGATTTCACAAATCCCACCACAGCCTCTAACAAACAGTCCCCACTACCGGAGATCACCACCAAGTGAAGACGAATATCCAGAAGCATGTGTAGGGATCTCTACTCAGGTGGTACCTCTGAGAGGACACCTTATACCCCTTGGCTCTAATGTCCTTCTCCAGGCAGTACACAAAGTCCTCTGTCACAGGGCCTGCCTTCCAGGGTCCGAATTTGACAACCGGTGTCTTTTTGGCCTCCAAGATGTGCAGCGGCTCCGAACACTTCGCATCCTCCTCCTCCGTACGCACCACACACACGACCACCTTTGACGAGCGCATCGCCACGGCCTCAGCCCGAGCCAGGTGCAACAGGACTTCCAGGTTTTCTCTGTAGTTCGGCACTCCCATCAGGAACTGCATTCGAGCCACTTGCTCACCGAAGATCTGTGGCATATCTTCCAAAATCTTGACCAAAAGGTGGATTTGGTAGAACTTAGCTTCTTGGTATACCTCAGGCACGTACTCTGTGGGCACTTCCCCAGTGCGTAGGTAGTCTAAGAGAAGCCCAAAGTAGGTGCCGGGACGATCAATGAAGAAGCGGCCCTGTGCATCTTTGTAGTGTCTAGCTGACCTGGACAATATCTCTGAAAACTTGGAGCCTGGATGTTTCATCAGGGTGCCCATGGTGGTGGTGTAGAACTGCCCCCCAACATTCAGCTCCACAACCTGCAGACACAAATAGCAGAGACACACAATTACAACTTAGTAGAGGTCTGCTGTCTGCTGCTACAAAACAACACAACAAAACCCATAACAACCCTGTGCAGTGATAAAGGTTAAGGCCATAATTCTGACCTGAAAATTCAAGCTGTGTGAAGCTGGTGGTGGGGCCAGTCCTTCAGTTTGACATAGGCCTGACATCATTCTCAACCTGTCTGGGCACTACCTCTTAAGACGTAAGTATAGTACTGGAATTAAGAGAGCCAAATGCAACTAAGTTGCTCAGGAAAGCAAAGTTGCCATGGCAACAATCCTACAGGGGCCATTTCAGCCATCTAGACAGAGAAGGCAGAGGAGAAGGAACCAGACTATACAGCTGAGGAAAATAAGCTCAAAACCTATGTCCTTCTGCTTCCCCTAAGCCTCGAGGCCCCTTGGCAAGGCTGTTTGGTTAACATTGAGGTCACTTCTCTGAAGCAGATAATCAAGGAGCTACAGACTAACTCTTAAATAAATCAATATGATGGCATTTGTTGTATTCCTCTGAGATTCATCTCCTAAGTCGTCTCAGCATCCTTATGTGACAGATGAAGGAAACCATGAGAAAAGCCTGAGAGAGCTGGGACGCAATGAAGTGCAGCCAGGATCAAACGCCATCGGTCAGTCTAACTCACATCTAGAGTGGACCTTCCAGCCCACCCTAACCACAGCCTCGCCACAGCCACAATTAGCTCTGTGCCTGAGGAAACTCACTGTCTTTCTCTACCTTAAGCTTTGGTGTTGTAGGAGGAGCTAAGGTGGGAGGATAAGGAGAGGAAGAGAAGGAGTAAGGAGAGGAGGAAAAGGAAGAGGAGAAGCTGGGGAGAGCAGAGAGGTAGGAGCGATGGAGAGCCATGCAAGTATGGAGAGCAGTCATGGGTAACAACTTTTATTTACTTTAGCTAACTGGGAAACAACCCTTTTTGTATGGGCATATTGTTATTGAGCATTACTAAATATATAAAACCTTTGATTAACATTTAAGCATTAGACTCTCATTTTCTTACTGTGTTGACATAAATGGCGGGATAGTCTGGGCAATGCCCAGCCTTGCAGAGACAGTGTGGAAGATTGGCAGAGCCATCTCCCATGCTGGCGTCTCGTGGGTGGCAGGGCTGGTGTTTCTGGCTGGCCTTTTCTATGGCACGAACATGGCCTCTGGCCACAGAACACAGCGGCTGAGCTAGTCAGAGCCGCTGCAGCTTAGATAGTCGGTTTGACCAGTGGCCATTTTAAATAATTATTTCAACATGGTGTCTGTGAAACGAGGAAGGAAAATGGATGTAGGGAACTCTTAAACCCTTCCAGCTCACAAAGTCTAATCAGAATCAGCCCAGCCACTTCAAAAGTCCTCTCTAAAGCTGATCTACAAAAGCCAGTTCCCTAGCCAGCTGTGGTGCCATACATATAATTCAACACTCAGGAGGACGTAAGCTAAACACCAGCCTGGACTATACAGTAAGACCATGTTTCAAACAAAGCAAGCAAAGCAAAGCAAAGCAAAGCAAAGCAAAGCAAAGCAAAGCAAAGCAAAGCAAAGCAAATAGTTCTCTACTCTAACACTCTGTGCCCCATTCTTTTGTTTATCAAATAAGATCTCAGCTCTTCATAAGCTTCTTAGTTCCATTCTGTCTCTTTATTTCTTTCTCCCCAAAGTTCCCAGCCTCTGTGTAAAATGTGTCTCTCCAATCTCATCCATAAAGACTGTCCAGTGTACCTCTAGCAAGATGAACTTCTTTTCCACTCTCTGAAGAAGGTTCTCTCTTCCTTGTGGCCCCTCTTCACCTTTACTACCAGTGTCTCTGCCAACACATTGGGGATGGGGGGCAGTGGGAAAGCCTGTGGTGAGTGGCTGGAAGAAACTTTGCCTCTTGCGGGAACCTGCAGTGTGTCAAGTCCATGAAGGCTATAAAGATACAGGGATGGACCTGACTCTTCTCTCGCCCAGTTCAGTCAGAAGGATTCCTACATATCCTACCGTGCTCCACCCAATACTTCTCTGTTTCCTTAGATACCCTCATCGAGTGAACGAGTAACATGTCATCCGGATGTTTTCTATGCCCCCCAAGATCTCTCTCTAGCCCCCAACATGGACCTCTCCTTCTGCTTCCATTTCAGCTGAGGCAGAAGCCCAGGATAAAATGGTTCCTTCCTCTCAGCCTCCTCACACACCAAGTCCTGGCAGTGCAGTCTGGCTGGTAAGTTCCATGGTCGGTTCTCCCTCGCCTGCCCCTGTATCCGTTCTGCACACTGAATCCAGAGTTCTTTTTTTCTGAAGCAAACCTGACTCTCATCTTCTGCACTCTACACTTGAGTGACTCTTCACCATTTCCTGAGATCTCCAAGGCTCTTTACAACAGGCTTGCTGCATGTCCTTTGTAAGCAAAGAACAAAATCACCTATTGTACCCTCCCTCTGGCCAGGGCAGGATGGGGCCTCAGTCCTTCGGGACTTAAATTCCCATCACTGAATCTGCCCATCTTTCTACCTTCCTTCCTTCCTTTCTTTTTTCTGTTTCTCCTTTTGTTTTGTTTGTTTGTTTGTTTGTTTGTTTTGAGACACGATTTCTGTGTAGTCTTGGCTGCCCTAGAACTTACTCTGTAGACTAGGCTAGTCTTACACTCAAGAGATCCACCTGCCTCTGCCTCCCACATGCTAGGCTTAAAGGTGTGTGTCACCACACCTGGCAAGTCTACAGTTTTTCAAGGTAGCACCTCAGGGGCACTTCCAGAAGGGTGGTCTCAGGATGCCAGAGTGATATGTCGTCCTACTGTGACAGTGGCTGCTCCCTTGCACTCTCATTTGTTCATCCTCCATTAGACTGTGAGGTTTAAAGGGGAACACTATTCTCAGTCCATAGCCACGTGAGTAGCACCGGCTAGCAGGACTCAGCACACCGGAGACACTCAGTGAATACCTGTTATATTGAATGACCCTTGGTCCTGATCCACAGGAGAACCTGGTATTCTGAGAAATGCAGATCTTGCCCTACCTTGGCATCAAGCTCAGTGCATGACCTTTGCCCAGGAACTCATTCAAGTACTTCTTGAGCAGGGAAGATGGAACACCCTGAGTGTTAAACACCTTGACAATAGGCAGGTAGCTTTGGAAACAGCCAACAATGGCATACTCGTAACCCTACTGGACAGAGCCACTTTCCCTCAGTGAGGCACGCACCTTAGAGACTAGCTCCTACAGTAAGCAGGGGAAGGGTTACCCACTTAACACACCCTCAAAGTTGTCCTTTCTTTTATTTCAACTAAAACTCTGGAGAAATTCATTGCGTTTTTTTTTATTTATTCTTTTAGGCAGCTCAGCTTAAACTTGGTTCGTTATGCTACAAAGTGAGCATGTCCCAAAAGATTCGATGTTGGTCACCTTTCCTTTTGTGTTTTAAGACAGTCTCCAGAAGCCCACGTCGCACTGTGGGTATGTGCAGTGGAGTTCAGTTTAAGAATTATTATTGTTATTTGTTGTTCCTGTTCTTTTGGCAGTGGTAGGGATCGAGCCCAGGTCCTCCCAGGTGCTAGCAAGCTGCCTCCTTTACTGAGCCACAACCTGGGCATAACTGGTGTGTTTAAATATTTTGAGTATGTGCTCTGTGAACTTAAACCGAGTATGTGCCTTCCTGTATGGACATGTATAGTCTTCCTCACACGTCCTTCTTGGGGTCTAGCACAGCTTTGAGAAAATCTTCAGTTGGCCTCATCACCTTCCTTTAATCTTTCTCCCTTCTCCCAAAGTCCTCTTACTGGGTCCATGTCTGCAAGTAAGCAGACAGGGAGTGCTGGAGCTGACCAGTGTGGGAGTCAGAGATGACCATCTGTCCAGGCGTCCAGGCGGGCTGGATAGGCTACTCCTACCAGGTGGCAGAGCAACGCAGCAGGCTGACTGAAGTACCCAACACCCCCACCACCCCCCCCCCCCCGCCGGATTACACCAAGCTAGAGGTTTTCAGAGGGACACACACAGGAACTAAAACAGACTAAGTGAAGACAGAAACCGGGGGTGGGGGGGGGGGAGGCAAATGAGAGACTGCCCAAAGTTAGGTGGAGCGGGAGGGGCGCCGCGGGTGCGAGGAGACTAATAGAGGGTAGGGGGCAGAAAATGGAACTCAGCTGGGAAAGCGCACGGGGTTGGAGGTGGAGCGTTCAAGACAACCAGAGCAGCTGCTGCGCAGGGGTGCACTTACGATGTCAGGGTCAGGGCACAGGATCCGGGACTCCTGGCTGGGCTCCTTAAGTAGGTTTACCGGCAGAGACTCCTGGCTGGGCTCCTTGAGCGATTTTGCCGGCAGAGACTGCTTGCCGGGCTCCTTGATCTGGTTTGCCGGCAGGCTCATCCTGGCAGGAAAAGACAGCTCTAGCTGAGTACACAACGCTGCCTTGAGTGGATAACTTATGGGCAGGGAACAGTCCTGCCACGTGTAGATAACTTCCCAGCCGGAAAGGTTCCTGACAACCCGCCCCTGAGGAACTCTAGGACGGTACCTCCCACTTGCTTCTTTTGTAAAACACTTTTAGTTATTTAGCTGGTTTAAGGACTTGCTCTGAGATGTCCAGCACAGACCCGATTGGTTCTTTGGGCAGTCATAAACTTCAAGTAACCTGTAATTTCTCAGAAAATGGGAACTAGGAGATGAATCCTGAGGATCTCTGAGGGTAGGATGTCAGACCAAAGACTACAAAATAGTAAATTGCCAGAAAACCGGCTGCCACTCAAAGACAGATGCTGTGAAACTTGTCTGTTTCATTCCTTAGTTCTGTGTTTGAAAAGACTTCTTTAAAATTATTTATGCTGCCGGGCAGTGGTGGTGCACACCTTTAATCCCAGCACTTGGGAGTCAGAGGCAGGCGGATTTCTGAGGTCAAGGCCAGCCTGGTCTACAGAGTGAGTTCTAGGACAGCCAGGGCTACACAGAGAAACCCTGTCTTGAAACAACAACAACAACAACAACAAATTATTTATGGTACGAGGGAGAACCCTGATACCAGTGTGGTCCTCAGCATTGAGGACAACCAGAAATTTAATCAAAATGCAACTGACTAGTTAGTCCAATCACACAGTTGGCAAAGAAAAATAAAACCCGAAACAGGGCCATAGCTCAGTGGTAGCACACACACTTACCATGTACGAAGTCTGGGTTTGACTCCCAACAAAAAAAACACACACATACAGACACTCCACAAGGAAAGAAGAAAGGAAGGAGACAAAAAAACAACAACAAAACAAACCTTTCCCTGGATGAAAGTATAATCAAACCAAATTTTAAAGAATGTACACAGATAACAAGCAGTCCATCAAACATACTCACAGCTCAAAACCACAAAGCACAAAAGGAAACAAGGTATCAGGAGGAAAGTCAACAAAAACAAGCAAGCCCCTTGGTGCCGGGATTGTTGGGCCTGTAGTGTAAGCTTACTTAACGTCATTCAATAAATAGAAGAAGGTATCCAAAACATGAGCAAACTAGGCTGCAGGCACGTCTAAGTGGTGGAGGCTAGCCCAGCGTGCACCAGGCCCTGGACCCTCTCCACACACCTACAACACAAAAGACAGAAACTTAGACATGAGTAAGGAACAGAAGATATAACTTTTTAAAAATGACCACAGAGATTTTTACATATATATATATATATATATATATATATATATATATATATATATATAATTTATTTATTTTATGTGTATGTGTACACTGCAGCTGTCAGACACACCAGAAGAGGGCATCAGATCCCATTACAGATGGTCATGAGCCACCATGTGGTTGCTGGGAACTGAACTCAGGACGTTTGGAAGAGCAGTCAGTGTTCTTAACTGCTGAGCCACCTCTCCAGTCTGGCTGCAGAGATTTTTAAAAGTCAAATAGACCCACCAAAACCAAAAAGCTCAAGTATTAAATCATTATTGCAGTTGAGAATGAATTTAAGAAATGCAGTTGAAGGCGCAATGGTGTGTAGTATTTCTAAGCTAGAAATTGGGAAAACAGAAGAACAAAATGCCTGAGCTTGTGGGGATGCAGGAAAACAGGTGCTCAAACCTCGCTGGTTGGAAAGTGAATGGCTGTGCTCTTTAGACATTAATGTGGCCATTTCTACAAAAGAAGAAAAAAAAAATAACCCCACTTTTGGGAATCCATCCAACAGAAATAAGAAAAAGCACCATTCTGAAGGGGTTTGTAGTTGACTAAATCACGGTCTGTTCCATGCAATGTTATGTCTGTTAAAAACAAAGAGATGGGGCTGGCGGGATGACCCAGCAGTTAAGAGTGCTTGTTGTTCTTTCAGAGGACAGAGTCTGGTTCCCAGCACCCACATCAAGATGTTCACAGCAACCTGTTAACTTCATCACTAGGGAATCTCTTCTGGTCCCCCACCCCTCACCCCCACAGGCACACACACATGCACAGAGCACTGGGAGGTAGAGGAAGGAAAACTAGATGGTTAGACGTTCAAGAGCATAACAAATGTTAGGCCAGCTTGGGATACACTGTCAGGGTTCAGGGTAAAAGCAGAGAAACTCACTTCAGATACAGAAGCTCAAAAACAAAAGCTTTGCTTTCTGAGCACTCAGGGAGGTGCCCAGTTCTGGATCTGAACCACATCCAAGAAGAGAGATTGCAGACATTTATAAAGATGGGAACACGAAGCAAAGGGGAACCTGGGGGAGCTGCAGTGTGGCCCAACTGTATTTTGACATTACAGGACAAGCGAGGAGGGAGTCACTGGACACTGGGCTGCATCCAAGGCACCTGGCTTCAAGGTCCTCGATTCATTCTCCTAAACCTTAGGTCCGGAGCTCAGTGTGATAAGGGAGAAAGGAGCTGGTCAGCTGCACGTAATCAGTCAGCAGAGCGGGCAGCTGGTTCCATGCTTTCATAACTTACGCACTTTGGTTTAGATAACAGCACTGTCTATATTCTTTACCAGTTAACAGACAATCAAGAAAACATTTGGAGACCTGGGATAGATGGTGTTCATTCCTAGGCCTGGGCACATGAACTTGTTTGAGCAGGCCAGCAAGATGGAGAGGTGGTTGTCCTTGAGATGTGTGGACTCAGACAACTGTTTACAACAGAGGCAGTTCAGACATTAGGAGGTCCCCAGCTGCCTAAGGCCTGGGACCTTGAATTTATTTTCTCCCTATGGTTAAATGGAGTCTGAAAATGAAATGGGAGTACTTAGAATGAGTTTCTTTTGCTTGTTCCCAACAACACGAGAAGAAAAAGACAAGAACAAAGTAAACCTGGAGAGATGTTTCAGTTGATAAAGCGTTTGCTTTACAAGCGTGAGGACCCGAGTTCTACCCTTAGGAGCCATTAAAAATATTCAGTATGGCTGAGTGTGGTGGTGCATGCAGTTAATCCCAACACCAAGGAGGGAGAGGCAGGGGATCCCTGTGAGACTGAGGCCAGCCTGTTCTGCATAATGAGTTCCAGGCCAGCCAGATCCTGTCTCAAAAGAAAAACAGAAACAAAACAAAACCAAGCAAGCAACAAACAAACAAACAAGACAAGACAATACAAGACAGCAAAAGCCAAAATCAACAACTCAGTATACTGGTACAATTTGTAATCCCAGAGCTGGAGAAATAGATACAGGAGGATCCCTGGGGCCTGCCCGCCTGCCAGTCTAGTCTAACTGATGAACTCCAGGCCAAGGAGAGACCCTGTCTAAAGGCAGACAGGATGACACCTGAGGTTGTCCTCTAGCCTCTACACACATACAGACACATGTGTATGTACACACACATATACATGTAGCTCCACAAACACGATTAAAAATAATAAAAAGAGAGATAAAATAGTATCACAGCAGTGATACAGTGGGGATCTGCTGGTGAAAACAAAACAAACAAAAACAGTGTTCTACACGTGCTTGCTTTCCTTCTCTTTCACCTTTGCCTGACAACCCTCTAATGAAAAGAATCAATTCAAGTGTCTCTCAGGCAAACACCGTCTTCAATCAAGACTAAGCGTACATTTGTAAGAACTTACCTCCTCTCAGAAGCCTTTCTAGAGTCCTCACACTTAAAAGCCTTATATTTGCCTTGTAGTGTTGCTTTTTTTTTTTTTTTTCATTTTTACCCTTTTACAATAACTGATGTCAATACAGAGATGTATTAACAAAGAAAATCTCTCCACTTTTATATCCGACCAAGTGAATAATGAGGAAAGGTTTTTGTTTGTTTTGTTTTTTGAGACAAGGTCTATGTAACCATGGCTGCCCTGAAAATCACTTTGTAGGCCTGGCTGGTTTTAAACTCACAGAAATCTGCCTGCCTCTGCCTCCTGAGTGCTGGAATCAAAATTGTGTGCCACCATGCCCAGCTTGAACACAGTCTCTTATGTAACACCTACAAAGATCTAGAAATATTTCAAGAGCAAGGAAACTGAAGCTTGAATAAATTAAATGAAGATCACATGGCTGATCATTCAGAGCCAAGTTTGAACTTTGTGACTGTGATAGTGCCGTCAGCTAGACAGGCGTTGTGATGACCTTGGAATTTGGCCTCTGGACCGGTCTGTGGATGGGTGTCTTGATTGCACTGAAGTAAGAAAATCCACCAAGGGTAGCACTATCCCCTAGGCAAGGGGTCTCCCACTGAACAAGACTGAGAAATCAGCTGAGCACTAGCCTGGATGGGTTTCTATCACTGTGACCTCCACACTATTATAGTCTGTGGATGGGTGTCTTGATTGCACTGAAGTAAGAAAATCCACCAAGGGTAGCACTATCCCCTAGGCAAGGGGTCTCCCACTGAACAAGACTGAGAAATCAGCTGAGCACTAGCCTGGATGGGTTTCTGTCACTGTGACCTCCACACTATTATAGACTATAACCTGAATTGTGTACCAAACAAACCCTTTCTCTCTTAATTCGCCTTTGCCAGAGAGCTTTATCAAAGCACAGAAACGTAACTAAGACCATGACTCTCCTCTCTTGATTACACAGAATTAATTGCTTTGTATCAGAGTGCATTGGTTCATTTTCTGTCACTATAGCCAAATTCCTGAAGTTAGGTGCTTTAAAAGGGATTTATTCAGCTCACAGTTTTGGAGACCAAAAGATCAAAAGTCCCTATTGATTCAGTCTCTGGTGAGGACTCCCCAAGCTGGTGCACGGCATTGGGAACATGCAAGAGAGGGAGAGATTACATTTTATATCAAAACCCAAAGAGGGACCAGGAAGGGTTAATAACAATCTCCTACAAAGAGGTTCTACCTTTTAAAAGTTCTGCCACCTGTTAATATCACCACACTGAGTTTCCTTCATAGAAAACTTTGGGGCACATGCTCCTACCATATCCAAACCACAGTCCCGGGCAAGGTATGTGCCTCAAACACCGTCTCTCTGCCAAGGGTCCAAGCCGTGTAGAGGGGCGACGATCTCCTCAAGGTGTGCTTCCCTGTCTTACGCTCTGCAGAGCACTCTGTCCTCTGCAGTCTGACTCCCAGAGGAATTAATGCCATAGACTCCACAGGGAGGTGGAGTTCTCAAGGACCTTCAGCCCACAGTGAGCAGAAGGCCTTACATGCTAACATGTTTTAACTCCGTTTCCTGTAGGTTTTTAGCTCCATCTTCTGTCCACCCCAGCCCAGCGGTCTGAACAGCATGCTCTCCTGTGCCTTTGTTCATGCTGTTCCCTGTACTTAGAATGCCTTTCCCTCTAGTTTGTTCTTTGTGTAGAAAACTCAGACTGAGCTTTGAAGATGAATTTAGATGGTCACACACACACACACACACTTTTGTATTCATTAGCACATTTGACCATTTCAGTTCATATAAGGGAAGAGCGTCTCCATTGTATGGATCCCTAGGCCCCCAGAGAATTAAGAGCCCCTTTCAGAGTCAGTAGCAAACAGAGCCCAGAGTATTAACTCTGACTCTGCCACTTGTTCTCAGCAATACCTTGGGGCAGTCCCTGTATGTTTCTGGGCCTCATTCTCTGCCTGTAATCTGGTAGAGGTTGAGGCATTATCTGAAGGAGTCCTTGTGGTTTCACCTTGGTTCCTGTTATGGCCACAAAAGAATTCAAAATGATCCTTGCTATTGTCTATGACTGGATCTCCTTTCTCTCTGGCCTAGTTCTGAGAACAAGCCCCACTCCCTTCTGTCCCCCCTTCCACCGACCCTCAGACCTTTGTTCTTCCTCCTGAGACAAAGCTGCCAGCCTGTATACTCCCCAAGCAGTTGGGCTTCATGCCAGTCGGCCAAGTAGCAGCAGCTGGGACTCAGATGAAAGGGCCCTCAGAAAGCGACCTGTGGCAAAGTGCCCGGCCCAGGCTTGGCAGCTTTGAACCCAGATGTCCCGTGAGGCATCTTGTCCACTACTCCCACACAAGGCTCTCTTTGTGAGCCCCACAGAAGGACACATCCCTGCCAACTCAAGACTACCCCTTCCTTTCCCTCTGTTCCATAATAGTTTGAGAAATAGCCCTTAAGGGGTGCTTCAGGCTTAGACCAGGCCATCTTGCCTTTGTGGCAGGAAGTTTGGACGGTTTTATCCCATTTAATCTTCAGAACTGCACTGGTAGCAAGTACTGTCTTTTTCTTTTTCTCTAGACAGGGTCTCACTTGTTATGTAACCCAGGCTAGCTCAAACTTGCAAGTCTCCTCAACCGTCTGAGTGCTTGGATTGTATAGTGTGTACCACACATCTGGTCACCATTGAGATTGAAATAATATTCTCTCTCTCTCTCTCTCTCTCTCTCTCTCTCTCTCTCTCTCTCTTCCTCCTCTCCCTCCCTGTGCCCCCTCTCTTCCCCTCCTCTTGTTATACCTCCTCCTTTTTTTTTTTTTTTTTTTTTTTTTTTTTTTTTTTTTTTTTTTTTGCTAAGATTGAGTCTTCAGCCCTGGTTGACCGTGAACTTTCCAAAGTGGCCGTGGATGATCTTGAACAGTTTTTGGTCCTCCTGCTTCTGGAATTGTAGGTTCGTGTCACCACATCTGGTTTATGAGGTATTGGGGCTCACACTCAGGCTTCTTACAAGCTAAACAATCACGATTTTACATTTTTAGACAGAGTCTGTATATTCCTGGCTATCCTGGAACCTATATAAACGAGGTTGGCTTTAAACTCACAGAGATCCACCTGCCTCTGCCTCCTGGGTGTTGGATAACTGGGATACTCCCCCTACCTTTCTTTTCCTTCCTCCTACCCCTCAAGACACATCTGGGCCGACCTCGAACTCTGGAGTCTCCTGCTTCCATCTCCCAAGTGCTGAGATTACAGGTGTGGAATCTGCCTACAGAGAGCCAGTGTTGCATTTATAGAGAGACATTTGAAGTAAGAGTGTTAGGACCACAAGGAACACAGCCCTGAGGCAGGAGGGAATGCTTGAAATTGGGAATTGAAAGACTAGGAAAACCAAGTCTGTGGTGAGAGATGAGGAAATCCATCGTCCTCCTTTGACCAGCTTTGGCTGCTGTAGGAAAGGCTATGAAATCATCATCCAGTGTCTCTGTGAATCACTGCCACATCTGTGTGTCCTCGATTCTCCCAGGGAAGCCCACCTATTCCCCACCCACCTCTCCTGAGAATTATTTACTTATAATCTAAACATATTCTTTCAACTCTGAGAACCTCTGGGCTAGCAAGATGGCTCAGTGGTAAAGACACTTGCGGCACAAGCCTGGGGAACTGAATTTAATCCCTGAAGCCCACATGAAGGTGGAAAGAAAGAGCCAACTCCGTAACATTGTCCTCTCACCTCTGAACATGCACTGTAGCATCCATCTGGTCACACCCCAACTGCCCCCACCCCCAGCACTGACCTCTGGAAGCCTGCTTCTCCAGAAGATCTGGGGCCTTTGGAAAAGAAGCTTAAAGCCAGACTGTGGTGGTGCATGCCTTTAATCCCAGCACTCCAGAGTCAGAGACAGGTGAGGTTCTGAGTTCAAGGCCATCGAGGTCTACAGATTGAGCTCAAAGGGCAAACGGGGCTACACAGAGAAACCCTGTTGGAAAAAAAAACAAAGACATACAAACAAACGAAAGGAGTGAACAAAAGTTTAGGCATTCTTTCTGCCTATGTTCCTGGGTGCCTGCCTGGACCTGGGCACTGTCAGCAAATGGACCCCAGATTCGTCCCAGAAACTCTATAGGAGTATCAGCAAACTATCAGAGGGGTGAGAGAGAGAGAGAGAGAGAGAGAGAGAGAGCGCGCTTTGGAGAGTGAACTGAGATTGAAATAAGTTCCCCAGGCTTGTGCCGCAAGTGTCTTTACCACTGAGCCATCTTACTAGCCCAGAGGTTCCCAGAGTTAGAAGACTATGTTTAGCTTATAAGTAAGAATTCCCAGGAGGGGTGGGTGGCAGGTAGGTGGGTCTGGAGTCTTTGGGTGAGGGATGTACTCAGCAGTAGAACATCTGCTTAGCATGTGCTAAGACCTTGGTTCGCTCACCAGCATTAAAATTAACTAATAGCTTGGTCAATTTAACCATGACTAGAAAAACAGAGACTGTGGCTGGGAAACCAGGGGTCTCCTACTCCACCAGCTTTTGGGCCCTTTACACTTAAGAACACCCTTTGCAAAGAGAAGGCAAGATGCCCAGAGTGTTGAGTGTTGACAGAGCTAACCCTTGCTTCAAGGGCATTCTCTTTTGTTTTATTTCTTCACATGGATTATCCTATTTAATCTTTGTAACAAATCTGTAAAGAACCCTAAGTTTAAAAGGTTGCCTGTTAGGTACCTAGCCCATTTTTGTATCACGAAGCAAGCCAATCACTGAAGTGAACTTTTTGAAAGAAAGTTTATTTGTAAGCAAGGAGATGGAATGAGAACGTGGAAGACGAGGACTCACACCTGTTGCCCTGAGGGAGACGCTCAGGGGATGATTCAAGTATACTTGTGGGATAAAAAAGTAGATGAATTAAGGCATATGGAAAGGTGAGATTGGGTGTGTGTGTGTGTGTGTGTGAGAGAGGAAGTCAGAGACCTGCCTGCAGGTTTGTGGTCAGCTTTCTCTCTTGTTCATAGGATGCAAGTTCAGATGTGGCATTGGTGTGATCTAAGGTTGAGATTCAGCCTCCAGATATCAAGAGGGACACCATCACAGGCCCAGGTGGAGAGTCAATGTTTTGAAAGCAGCTTTCCAGTCCCTGAAGAGTATCCCAGGTAACCATCAGCATCATGGCCCATATACTGGAAGTATTGTCTATAGCACAGCTGGCAGGAGATGGATAGTGTATAGCTCAACTGCCTGACCGTTAGTACTACAGATGTTTGTTTGTTTGCTTGTTTGTTGAGACATAGTTTCACCATAGTAATTATGGTCTGGAACTCCCTATGCAGACTAGGTTAGTCTCAAACTCATAAAGATCTACCTACCTCTGTCTTCCAAGAGCTGGAATCAACGGTGTGTGCCATGACACACACCTTGCTTTCTGCTAGGGAATTTGTTTATTTGTCTTTGAGACAGGATTTCTTTCTATGTAGTCTTGACTGTTCAAAACTTGCTATGTAGACCAGACTGGCCTCAATGTCACAGAGATTCACCTGCCTCTGCCTCCTGAGTGTTTGGATTAAAGGCGTGCACCTGTGAGGAGCCGCATTTGCCATTAAAAGATGGCGCAGGCTTCTGCTTCCTGGTTCTTCACGGAAGCTTTACTTGAGAATGCGCCTGCGTATGGCGCGAAAACCGAGTATGACAATTGGATGAAAGATTTGAGCCAATGAGGGATCTGCACGTCTCCCAAAGCTCTATTTAAGCAGCGGGCTTTCTGAGCTCGGCGTCCTTCCCTCCATCTTGCCATCCTGAGAGCTGTTCAATAAATGCTGTCAGAAGAATCCTGAGTGTGGCGTTCTCCTTATCAGCGAGGCTGTGTGCTACATGCACCACCATGCCCCATGGTACTAGCAATTTTTAAAGGTAGCTAAAAGGAAGGGAGATGCAAGCGCTCAGAGACGGGAGCTAAAAGGTACCAAGTGTTGATTAGAGGAAATGAGACTAAACCAGCTGTTTGTTGGCTGACAATTACCAAAGTGAGGACTCTGCTCTGCCGGTCTTTGAGACTAAGGCCTTCTTTTTAATTCTTCAGTTTTTATTTTATGTGTACTGTACTTTGTTTGCATGTATGGCTGTGCACAAGGTGTGTGCCTGGTGCCTTCAGAGGCCAGAGAGAGCACTGGGACATCTGGAACTGGAGCTACAGATTATTGTGACTCACCATGTGGGTACTGGGAATGAAACCTGGGTCCTCTGGAGGAGTAGCCAGGGCTCTCAACACCGGACTCAACTCTCTGGCCCCAGAGATTTTATTGTTAGAATGATTTTCCCATCCTGGACATAGACTCCAGACTATGAAAGACACACATTTGCAATTGCATTGCTTTCGTTTAGTAACTGCCCTGCAGATCCTTGTGATCTATTTTTGTGGCTCAAATGAAGAAATGTCCCCCATAGGCTGGTGTATCTTAATGGTTGGTGCCTCAGGTGGTGGCACTGTTTGTGGGAGGTTATACAACATTTAAATATGGAGTCTCATGAAGGAAGTACGTCCTAGGGGCAGGCTTTGGGAGTTTATAGCCTCACTCCATTCCCAGTTTCTCTACATCCTGTGTGTGGTTGAGATGTAATCTCTCAGCTTCCTGCTCTGCGACCTTGTCATCTCCACCTGGACATCTAGTCCTCCGGAGCCATAAGCCAAAACAAGCAATTTGTTCTATAAGTTGTTTTGGTCATGGTATTTTATAACAGCAACAGAATAATATTCCTACTGAGGACTTTTATTTAAGGAAGTGTAACTAATACTTATTCTTATTGGAGAGCTTTTTACACCCCAGTGTATGTGTGAAGATCAAAGGACAGCCTTGTGGAATCTGCCCTCTCCCGTCTTTACATGGGTTTCAGAAACTTAACTCAGCACAGCAAACACGCCTTGACCTGCTGAATCATTTCCCCAGCCCCAAATCCAATTTTTACAAGTACTCACCTAGTGTCAGTCCCTGCCAAGGTAATTTATATGCACGGCTTGGTTCCATCATCACCATTCTGTAAAGGAGAAAGTTTTAGCTACATGCTATAGAAGAAGCAGGTGAAGGGGTTCGCCAAGGCTGTAGCTCAGATGTAAAGCACTTGTCTAGTATACATGTAACCCTGGGTTCGATTCCCAGCACAGAAGGTGAGGAGACTAACTGAATGTGCCACAGCTGATTAAGTGTGGAATTGTGGTTGGAAACCCACAGATGCTCTAAGGTCCTGTGAGGTTAGGGTCAGTTGTTAACAGGATCTAGACTCACTTGGGAATGGCCAAGTAAATATCCTCTTGACTACATTCAGAAGCAGGAGGACATGTCCACTGTGGGTTGCACTGTCCATGACTGGAACCCTGAACTGTACAAGATGGAGAAATCCAGCTGAGCAACAGCAAACAGTAGTCACTACTCTCTTCCCAGAGTTTGGTCCAGTCGCCTGATATAATCAGTCCTCAAATAAATATTTGCTAAGTATTTTGCCTACTTTTCTCTGGCTGTGATAAGACACTATGACTAAGGCAAGTTATAGAAGAGTTTATTGGAGGCTTACAGTCCAAGCCACTAGAGTCTATGACCGTCACGGCAGGAAGCAGGCAGGCACGGCACTGCAGTAGTAGCTGAGGGCTTACAATTTGATCTACAAGCACAAGGGGCAGAGAAAAATACTTAGGACTGTGTGAGTCTTCCGAACCCTCAAGGTCCACCCCCAACCTCCTCCAACGAGGCCACACCCTTCCAATCCTTTCCGAACTGTTCCACCAACTGGGGAACCAAGTATTGAAGTATTAGCCTATGGGATCTGCTCTCATCAAACTACCACACTAAGTGAGAAACAGCAAAGAAAAAGAAGAAACATTTATAGGTACCTGCTCATAGGGAGCCTTTACAGGACTTTATTAGCCTCTTGCTGTTATCCCATATGCTGTCAATGTGTGAGAATGTTCCCCCATAGGCTTGTATATTTGAGTACTTGTTCCCTAGTTTTGTGTGACCTTGTTGGAGTGGGTGTGGCCTTCTTGAAGACCTGTGTCACTGGGGGTTTAAGGTTTCAAAAGCCCACACGAGGCCCAGACTATCTCTCTCTCTGTTGCCTGCAGATGACAATGTAAAGCTCTTAGCTACTGTTCTAGTGTCATGTCTGTCTGCTTCCCTCTATGTTGATAATGGACTAACCCTCTAAAACTGGAAACGATCCCCTAATTACATGCTTCCTTTTATAAGAATTGCCACGGCCATAGTATCTCTTCTCAGCAATAGAATGGTAACGAAGATAGTCATTAGCCCATCTTATTGACAAGAAAACTGAAACCAGAGAGGAAATGGGATCTTTCTCAAAACACACAGCCCTGAGCTGGTCTTCAAATACTGGTCCGTCTATTGTCACAAACATTTCTATTTGTTCGTCTGTCCCTCACTCAAGGGCTGACCACAGTGTCACAGAAGGGGCTGGTCAATGGACCTCATGTGAATCATTCTTGGACAAACAGAAACTTGGAGAGCAAATAGTGTCTACTGTGGACATTCCCCTGTAGCCGGCCACTCCCAGACCATCTCAAACACACTCTCCAGCCCAGCCAGGACATCTCTCCTCTGTTTTCTCTTAGGCTTTAGGCCCAACTCTACCTGGCCTGTGGCCTGTGGAGGTTCAGCTCTCTTGACAGTGCTGTTCTGTGAGCAACCTAATCGTCAAGTTCCCAGAGGCAGGACCTAACCCCAGGTGCTGTGCACGGGGCTCCTGAGACCACAAGTCCAGCACACAGGCCGGCTTACAAAGTTCTGAAGATAGGAGGAGAAGAAGGAGGAGGAGGAGGAAGAGGAAGAAGAGGAAGAAGAGGAGGAGGAGGAAGAAGAGGAGGAGGAGAAGGAAGAGGAGAAGGAAGAGGAGGAGGAGGAGGAAGAAAAGTTTCTGTTAAGTTCTTGGACATTTGCATCAGCCCAAGCTGGTACCTGAGGGTCTTTTCTCTCCTTCTCTGGCTCTCAGGCCTTGCACTGTCCTCTTTAAAAAGCCTGATAGGGCTTGCTGGCACATTCCTGTAATTCTAGCAATTAGGAGATAATGGCAGAAAGACCAAGAGCTCAAGCGTTTCCTTGGCTACTTTGTGAGTTCAAAGCCAGCTTGGGCTATGTGAGACCCTGTCTGGAAAAAAACAAAATCATTTCCTTGATCTGAAGGGATAGTTCAGTCAGGAAAATGCTTGCCTTGAGATATGGATCCCCAGAACCCTTGTAAAGCTGGATGTGGTGGTGTGCATCTGTTTGTTCTCACACTCCTGTAGAGAGACAGGAAGCAGAAACACAAGAATTTCCTAGACGCAAGCATACATAGCAGTGAAGAGAGACTGATTCAAACAAGGCAGAAGATGAGGTCTGACAAGGTGCATTTGTACCCACACTCATACACATGAACACATATATCACATACACACATAAATATACACACAAAGAATACAAAAATAAACAAAACCTTGCCTCTCAGATGAATTTCTGGGATGCCAAGCACTGCTGGGTCATTTGTTGTAAGATAGGGTTTTACTGTATGGTCTAGGCTGATCTCCAATTTGAAAACCCCCTAGCTAGACCTCTCAAATGCTGGGATTAAGACAGAATTTCCAACAATTTCAGAAAGGGTTCTAAATGTACTTTTGCATATGTGTAAAGTGGAATTCTCATTATCAACAATTACAAAATCAAAATAGCAATCAACTGAAAAATGTTGACAGTGTTCTGTGTCTTACAATATCAAATTTTAATCACAAATTCTTTGCATAAAAACAAACAATCAAATTTATCTCATTTGTATGAAAAATCTGTCTTTATCTTTAATGAACAATAAAATTATATGAATGATGAATAATTACCTTGAAGCACATTTAGTTGGGCAGGCAAGATGTCTCAGTAGGTAAAAGGTGCTTGTCTTCAAGACTCATCTGAGCTTGATCCCCAGAAGAACTGACTCCTAAAAGTTGTTCTCTGACCTCCACATGCATGTCACAGCACACAGGTTCACAAACACACAAGATAAGTACATTCTGAAAATTAATTCTATATGCACATTAATAGTAAATGTTTAATTTGTATACCTATTTTATATCCGTGTATACTCAGGATCATGTAAAATTTTCTTGGGCAGAAAAGAGTCACAAGAGAAAAAAAGCTTAAGAAGCCCTGTTGTAAAAAAAAACTGTCTGTGGTGACTGGAGAGATGGCTCATTGGATGAGAGCACTGGCTGCTCTTCCAAAGGACACAGGTTCAATTCCCAGCACCCAGCTGGCAACAAACTGTTATAGTCCAAGTGAGAAAGTTACAGCCCACCACAAATATAGGGCTGAAGCAGAGTACCTCCTTAGCTGGCACCTAAGAGCAGGCTCATCTGCGACAGCCTGAAGCTGTCACGGTTTTGTCCTTCAGGTTTTCATTCTTAGGACAAAGTCTCGTGTCATCATATGCAGTCTATCCTTGTCCAAAATACAATTAACCCCTTCTCTAAAGGATAGAGCCTCATACATTACAGCCATTTTAAGCATTTTCCTCATCCCTACGTGCTGTTTCTTCTTATTTTGTTTTCCTAAATGAAAGTTGAAGCCATACACAGACGGCGTGTAGCAAATAAAGATGACCTATACACACACTTCCCTCAAAAGTTTTAAGAAAACGTTTTTTCTGCTTGGAATTTTACAGCATTTAAACACCCCCCCACCCCCCCACCCCCCCACCCCCAACCCCAACCCCCAACCCCCCAACCCCCAACCCCCCCAACCCCCCCAACCCCGCCACCAACAACCATGGTTTTACGGTTTCTGAGATATGCATGAACCTGAAATAGGGAAACTTTTTTGTAAAGAAGAACCAAGAGAGGAAGAGGTACTCAGAGCTAAAAACATGTAATTAAGACATCTTTTATCTCCTGGCTTTTTTTTTTTTTTAAGTGCACAAAGCCTTTTGCACACCCCCTTCCCCCGGGGTTTTCTTTCCCTTATCACAGCCTGAGCAGAAACAAGGGCTTTGGAGGAAACTTTGAGACAAACTTGCTAGGGTCTGAAGTAGGAAGGCCAAATCTCATCCCCAGAAACAGCTTCTTGGTGAACTAAAACAGAAGGACTGTTGAATTTGAGGCGGAAGCCAAGCAAACTCACTTCAGATACGGAAGCTCAAAAACAAAAGCTTTGCTTTCTGAGCACTCAGGGAGGTGCCCAGTTCTGGATCTGAACCACGTCCAAGAAGAGAGATTGCAGACATTTATAAAGATGGGAACACGAAGCAAAGGGGAACCTGGGGGAGCTGCAGTGTGATCCAACTGTATTTTGACATTACAGGACAAGCGAGGAGGGAGTCACTGGACACTGGGCTGCATCCAAGGCACCTAGCTTCAAGGTCCTCGATTCATTCTCCTAAACCTTAGGTCCGGAGCTCAGTGTGATAAGGGAGAAAGGAGCTGGTCAGCTGCACATAGTCAGTCAGCAGAGCGGGCAGCTGGTTTCATGCTTTCATAACTTACGCACTTTGGTTTAGATAACAGCACTGTCTATATTCTTTACCAGTTAACAGACAATCAAGAAAACATTTGGAGACCTGGGATAGGTGTTCATTCCTAGGCCTGGGCACATGAACCTGTTTGAGCAGGCCAGCAAGATGGAGAGGTGGTTGTCCTTGAGATGTGTGGACTCAGACAACTGTTTACAACAGAGGCTGTTCAAACATTGGGAGGTTCCCAGCTGCCCTAAGGCCTGGGACCTTGAATTTATTTTCTCCCTATGGTTAAATGGAGTCTGAAAATGAAATGGGAGTACTTAGAATGAGTTTCTTTTGCTTATTCCCAACAATGACAATATATTTTGAATATGATTCACACTTAAAAGGCATTTGTTTCTCTAAAATTGAAAAGTAGAAACCAAAGGAAGAGTGTCCAAAGCCTCCCAGGAGTAGTGGTGCATGAATTTAATCCTAGGGTGCGGGGTGGGGGTGGGGGCAGGGGCAGAGAGATGGGGGGGAGGGGAGGGAAAGGCAGAGGCAGACAGGGAGGCAGAGAGGCAGAGGCAGGCAGATCCTGTGAGTTTGAGACCCCATCTACAGATTTAGTTCCAAGACAGCCAGAGTTGTTACATAGAGAAACTCTGTGTCAAAAACAAAAACCAAAAAACAACAACAACAAAAAAAACTAAAAGTAGCACCTCAGCTTGGTGGAGCAGTCTGTGAGGCCTGCGCCTTTAACATAACTGTAGCCATTTTGTATTCAGTCTCCATTTGCTGAGAAGGTGAATTAAGTTCAGGTTCTCAGACTCAGCTCCCCAGAAGTAATTATCTGTAGCTGACACTGAGAAATTCGCCTAAGAGGCCACACAACACTACAGTTGTATAACTTATGCTTGGCTATCTCAATGCTCTGAAACAATCAGGTTTCCAAGTCCCTTTGTGTGGTCCTGATTGATCAGTCTTGGGGCGTGTGTTCAATAAACTATTCTTGCTTTGTAGAGTGAAAAATTATAAAGGCCATTTTATGAAATATGTGTAGATTTTTCGCCTTAGACCTGAGCAGGAAAAGTGCAGACATTCCTCAAGCCTCTCCCATCTATGGGTAGGAGAGGCTCAAGGCAGGAAGACATTCCTGACTACAGATAAAGATGCTGCCACCTAGGTGGGGCTATAGCCAGAAAAAGTAAAGATAGTAATCTGAAATGGCAGGATAGGGCACAATGGCATGGTAAAAACCACATTTTTGAGAAGAATGCAGGGCGATTTCCACATGACACTAATCATTTAGGGTGAGTACCTCTGAATTGTTCCACTGTTTTTATGTTTTGTATTATTGACAACCCCTCACCCCCTTCCCACTCCCCTGGTTTGTGGTTTTTCCCTTTAAAACCCTCCAAGGACTGGCCGTGGGGGTCGGACCTTGACTCCAGTGTGAGTACCTGGTCAGACCGCTGGCTGCCAGCTCTTTCCCTAATAAACCTCTGCTGATTGCATCCAGGTATGGTTTCTTGTGATTTTTGGGTGGTCGTGATTTCCTGAGACTTGAGGAAGGGTCTCTGGAGTTCGGAGCTCTTCAGCTTAACTGAGATCGGTTCATACAGTTTGTGTGGCAGTTCCCAAATCCCAGCAAATCAAAGGCAGCCCGTGGGCACCGGTCAAGTGAGTCCTAAGGACAGACAGAATGAATGTCCTATCTCAGAGGAGACAGATTGGAACCCCAATAGGAAGAACCCAACAAAACTTTCACCTCCAGCCTCCTGCCCAAGCAATGCAGTCACGGGACTTTCCTGCACAGACAAACTGGCTTCACACCCCTTGGCCACTCTGAGATGGAGCCCTGGACATAACACTGACAAGGCTGGCTGGAGTCTGGGCAGAGATAAAGAAGGGAAAGGGACTGCTTCATTTCTGCCCACATTGTACCTCAGAACAAGCTGGCATACACTTCACTGTGTGTAAATGTCATTTCACTTACAACTGTCTGTAACAGTTGACCATTTGTGGTTACCATGGCACCAGGCATGGATGTGGCATACATACATACATACATACATACATACACATACATACAGGCTAAACATACACACACACACACACACACAAAGTCTCACTATGTAGCTCTGGCATGTAAATAAGGCTAGCCTTGAACTCACAGAGATCTGCCTGCCTCTGCCTCTCGAGTATTGGCATCAAAGTTGTGTGCCACCATGCCAGGAGTCCCCCCCCTCCTTTTTTTTTTTTTTTGGTTTTACAATTTTTAAAAAAATATTTCTGAAATCAAAAGAATTACATCTTTTCCCCTTCCCACAAACTCCTTTTGCTTTCTTCAAATTCGTGACCTCTATTTTAATTGTGACATACATACATATATATTCTATATAGACATATATGTGGAGTATATATGTATATATATGAATATGTGTATTCATATATTCATAAATATACAAATAAAAATAAATATATGAATATGTGTATTCATATATTCATAAATATACAAATAAAAAGCTACACATGCATTGTACACATATATACATATATATGCACACACACATATGTATAATATATGCATGCTTTCAGGGAAGCCCTCTTGGCATTGGTTACCCAGTTTGGAGGCTCTTCCTGGAGAAAAACTGATTTTGCTGCTCACAGCATTACTTAGTGGCTGTAGTTCTTTGTCTGGGCTTGGGCTCCATGATATTCCTCTCTTCCATGTCAGCAAGTCTAGTATTGCCGTGTTGTCCTGAGATAGCCCTCTTCCATGTCAGCAAGTCTAGTATTGCCGTGTTGTCCTGAGATAGCCCTCTTCCATGTCAGCAAGTCTAGTATTGCCGTGTTGTCCTTATTCAGGTCTTGTTAGGCAGTCATGTCAATGAAACTTCATGGGTGTTGCTTCTCTGACATTTCTAGGAGGCAAAGGTTCACAGCCAACTTTCTGGCTCTGGCTCCCACTTCTGTTCTGATTCCTGAGTCCTTGGGGCAGAAGTTGTTGCATCTGCTGGGTTTGACCACACTGGGGTGTATTCTCTGTTAGATCATTTGTAGGCTTTTATAATGGTCTCTGTCTGTTGCAAGGAGATATTTCTTTGATGAGGATGAGACCTATAGTTTCTGTGGGTATAAGATAAACATTTAGAACGTAGTTAGGATTTCTGCTGGTTTAGTAAGATGGTAGGTATAGGTTCTCCAGGAGTCGTGATTCACTAGTCTGGGCTAGTTGACTGGTTAGCAGACATGATTTCCCTCATGTTGTGTGGGCCTTAAGTCCAACCAGAGAGCTCTTGGCTCCTGTTAAAGTGCAGATACCACTATTGTGACCTCGGGGGACTGTGCTGCACTGCCCACTGCTTTCATTCCTAGGCATCACAGCTGGGAAGGGCTATTGCTTGCTTCCTTCTCTTGGAAGCTTGCATGGCACCTTCATAAAAACATTTTAAGCTGTCTGTTTTCACTGAGTTTGGCAACCCAAAGTGCCCCATGGCAGAAGCCTGACCTAGCTTACAGCTGATGACCCCTGCTGCTATGGCGACAGGCAGGTTTCTGGTGAATTCAATTACTAGGCACTGTGAATTCCACAGTGAGTGCAGAGGCCAGGAATTGGCCTCCTGCCAGAGACTTAGAAAATTCACTTCACAAAGAGAGCTCGGGGCTGGTAGGGAGGGAGCAATCCAGATTTTAGATGGTTAAAACCATTTACCAAGGGTGGAACCGAACTGAATTCAAGGTGACTCTGAACAGGGTGGGGAGACAGAGACTGGCACCACCCTGTTACATGTTTATCCACTCAGAAAATTTGAATTGTACTGTTTTAAATGTTCATGTACACACATACATATGAACATTTATGTCCCTGTCTGGTATCATGGGCATTTCTCACATTCTGAAGGGTCTTTGTACCATAAACAGCTTTGCAAGGAGCATTCTTTATGGCTAAGCAAAGAATATGCACGTTTTCGAGGACCTTATCCTGTTGCTAACTTACTAGGGATAGTATGGGGTACCTCTGGGTACCTCAAGCATCCGCATCCCCTGTTTCTGTTCTTGTCTCATGTTCAGAGTCTGGTACCACACAGTTGTGTGACAATTGTTTAAAGTAAGTTTATGTGTGGCAGCACAATAATAGCTCAGTGGACAAAGGGCTGGATTCAAGCCTGACCGCTGGGCTGAGCTCGGTTACTCGGGAGAGCTGATGCCTACAAACTTTCCTTCGACAGGATATGCTCTATAAGCCAGGTTGCCTGACAGCCAGACCGACAACCAAGCCAGGGTTTCCCCAGGCTGTCTTTTGTGTCTTGCTGGATTGGATGTAGAAACTTTCTTCTGGAGTCTGTCCCTGCTTTCTGCTTCCCTTGCTTATTCTCCTTTCTGTCTCTTCTTGTCTTGTTTGGTTTTGTGGTTTGTTTGTTTGTTTGTTTTTGAGACAGGGTCTCACTGTTTGGCCTGGAACTCCATATGCAGATCAGGCTGGCTTGAAGTGACTGAGATCCATCTGCCCCACCTCACAAATGTTTCATTAAAAAAAGTGTGAGTCACTACTGACTGATTTAACTCTGGTCTTTGGTTCTTTTCTCTGTGCATCTGCCTTTTCTTCCTCTCTTCTCTGCTTCCTTCTCCTTTCAACATTTTCTCTCTTGAACCAACCCTTCTTTCTTTTCCTTTCTAGTGGTTCCCTGTCCTCCACCCGCCTCCTCTGTGTGAATCTCTATTTTCTCAGAGAGATCAGCCAGACCAGGCCTCGCTGTGCTAGGACTGGATTTGGAGGAAGGTGAGCTTGCCTCTTCTAAGGTAGTGCTAACAGATCACAGAGTTGGGTGCTAACCCAGGGCGATGTAGGCAGTCTGAGCTTCTGGGATTTGGAAACACACGTTCCATGGAGCTTGCCTGCAAGGCCTTGCCACCCCAGGTCCTATCGAACTGGGCAGATGACTCATCAGATACACAGTGACAGTGGGGAACAGACTTTCTCCATATGGGCAGGTTCAGGATTCCAAGCAGGGAGTCCAGCAGTATAGCAGGTCAGCATAACGATGCTTCCCACTGTGAGTAGGAACTAAACTCCTACAGTCCCAGACACCTCTGTTAAACCAGAGGATCTGAGATGGGGTCAGGCATCTTCATGCTGAGGTTAGGTGTGCTGCTCACTTGTTTCTGCTGCCCATTGCTAAGACTTCCTTCTGTCAAGCCATCTCCAGGAGTCCCACGTGGGCAACAGTGTTATAGCAGTGCCTGTTGTACCCAAGGGTGTGTGTGTGTCTGTGTTTGTGTGTGTCTGTGTCTGTCTCTCTCTGTGTGTCTGTGTGTGTTTATATGTGTGCACACATAACTTTGTACACATGTCTTTAATATAATATCTATTATCAGAGAACGGCCAAACCAATGATGTTTCCTGTTATGAATAATATTCATCCATTAAATGGAATTGAGGTATCCATAGAAATATAAAGTAGATCATTGATAACCAAGACTTCTGAGAGGAAAGAATGGGAGATTATCGCTTAATCCACCCAGAAGGGAGTTATGTTTTGTTTTGTTGAAGTAGGAGTTCTCCATGTAGCCTGAGGTGCCCTGAAAGTTCTAGTCCCTCTGTTCTACCTCCTTAGAACTGTGGTTATAGGTATGTATCCCCAGGCCCAGCTTAGGTGCAGCTTCTGTTCAGGGATCATTGTACAATATTTTGATGCAGTCAACACACACACGTTTATACACATACATACATACTGTCACCAAATTACAACTTAGCATGTACACTAATACAAAAGATGTTCAAGATTAAGTGAAAATGGAAACTGAGACTAAGACACACAGTATGAATTATAGAAGTGAGTGAGTGTGTTTGCGTGCGTGCACAGAGAGGAATCAGATCACTTTCTTAGCATTGTCAATGGAAGTGGGATTGGCTGGGAAGGCAAGGAAGGGAGAAATCCTTGGTCTTTTTATAGTACCAAAAGGAAGAATTGGATTATGAATGATTCTGATTTTTTAAAAATTTATTTATTTAGTGGTGTGTATGTTTTCCTATGAAAAAGATTAAACATGCTAAAAAACACCATCCTTGTCTTTAATGATCTCAGAATCAATCAAGTAAGAATTTATATTGGGGCAGCATCTCAAAATACTTAGTGTTAGAAACAGTAGAGGGACAACTTCAGGATGTCAGGCGAAGGGATCCCTGGCAGAGGTGGAGTTTTGACCTTAAATGCCAAAAGGTGGTCACCAATTGGAGAGGCACAGTTTCCAGAATGAGGCCAGCCTTTTCAGATGCCAGCCAGATTCCAGACCCCACCAATTATGGGAAGGTAGGTGGTTTCCTTAGTAAGGGGACAGCTTCTTCTACTCCCTGGTTACATAGGGCAAGCCAGGAGAGCTTTGAAAATTCTCTTAAGAAATTTCCCTTCCAAGTTCCTAGGGAGTTCAGGTTTCTCTCTGAGGTCAGGATGGGAATTTTAGCAGTTTTTCTTCCTGCTGTCTCCTGTTTTTACGCGTGGGTGTGTCTGGAGGCATAATCTCCGCGGAGACCCACAGCGCTGTCTTGCAGCGCCCTCTGCTGGCAGGAATCTGAGCAGCAGGCTCTCTCCTTGAGTGTCCTGTGGCACAGGGTTTGTTTGGCCCAGATTAGTTTTAACACTAGGCTTAGCCATCTGGAAGTTCCCATTTACTAAATATTTATATACTCAGAGATAATGCAAAGATAAAGGAAATCAGAAAAATTATAATAGACACATCTTTTATTACATATACTATGCCATGTATATAGCTCATGGTATGATATGTATGTATATCATACATATATATACATATACATATACATATACATATACATATACATATACATATATATATCTCATATATATGGAGAGAGAATGTAGTATAGCATTGTGTCTGTGCCTATGTATGTGTGGATTATATGGAGGGAAGGAAAAGAGAAAATAAAAGAAGGAGGAAGAGAGGGAAGAAGCTGATTCTTCCTTAACATTCTGAATTTAAGATTATTCCCAACTTCTTCTGTATTGCTAATTCCACCAAGTGATTAATCCTTCTGGAAACTTCTCCAAACTCCCAAGCTAACGTAAACACTTCTTATCTCCATCTGCCTGTGCTTTTGTGTTTAACCATTTCTGTTGAAAAAGCACATTTGTTAAGTGTGCTGTCTGTCCTTCCGCGATGGCTTTCGCCTCTGAGCTTCCAGGGGTCCCAACCGTGAGGGTTTTGGAAAGATGGGAGGATTTTTCTCCTACCAGCTGCCACCAGTGAACAAGCAGACAAGTCTGAAAACACATTTCAAGTGCACACAAGCACATACACCACACACACACACACACACACACACACACACACACGCATATACACGTGGGCACATGTTCCTCCACTCAGGCTGGGACTTGGCACAGGGGTGAGGTCAGGTTAGTTCACTACTGGTAGGAAATAAGGCCAGGAAGGCCAGTGAGGCCACAAGGTTTTGGACTTTAATTAGCAGGTGGTTCTCTAGATGGACTTTGTGGCATCTCCTCATTCTCACACAGCCTTCCTTGTCCAGTTCCAGCCGAGCCAGCTTCTGCCCTCCCTTATTTGCTGGGCTTCAACTCAAAAATTCACTTAAATAAATATGATAGGCTGTGAAGTCAACAT
The DNA here is from genome assembly GCF_011762505.2 of Arvicanthis niloticus. NCBI lineage: Eukaryota > Metazoa > Chordata > Mammalia > Rodentia > Muridae > Arvicanthis > Arvicanthis niloticus. The sequence continues at coordinate 66,889,334 of NC_047658.1, read as the reverse complement.
TCTAAGAGACGAGAAGTATGGCAGGCATAATAATGACCTTAAAGGTATCTGTCCCCCAACCCCTGGGTCTATGATGGCTTACATGACAAAGGGGAATTAAGGCTGCAGAAAGAAACACGATGACTAATCAGCAGACATCGAGACTGGGGATTGTCTGGGACTATCCAGATGTGCTCAATGGAAGCTGGAAAGAAAGGCAGAACGGGGGTGGGGGGAAGGGAGGAAGTGGGGGGGGAGAAAGAAGGCAATAAGGAGGGGGAGAGAAGCTGTGGCGGGAAGGTAAGGCATTTCTGGTGAGGGAACACAACAGCTTCTAGAAGCGTAAAAGGCTACAGGGTGCATCCCCTCCCCCAGCACCAGAAAAGTCTGCATCCCTGCTGATATCTTGATTTTATGCCAGTGAGATCCATTCTTTAACTTGGAACTCTAAGACTGTGATATAATAAAGTCTGGCCAGGCAGAGGTGGTGCACGCCTTTAATCTCAGCCCTTGGGAGGCAGAGGCAGGTGGATTTGAGTTCGAGGCCAGCCTGATCTACAGAGTGAGTTCCAGGACAGCCAGGGCTACACAGAGAAACCTTGTCTCAAAAAAAAAAAAAATAAAATAAAAATAAATAAATAAATAAATAAATAAATCTGTGTTCCTCTGAGACACCAGACATAGGGTCATTTGTGACAGCAGAGATGCCAAGCTGACCAAAGGAGCAAGGGAAATATTTCAGAAGGCAGGGATGGGGTCCTTACACCACAAGACTGTCTGCGGGGCAGTCATGCAGAGGCCTGTTGGGAGCTGACTTTAGTAGAAAGCGGCTAGATCAACTTTGCAGCCATCTGGAACCATATACCCTGATGAAAGACTTGGTTTTCAAAAGCCTCTAACAGCTAAAGCACACTCTGATAAATATCTTGTTTATCCCACATAGCTTGTTTTGCTGTTTAGTGACCTCAGCTGTATGGTGCACGTGGTAAAATGTTTTCACCTGTGTTCTCCTGCTTGTGTATATAAATACCTCAGAATTCCCTTCAATAGGAGGGAGACATGAGAAAATAGAAGAGACTGAATCACACCCTGTCTTGTCTCCATTCTTCGTGTCTCTTGCCCCAAGAGCCACACTCTCTCTTGACCAGAGCACTTAGCCCCAAAAGTGTTGAAGAAAAATGTTGAGGCAGAATGTGGGCCTCAACAGAGGCCAGAACAGAAGCCTGGCTCTGTAACATCCTGGCCCCAAAGGAAGAAGGCCTTAAGGATAACTGGGGTGGCTCAAGGGCTAGAAGCCTGAGAAAGTTTGGAAGAGCATTGTCTATTGGCCGAGCTTTGTCAGTTCCTGAATCCTTTGATTTGTTTTTTGAGACAGAATAGGTTGTGTAGCCCAGGCTAGCTTTAAACTCAAGGTCCTCTCACCCCACCCCTCTCTCCTGCTGGTATGTGCCACCCCAGCCAGGTTTATGGATCTTGATCAAGGTCTCCTCCATCTCTGGCAACAACTCCTCTAATGCTTGCCCAGAGTGAACGAAAGCTTCCCAATCACTTCCTGGACACTAGGGTCCTAGCTTGGGGGCAGACCAACAGTTTTCCTAACTAAGAGCGACTCACTGAGAAAGGGATTGACCAAGGCGAAGGATGTAGGTAAGGTCTTTGGGTCCTGGGCTTCCCAAATGAGCTCTCTCTGGCCAGTTCTTCACTTGGGGGAGCCCAGCAAAAGCATGTGGAGCCAAAACAACAGGAGACAGAAAAGACACCTTTAGCACACAGGAGGAAGCCAGACCTTCTAGGGTTTTTTCTTCATTTATTGTTTTGGAGCTTTTGAGAGGTGGAGCCAGATCCAGGAGTTCAAGGTCAGCCTTAGCATATAGGGGATTGCAAAGCCAAGTCTGGGCTACACAAAACCCTGTTTAGATAGATGGATGGGTGGATGGATGGGTGGGTAGGTGGATGGATATAAATAGATAGATAGATACATAGATACATAGACAGATACATAGATAGATAAGATACATAGATAGATAGATAGATAGATAGATAGATAGATAGATAGATAGATACTGAGTCATCCTTTTGGTAAGCAAGGAAGAAAACTGGATCCTGAATCTCAGGGGAGTACTAAAGGCCTGGACCTTGCCTTCCAAGTGTTCGCAGATAAGCAAAGTGGTCTGGTGACAGAGTTCTAAACCTCCAGAGCCTTACAGTAAGTGATAAGCGTGGCAGGCAACCTTCTCCCTGCAGAGGATGCAAAACGTAAGTAGAAATACAAATGGGGGTTCCAGTGTTCTCATCAGTAAATTTCAGGGGCTGTGTGGCCAGATGGCCACACTCTGGCAGCCGTGACAGTCTCGCATCCAGGCAGTCCTGATGTGTGACTGTGGATTGATGAAGGAACGCTTTGTGGACATGGCAGCCCTGCTCTACAGGCACAGTGTGGCCTGGGACATTAGCCTGCAAGCTCATTGCATCAGCAACAGGAAGGACAGGCTTTTCCCAGAACTAGGGGTGGAGTGGGATGGGGGAAGTTTCAAGTGGGGCAGAATAGGAAGACCTGCCAGCTTCCTGGGTCTGCTCTGGTCAGCTCTTCTTACAGAGCCTGTAACAGTCATGCTTGTAGCAGGTTCTCTGAATGGCAAAGATTCCTATCACAGCCAGCATAAATAGATCCCAGGCCTCTTGGTACGACTGAGGACTCTGGGGAAGGGTCTCTGTCACCTCTTCGATAAACAGTTCTTAGGCTTCTGATGTCTCGATATCCAGAATTTTTTTTTTTTCAGCTTGAAAAATTTCTCCATTTAGCCCAGTTTCTAGGTGCAAGGCTTATAGAGACGTCGTACATGGAGCCAGCTGTCCCTTTAAGGGCATCTTGGGTGGTTAGTAGCACTTGATCCTTCTTGGAGGATACACCACAGAAGCTGCGTGCATCCGCCGTCCTCTTAACGATGATAACGCCTGTTTGGAGTCAGGTTGGGTAGGACCCGAGGAGCTGCATGGCTGGTGTTCTGAAACCTTGGGTGCTGCTGGTCTGTAGATCACACTAGGGACTCTTATTACCTCATTTTATTTTCTCTCTAATGTACATCACAATGTGGACAGCGTGGTAGTGCAGCCAGATTTCATGTGTTCATCATGCCCTCCCCCCACCAGATCTCAACTGCCTAGTATGCCATTAGGACGCAATGCCAACACTCAGGAGGCTCTCTGCGCATGTGTTTCTCTTGGGCTTAGAGCACACAGTGTGGGCTAAGGGACTGAGGGCAGAAGCCGGACAGACCATGGATATAGGACCTCTGGCCTTGGGATGTGTGTTGTGTAAGTGGAGGTCAAACTCGGGGCTTTATACCATGCTAGGCAACCCCTCTGCTGCTAAGCTACAGCCTCAGCTTGGTAATGCTTCTGACCCTGGACCTCACCAGTCAGGACTGAAGCGAAACTGTAAAGGAAACTAGCACAGGAGATGGGGGATATGGCTCAGTGGTAGGATGCATGCCTTAGAAGGCCCTAGTTTGACTTAGCCCTGAAGTGGGTGAAGGGAGGACAGACGAAGGAGGGAGAGAAGGAGGGTGGGAACAAGGGGGAGGGAGTGATTTCTAGCAGCCTAGCAGAGACACCCCAAGCCTCTAGGCATTAAGCGACATATGTGCATATAGATAGCATTTTTAAACTGGAAAGGCTGTCCCTTCCTTGGTTTGAAGCCACCTGGGCTCAGGGCCAGCTTAGGTTACTTGGGGTCTGGCAGCCTGGGTACCACTTGTTCATCTTACCCTTGGAATACATTCACATGATATTCTGGCCAAGCCCTTGACCCCAGTTCCTCTGGGGCCAATTCAATTTGTCCAGCTTGGGGCATTCAGTGTAAGGTTATTCCAGAACACATGTCAGCCACCCCCAGTTTCTCCATGTGGTTGTAGTCATAGAAAGACTAGAGAAAGTAAGTGTGTATGTGTGTGTATTAGTGTGTTAGTGTGTGTATATATGTGTTAGTGTATGTTAGTGTGTGTATTTGTGTGTATATGTGTGTGTTAGTGTGTGTATGTGTGAGTGTATGTGAAAGTATGTGTGTGTTAGTATGTGTATGCAAGTATGTGTGTGTATATGTGTGTTAGTGTGTGTGCAAGTATGTGTGTGTATGTTAGTGTGTATGTGCATGCACATATGTGTGTATGTGTGAGTGTATGTAAAAGTATGTGTGTGTTAGTGTGTGTACATGCACATATGTGTGTGTGTGTATGTGTGTGTATCTGTGTGTGTGTGTGTGTGTGTGTGTGTGGGCCTTGTCATTGCCATGTAGTACTCTCCCTAGCTGAAGAGCTGTCTCTTCAGTCCACAACTGAGGAAATTATCTGAAGCTTGAGGATAGGCCAGCTTCTGACACTTCCCTCCTTCCTGAGGTTTTCCTGCCAGTTGAATCAGATATGGCATCTAGAAGAGCAGAAAAAACGCTGTACCTCTGAGAAGACTGTTTCCCTTTCCCGCCTCCCTTCTTTCTCTAATCCTAGCATTTTTCTAAATCCAAACTTAGGACTGTCTGTGCCTGCATGCATATGTGTGATTGCATGCATGCAGGTCAAAGGTCATTGCTCAGGAAAAATTCCCTCTCCCTATTTGAGATAGAGTCTCTCTCTCTCTCTCTCTCTCTCTCTCTCTCTCTCTCTCTCTCTCTCTCTCTCCCTCTCTCTCTCAGAACTGGGGAGGATCTGGCCAACCCAATAGCTCCAGGGACCCTCCTGTTTCCAGGTTCTCAGTGCTAGGATCACAAGCAGAGATTATTACACCCAGCTTTTTATGTGGGTGCTGGCAAGCAAAATCAGGTCCTCATGTGCATGCAGCAAGAACGTTACCAACTAAGATATCCCCCCAGCTCTATCTACCTTCTGATGTGACATATAGTGAGGTCCCTTCTATCCTGGGCTTTCTGTCTGCCATGGAGACCTGGAGGACACCCTGGTCAGGAGTCTGTTGGCTGGGACCTGGTTGTGCAGACACCTCTTAGTCCTGCCTATGGCTCCCATGTGCTTGGCACACTGGCCTGGCCAGTAGTGTCACACCTTTAATCCCACCACTTGGGGAGCAGAGGCAAGTAGCCTTCAAGGCCAGCCTGATCTCCAGAGTAAGTTACAGGACAGCTTGGGCTACATGGAAAAACTCTGATTCAAAAAAACCAATCAAACAAAAACTCAAACAACAACAACAAGCCTGTAAGCCAGGAGGGCCAGGTACTTGGGGAGCCCCTGCCCTTGGATCTAAGATGCAGAGGCCTTAACAAAAAATTAGTTTTCTGACTGCAGCAGAAGAGGCCCAGGAATGACCTGGCCACTGGGTCAAAGAGGCAGCAGGCAGCTGTTGCAGAGGCTCCAGGGGCCCTGCTGGCAATTCTCCATGCCACGCTGCAGTCAGCTCTCCCAGACCTGACTGAAACGGAACACTTTGTTTACCAGTTCTCACTTGGTAGCCCTGGGCTTGGGCACTAAAGCAGAGAGTAATGCCCTTAGGGGCCTGAGTGTGGATTCAAAGGGAGTTACACAACCAGGGCTGGAAAGGACGCCCTGTGGAGATTTCCAAACCGGTCAGTGTGAGTGGCACCTGAGTCCTCATGGCCTCAGGCTGGCTGGACACACTGCTCAACTTGAGCACTGGAAGGATTTCTCCCGAGAAAATGAAAAAACATGATATAGGGCTAGAAGTGAATCAATAGATATTTACTTAAAAGGGCTGTCACAGAGGACCTGGGTTCAGTTATCAGCATCCGCATGGTGTCTTGAAACATCTGTAAATTCACTTTCCCTTTCCTGATCTCTGCAGGCACCAAGGCACACAGACATATATACAGGTAAAACACTCACACATACAAAATAAAATATTTAAAAACCAACCAACCAATTGAAAACCTCATTTACTTAATTGTATGTGTATGTATGTATGTATGTATGTATGTATTGTGATGAGATCAAAAACAGATCCCCCTGCATGTTGTGAATCCTACCACTGAACTACATCTTCTGGCCCCTTAATTGATTTTGGTTTTAGTTTTTGTTTTCTCTGAGACAAGATTTTACTTTGTAGCCTAGGCTGGCCTGGAACTCATTATGAAGATCAGGTTGGCCTCCAAATGGTGGTAATCCCACTGCCTCAACCTCCTGAGTATGTTGGCATCACAGGCGTGAGCCATCACAGCTGGAAGGGTCTGTAATTTAACGTATCTATTTTGAATAGTCAATTTTGAATGCTGTTTTCCAAATCAATTTAGGAAACAATTTGATGCTAAGTCTTTACTGACTGTTACAGGTTATCCTGGGCTAACGTATCCTGCCAACAGTTCTGTTTACAGACTGCTTGATGGAAAAGTACTCCTGCAAAAAGAACTGTTGGGACTTGAGCATGACAATACCCGTTACGACTGGACTTCCGGCCTTGGCTTTGGGACTCTTTGTCCTGTCCAGAGCTGTTCCAGTTCAGGATACTGTTCCTCTGTTCACTGCACAGCTAGGTACCCAGACTGAGGGAATGAGCTGTGTGCTAGGAGGGGAGCAGGCAGCAAAGAGGTAACTTGACTTCAGGTAACCTAAAAGAACTATTGATTGCCTGCAGTCAAGTGTACTGGGTGCCAAGGGAACACAGCTAGCTTCCCTCTAACTGGCTGGGTGAGCTGCTGAAGGAAGGAAGAGTTGGCTTCCCGCTGAGGCAGTCATGCAGACCTGAAATGACAAGCAGAAGCCTGGCAGGTTTGTCCCTGTGTAGATGGATCACCTGATACAGACACTGGGGACTAAACGCTGGGATTGGCTCAAAACAGGGCTGTGTTGATCCAGTGGCTGGGCTTTGGCATCCTGTCAATCTGCTGTCTGCTCAAAAGCCTAGAAATAGGGCTGGGGCAGTCTGCTGGCCTCGGAGAAAGGAAGCAGCCATGCAAGTGCTAACGAAACGCTACCCCAAGAACTGCCTGCTGACTGTCATGGATCGATACTCGGCTGTGGTGCGGAACATGGAGCAGGTGGTGATGATCCCCAGCCTTCTGAGGGATGTGCAGCTGAGTGGGCATGGGGGCTCGGTCCAGGACGGAGCCCCTGATCTTTACACCTACTTCACCATGCTCAAGAGTATCTGTGTAGAGGTAGACCACGGGCTGCTGCCAAGGGAGGAATGGCAGGCCAAGGTGGCTGGCAGCGAAGCCAGTGAGGCTGAGAATGAAGCTGCCGAAACCGAGGAGGCCGAAGAGGACAGGATCTCGGAGGAGCTGGACTTAGAAGCCCAATTCCACCTGCACTTCTCCAGCCTCCATCACATCCTTACACACCTGACCCGGAAAGCACAGGAGGTGACACGGAAATACCAGGAAATGACGGGGCAGGTCATGTAGGTCTTCGACTGCACAGAAGGTAATAGTGGCCGCGCTGGTGGGTTATACTCCATGAAGGACGTTCCGAGGGAGGAGATGATGGTGGCTTAGCTTGGTAGAAGGAGGCCAAGTAAGCTCTCACATCAGGGTATTGGGACTATCACTTGGGAAGGCCCAGAACTGAGCCTGCCTTCCCAGTCTTCTCATGCAGTATTGATAAGCAATGACTGTGAACTCCTACAGGGAACAGAACTGTAGCCTCTGAGCACATCCCTTCTGAGTGTGTGCCCACGTGTGCACACGTGCATATGATGTGCATTTATTAGTAAATATATGACTGTATATTTACTTGAATGAGTCTATTCTCAAGGGCAACTTTAAAAAAAACTTTAAATATATATTTAAATATATATTTAAATATATATATATATATATATATATATATATATATATATATATATATAGTGTATGTGTGTTTGGGGTAGGAGTGCACGTATGTGCCAAGGCATACATGTGGAGGTCAGAGGACAGACAACATGTGGGTTTGGGTTTGAGGGATTGAACTTTGATCATCAGACTTGGTGGCAGGCATTTTCATCTGGCCAGCCTTTTTCTAAAGTTATTATTACTGGATGTGTGTGCATGGCGTGTGCTCTGGTGTGTGTGCAGAGGTCAGAGGACAACTTTGTGGAGTCGGTTCTCTCTTTACACCTTTAACGTGGGTTCTAGGGATGAAACTCAGATCACCAGGCTTGGGAAGGTGACCTCCACCTGCTGAGCCATCTCACCGTCCCAGAGTCAGTCACAACTACTCTTCCTCATCTTCCTTTTTTTATTTTTATTATTTTTTTTTTTTGAGACAGGGTCTCTCTGTAAAGCCCTAGCAGGTCTGGAAACTTAGAGATTCTCCTGCCTCAGTTTCCAGAGTGTCAGATTTTAGATAGATAGATAGATAGATAGATAGATAGATAGATAAAATCTGATTATAGCTATGGACTTTCCCCGGAGTTGAGACACATACTCTCTGTAACTCCAGGGCTTACACCATCCCCAAACCCTCAGGCCTCTGCTGCCATCGACCTCCTGGGCGCTCTAAGTGAGACCATGGTCCCAGTTGCTGTAAAAGTTCTGCGTAAACCCACAAAGATGAAGGTCTTTTTAGATTTTGATTATTTATGTTTTGGAGACAGGGTTTTACTTTTTTTTTTTTTTTTGGTTTTTCGAGACAGGGTTTCTCTGTATAGCCTTGGCTGTCCTGGAACTCACTCTGTAGACCAGGCTGGCCTCGAACTCAGAAATCTGCCTGCCTCTGCCTCCCAAGTGCTGGGATTAAAGGCATGCGCCACCACCGCCCGCCTGGAGACAGGGTTTTACTAAATGTCTAGGTTGCTCTCAAAGTTGGGAGACTCCTGCATGTCTCCCAAATTCTGGAATTGCAGCTGTCACTGCGCCTGACTGGCAAAGGTGAGGTTGGTTGCTTTGTTTTGCAAGTGAAGAACCTTACCAAGGGAGATATATTTGTGTAGATGTGCACTGTGAATTCTGTGTGTTTGTGCCCATGCTGTCTCATAACACAGGGCATGTTATCACATGTTATCACATAGGGGCATGTAGGTGAGGCTCACAGTGCTTCTGAAACTGACAGGGGTGCTCCACCACCCTTCCTAGGATGCAACCGGACAAACAGTAACTATTTTGATATTTGAATTTGAATTATTGCAGTCACATGAGGGTGTGGAATCATGCCTGTTGGGAATTCCTGGGCCTATGTGCCTGTGCATAGAGGCTGCGATTGTGAAATGAGGATGAACAGGAAGCAAACAGGTCATGATATAGAGTGGCATGCAGGAGAAGGGCCTGGGCCATAGGTCCCTCCTAGGCGGGGATTGGGAGAAGTCAGATAATAGGGTCGGCTGGTCTTGACCATGGGCCACCTGCCAGCCCCATTTTATTATAAACTGGCATCAGTTATGGACCTCTCTGCATCGGACTGAGAGACTAGATTTGTACCTCCAGGGTGGGTGAGATGGCTCGGCTGGTAAAAGCACCTGTCACCAAGTCTGTCAACCTGATATTGATCCCTGGGACTCACATGGGAGAGAGAAAATTGACTTCTGCGAGCTGTCCTCAGTCCTCCACATGTGCACTGTGGCCTGTGCGTTGCCCCCCCCACCCCCACCCCAATGTAAAAGAATTGTAACCTCTATTTACTAGCAAGGAAATTAGAGTTAATTGAGTGACTCATCTGAAGTCACATAGTTAGTAAAGGGACAAAAGCCATGTGAGAGAGACACGGTGCACTCCAGCACTCCCAGGCAGAGGTAGGAAGATTGGTAGTTCCAGGTCAGCCTCAAAAACCCCAACAGCAAGCAAACAAGAAGCAAGACTTCTTGTTTTGAGCTTTGAGCTGAGGTTTCTTTCTGTCCCACTCATTCTTTCCCACTTTGGACAGACGGGAATAAACACACCTCCTTTCCCTCACAGAGACTACACAAGTTCTGTGCCAAGTGCTTCCCTCGCTCTTCTCTCTTCTCCACCTCAACCCTGAACTGTCACCCTCAGCCCCGTTTCCCTCTCCCCTTGAGGGTTCCTGGGCTACCTTCCAAAGGATCTCCTTGAATTTGACCAGGCTGGGTCTCTCTTTCCACTCACTGTTCCAGAGATCAAGGTCAGGCCACCTAGGGTTGTGCCTCAAGTGTTCTTAGCTGCTAAGCCATTTGCCAGGCCACAGTTTTATTTTATTACATTTTTTTTTTATAGAAAGAAGTTGAAGACTTGCTAGGCATGGTGGTTCATGCCTATGATTCCAGGACTTGGGAGGTAGAGGCAGGAAGATTAGAAGTTCAGGGACACCCTAGCTACACAGCATGCTTGAGGTCAGTCTGTGCTATGCAAGTCCCTATCCCAAAACCCAACCCAAACCAACCAACCAAACAAACAAAAAATCCTGGAACACTAAGAAGAAAGATGAGCCCCCAAATTACTTGCCCAAGCTTGAATCTCATTCATTCCTTCTCTACTGGTTGATTTCCTGCGCCTTAGAGCAATAAAGCCTGCAGCCTGTGGTGGACATAGTAAGTATGGAGAGCAGACATGGTGGAAACCACATTCTCTGACTAATCAGATCAGCCCTTCTTGACCAGTCATGGAGGGAGGGCAGTATGTCGGGCACAGCAGAAATTCAGAAGTCTGGGCTGTCCTCTCAGCTCCGCTGTCACTCTTTCTGTCATTGTAGGCCTCTCACCCTTCAGCTTCCTAGCATCTCTTAATAGGGTGCGGAGGAGAAAAGACAACTAGTCCCAGCGCTTATGGCCTTTGATGCAGTGGTTCTCAACCTGGGGGTCACTTGACCCTTTCACAAGGTCACACAGGCCTAAGACCACTACAAAACACAGACATTTACAATTCATAACAGTAGCAAAATCACAGCTATGAAATAGCAACAAATAACTTTATGGTTGTGGGTCACCATGAGGAGCTGTGTTAAAGGGTCACACCACCAGGAAGGTTGAGAACCAGTTTTTATGCCTCAGGCTTGAAGTGCTACCAGCTTTCAAACAACAACATCAGCATTTTTTTTTTTCTTTTGTCTTACTCTATTTCAGTGGGCATAGGATAGTGGCTGTTTGAAATGATAGATATTTGGCTTCTAAAACATTTCTATATTCTACAGATCACTTTACACGAGAGAGAAGGCTGACTGATGAGGACCCAGTGGTACATCAGCCCGGAGATCTGGAAGGCCTGGACCCAGGTGGACTGGAAGGTGGCTTCTGTCTCTGGGTGCTTCCCCACCTCCCTCACTCCCCCCTGAGCACATCTGTGGACTTGGTTGCAGGCTCACCTTTAAGATGTCTGTTGCGATTCCCAATTTCTCTTCAGTGTCTTAGCAGTTTGAGGTTGACAAGGCAGCAAGGATCAGTAGAAAGCAAAGGTATCAGCAAGTGGTCAGCGTTCACATCCCACCTCTGGGGTGTCTGTCATTTAGTGCCTGCTGTCACAGTTAGTCTTTCATGTATAAAGCAGGGATGCTGTATCTACCTCACAAGGTTAGTAAACGAAACACGGAATCAAAGCACCTGGCAGGTGCCGACATCTGAACAGTTGGTGTTTCTCTTATCTTCCCTGGCGTGCACGCTGTATGTAGCTCTTGCTTTAACCCCTCCCCTAGGGAAAAAGTTGAGGTAGTGGAGCGTGTGGGATGAGCTACTCACCTTGTTGGATCTGATGAGGCTGAGCACAAGTGAACTGTGAACCTAACTATTACAGTAGCAATAAAAAAAAAAAAACAACCATGGCATGCTGGTCTTTTTCCTTTTTTTAAAACTTTTTATTGATTCTTCATGAACTTCACATCATGCCCCCCAATCCCACTTGTTTCCCTGTCCCTCATATCTGCCTTCCACCCTTGCAACCTCTCCCACAAAAGAAAACAAACAGAATCTCTGCAGAAGTTGTGGTGTGCTACACAGTACACCCTTCTGCCCAAATGTTCATTGCCGTGAGTCATTGCTCTGGTTCTCAGCCTCCGGCTTCTGCTACACCATCAATACTGGATCCTCACTGGGACTCCTCTCAGATATTCTGTCAATGCCTTGTGTTGTGGAGGCCTTGGAGCTTTGGTTCTGCAGGACCAGCCCCTTCACCCACTCCAGCAGTTCATAGATGGGGTAGATGTTGGGGTAGGCCAGCTCAAAGCCCAGATCTGGGCCTGGGTGGTAGCAGAGTTGGTTAGCTTGACAGCTCTCCCACAATGTCTCCATCAGGGCCAGCTCTCCCACACTTATAACATCAGGGTCAGCTCTACTGTGCTGCCCGTGCTCCCAAGTGCTTCAGCTGGCGAGGGGCGGAGACAGCACTCCTGCCATGGGGGCCAGCTCTCCCATACTGCCTAGGTGAGGGGCAGGGCCAGCTCCGCACAGCCCTCAGATATCAATGTTGTCCCAGGCAGCTAAGCAAATCGAAAGCAGGAGCAAATCCAAGCAACTAAGAAGAAGACCTCATTGCCCACCCTCACAATGACACTTCCTACAAGGCCACACTTACTAATTGTGCCACTCCCTGGGCCAAGCATATTCAAATCACCACAATAGCATACCCATAACCCCAGCACTGGGAAGGTAGAGGCAGGAGGGGCAGAAATTTAAGGTTATCTTTGACTACTTACTGAGTTCAAAACCATGCTGGACTAGAGACTGCCTCATGAAAAACAATCCCCACCCCCAACTTTATCTGCAGTAAGGCCAATCAATCTGCCTACATTTTATTTTTTGTATTGCTAAGAATGGAACAACGACCTTCTAACTGCTAGAAAACTACTGAACTATATCCAAAGCCTCTAAGTTAAAAATATTTCAAGTGGAGGGAGGACACTAGAGTCTGCTTAGCCCTTGAGAGCACTGGCTGCGGTTCCACAGAACTTGGGTTCAGTTCCCAGCACCCACATGGCGGTTCACAATTGTCTGTAACTACGGTTGATGGAGATCCAGGACCCTTTCCTGGCTGATGAAGGCACCTACTAAGTGCACAGACACATGCAGACAAAACAAGCAAATACATACAGTAAAATAATAAGTTTTTAAAAAAACCTTCCAAATGGGCTTATCAGATAGCTGGGGGGGTTAAAGGAATTTGCTCTCAAGTTTGGAAATCTGAGTTTGATCCCTAGGACCCACATAATAGGTAAATGGATTCCTGCAAGTTCTTTTCTGACCTTCACACACACACACACACACACACACACACACACACACACACACACACTGTAAAATACTTTACATCTTTCAAATGTCTTAAAAATGGGGGAGTAAGGGGTCAAGGAGGTGATTCTGTGGGTAAAGGCAACAAGCCTGAGGACATGAGTCAATGGAAGGAGAAAATTGACTTCACAAAATGTCCTCTGAGGACCACACATGGCATGGAATGAGCAAGGGAGCTCATGACCACACACACACACACACACACACACACACACACAAACACACGGACTAAAGGTGTATAGTACCATACCTGGCTAAAATGATTGTTTTTTTGGTAGTGAACCAGGTTTTTTTTTGTTTTTTTGTCTTTGTTTTTTAAATAATTCAAAGAGGGAGGAGAGGAACTGTGGGAGCCAGAGGGGTCAAGGACACTGGGAGAATATGGCTGACAGAATCAACTAAGCAGGGCTTGTAGGGGCTCACAGAGACTGAATGTATGGGTCTGTGCTAGGTCCTCTGCTTGCATACTGTGGTTGCTGCTTATTGTTTCGGGTGACTCCTAGTGGTGGGAGTGAGGGTGTCTCTGACTCTTTTTTGCCTGCTTTTCAGATCATTTTCCTCCTCCTGGGTTGCTTTGTTCAGCCTTGATGCGAGGGTTTGTGCCTGGTCTATTATTGTGACTTCTCCAGTGACGTGCCTAGGAGGCCTGCTCTTCTCTGGGGGCAGACAGGGGCGGGTGGATCTAGGGGAGAGAGGTTGGGGGTAACTGCGGGAATGAAAGCTGTGGTCAGGAAGTATTGTATGAGAAAAGAAAAATAAAAATTAAAAAATAAACAAAACCCCCAAGCATTCAGAAGTCAGGTTTAGTGCTGGCACATACCTATAATTCTAGCATTTGGGAGGCTGACGTAGAATTGCTGGCTTGAGGCCAGCCTGAGCTACAGAGCAAAATTTTGTCTCAAACTGAGTACAGTAGTATACAGCTGAAACCTCCAAACTTAGATGGAGGCATGAGGATCAGGAGTTCAAGACCACCCAGGTTACAGGAGACCTAGCTCCAATGAACTAATCAATCAGTTTTGTTTTGTTTTTTTTTGAAATGGGGCCTCACTATATAACCTTGGCTTGCCTGGAGCTTACTATGTAGACCAGGCTGGTGGAAAAACTCACTGAGATCCACCTGCCTGTGCCTTCCCAGTGCTAGGACTAAAGGTGTGTATGCCACCACACTCAGCTAAATATATAAAAATAATTTTTTAAAAGGAGCCTTGTTGGAGAGATGGCTCAGTGGTTAAAAGCACTTGTTGCTCTTCCAGAGGACCTGAGTTCAATTTCCAGCAACCACATGGTAGCTCACAACCATCGATAATGTGATCTGATGTCCTCTTTTGTAATCAGGTATACATGAAGATATAGCATTCACATACATAAAATAAATTTTAAAAAGGGTGTATACTGTGGGTCTGAGTTTCTGCCTCCCTGCTGGGCTGGTGGAATGCTGCCTATCCACTGATCAGGAAGGCAAATCACAGGGGCACTAGAGTGTGTTTCTTCCTCACTGCTGGGTCACCAATACACTGCTCAGGGGAGGTGAAATGCAGTCTAAGATAGGGGTCTCAGCCCATGTTTCTCCTGGTAGGAAACGGCAGGGGCCGAGGTGGAAGTTTGTGATTCTCAAACTCCTGTGTGTCCAGATGCTGTTGGGGATCTCAAGAGTTGGGAACAGCAAAGGCAACCCTGCTACCCACCTACCTACTCCATCAGTCCCTAACAGTTCTTGCTTGTCCAGACTGCTTTACTCGTAGCGATGAGGATGCATACACCTTATTCAGGTTGGACTAGAGATTAAATACCTTTTGCAGGAAGGGATGCCCAGGAAGAGAAGCTCATTGGCTAAACACTCGAGGCCTAGCTAGATACCTCATTAGCATGGAGAACTCTACACTGTATGCTGCATTACCAGTTGTCATGGTCCTCTTAGTAGGGTGTCGTGGTCACATGCTCCAGGACAGGGACCTGGTTGGGAGCTAGTTTGAGCTCCTGCTGTTCTCAGTGATGAGTATTACCAGGGTCCTGAATTTGCTTCAACCTTACAAGTTCTTCTGTCTGGTGGCATGTCTACTACCTCACAGCACACTCTTACAAGGACAGGGATTCAGTCCCAAGCACACACAGGGCAGCTCACACCCACCAATAAACTCCATTTTCAAGGCATCTGATACTCTTTTCTGGCTTCCTTGGATACTCTAGTATACAAATCTGCACAAGCCTGCATACATGCACACGCCTATGTATACACACACAATTAAAATAAACAGAAACAGGAAAGGAACAGAGGACTCATAATAACTATTTTAATTACAGTGTTAACATATTAACCTAAACTTCACTGTCACAGAAAGATATCCCATAAAATTCAGAAAATATTCAGGTTGTGGTGAGGAGGAAGGAGCCTTTTGAAGACTTCAACGCACTGGATGGAATGCCTCAAGAATTTCAGCATAAGTTTTCTTCTCTGTGAAAGAATCATAAAATATTTATTTTAAAGTTATACTTTATACATTCTGTTTCTTGGGCTAGGGATATGGCTGAGGAGCAGAATATTTGCTGAGTGTCTGAGGCCCTGGGCTACTCCTCAGATTCCAAACATAAACAGAGGTTAGGCTCAGGAGTTAGGAGCACAAGCTGCTCCTGCAGTTCTACTTCCAGAGTGTCTGTGCTTGCTCCCAACTGTCGGGGCCTCCAGTTCCAGGGGATACAACATTCTCTTCTGGGCTTCTCAAGCATATGCCTACATGTGTGTCTGTATAAGGCAAACATCCATGCACATAAAATAACGATGATGGTAATGACGACCTAAGTAAATAAGGCTACACCAAGAAAAAAAGAGCAGCATGGCTCATCTTACTAACGGAAACCTGCTGAACATCTGTCTCCCATAATCCATGCCGGGACTCAGTCCCCAGTGCTATGGTATTAAGAGGTGGGGCCTTGGAATGTGACTAGGTGGTGAGGATGGGGCCATCCTGAATGTTCTTATAAAAGACATGGATTCAAGAGAGTGTAGTCTACAGAAGATGTTCCAGTTCATACAACCAGCCAGTACCTGAGCCATGGGCACGGACAACATTAACCAGGGAGAATGAGACAAAGTAAACGGGGGTGGGGTGGGGGGTGGGGGGGGCTTCTCATTTTTGAATTCACATGAGATACCTTTTTCAGGAAAATCTTCTGGATGTAATTTTATGTACCCGAACATATCATGGTCCTTCACAGCATACAAATAGTTTTGACGTTTTAAATAAAAATATCCAGCAAAGAAAAAGGAAGTAACAAATAGAAGCTGGCGATGCAAACCTGTAATTACAAAACCCAAAAATAAATAATCAGTCAAAGTTCACAGAGAATTGCATTTTTATGTTAAATCTCAGACACATTCTTATGGTGTTCTTGCCCAATGTTCTTTACAAAAAAACAAAAGAAAAACAAAACAAAACAAAAAACCCCTTCCTGGACCAGGGTCTACCTCCCCCCACCAGGGCCTCACAGAGCCTAGGCTGGAGCTTGCACTTCAGGTCTTTCTTCTGCACACCTTTCTCCATCTCAGAGAACAGCAGTGCTGTTCACCACAGTTGAGTGTGCTTTCATTTTACAGCCTTTCCCACCCTCAGACCCTGTGTCCCAGATTCTTCTTCCCCTATAGTGTAAGCTTATCCCTTCCAGGCCAGAGCCACCTGCTCTGAGCCAGCTTTCATTAGGTCACCCATTATCCCTCCCCCTAACTTTCTCTGTGAAATACCATGTACTGGTGTGGTGAGAATTGTGGTTTCTTTAAAAACCTGAGTTATGTTTTTGTTTTAATCCCAGGTGTGGTATGGGGCCACTTCAAATTGTCCACAGCCATTAACTATGATTACCTCATGCTCTAGGGGAGCATGATTTTTGACAGCTGCATATACTTTCAATTCTGGGGACTCTGGAGTCGGTATAATGCAAGAATCCCAAGAGGGTCTGTCGCAGCTACTGCTCCCTCCGGCTGCTGCATTTGCTGCTGATAGATTGCTGGTTTGCTGGATGTCCTGACAATGAAAACTGGACCTGCCCCAAGGAACCGGATGTCCCTAATCAGCAGGAAGTAGCCTATAGAGCTCTACACCCTCTTTCTCTTCTATGTAGTGTTGGGGGGCTGGAAGGGATTGGGGTAGAATAAGGGTTGGAAGAAGGTGGACATATAAAAACCCAATGGTTACTGCAGTGTCTGGCAACTGCACTGTCATGCTATAGCTTCTTATATCAATGTCTCTATAATGGTTTCTTATTCTTTTATAAAATGTACCATAATTTGTTCCTGTCTCTACCATCAGGGTAAGCAATATCTAATTCATCTGGTTATACCAATCAGCATATAACACCTAATGTATATTTATTAAATTAATGAATGCCTTTGGGCAGGTAAATTTACTATCTCTAAAAAAGAGAAAATACTTGATGGGCAGTGGTGGTGTACGCCAGAACTTGGGAGTCAAAGTCAGGTGGGTCTCTGTGAGTTCCAGGCCAGCTTGGTCTGCAGAGCAAGTTCCAGGATAGCCAAAGCTACACAGAGAAACCCTGTCTCAGAAAACAGCAAACAAACAACAACATGCCTACTCTTATTTTTCTCATTCTAGTAATATATAACCTAAGAAAAAATGTATATAAAGGTGGTTTGGAAAATGTGAAAAACAATAAAAATGAGGTATTCTTTTTAAAATATTTATTTTTATTTTATGTGTGTGTGTGTGTTTGTGTAAGAATATACTTATGTGCAGCACCACATGCATACAAAAGCCTGTGCAGGTCCAACCCTCTGGACCCTCTGGAACTCAAGTTACAGGCATTTGTGAGCCATCACATGAATACTGGAAATCAAACTGTTGAGCCATCTCTCCATCCCTACAAGCTATTCTTCAGTCTGGAGCTACAGAGGGTCCAGATTCTTTTGCTTCAAACAGCCACTAATTCCCTGAACTAGTTCTCTGAGTGTTCTCTGCCCTCCGGTGAGCCACTGAACTCCACAAAGACGGAGACTCTGCAATGACTCGCTTCTCAGCAGAAGACCTTACACATGTTCTAGATATTGAGGCCAGTACCCAAACTCTAAAGGCATGGATGGCTTGGCCTTTCTCCAGGTTCCCACTTCCTCAGCCTCCTTTCTCTCTAGTTCTCCACCACAACCACGTTCCCTTTCTTTCATTTATTTGTCGAACCTACACATGGACACCATTATGCTATTTACACACGGTACAGTACCAATGTCACACTAAAAATCAACAAACATTTAATTTTTAGACTTTATAACCAACTCACTTAAAGTGGTTATCAGCAAGGGTTTTAAAACACAGATGATGGAAAAGAATAAGAAGAAATTCTATTTAGTATTTTCTACAAACTCAAAACAGACTGGTAAAAGTTTACTTCACTGTCAAAATATTCCATCACTATCTGCAGGATGCTAAGTATTCTCTAAGGCTACAGTCCAAAAAACCCACCATTCATTTCCTTTCCCACCCCCTCAAGTCTCCAAGAAGCACCATACATGGGTCACACTCATTACTGTACATTATGGTTTAAATGTGAAATGTCCTCCATTCAAGCATTTGGTCCCCGGATGGTGGCACTATTTTGGGAGGCTGTGGAGCTTTAGGAGGTTAGTTCTACCTAGGTCACTGGTTTTGAGGGCCAGAGGTCTTACAACCTGACCCCAAGTCCTGTTCCATCTGTTTTCTGACCTGCTCAGACATGAGGCAGAGTGACTACTCCTTCCCTCCTCCTCCTCTTTCTTCTTCCTCCTCTTCTTCTTTTTTGTGTCCCCCCCCCCCCCCCAGACAAGGTATTGTCATGTAGTCCTGGCTATTTTAGAACTCACTATGTAGCCCAGGCTGGCCTCAAACTCATAGAAATGCCTGTCTCTGTCTCCAGAGTGCAAAGATTAAAAGGTGTGAGCAACTATACCCAGCTGCTACGTGTTCTCAAGTCCCTTAGAACAAACTTGTCCTCTCTTCAGCAGCTTTAGCCAGATGTCCTATCACAGTGATGAGATATCTAACTTAATGCAGAAAACTGTTACGAATGACTTTAAAAAACTGTTACAAAATACAAATAAACAACAATAAAAAAACTCCTATACACTGGGGGAGGGGGTGGCTACTTAAAAATTTACTGGGAGAAATGCTGTGAATGAAAAAGGTTTAAGAACACTGAGTTAGACCAACACAGTATGTGCTCAGTAAACACTGTAGAGGGACTGGTCTCCAGTACTGCTATCTCCAAAGCAATAAGAATGCTCAAGGAATTCTGGCTCTTAGTCCCAAGTGCTGCCTAAACATTACTTCATTTCTTACAGAAACAGAAAGTTTCCTTGGAATTAAATCACTATGCACTCCAAGTCTGAGAAGCTCTAGTTCTGAACATACACCAACACAAGCTCCGCTCCTTAACTACCCACAAGACCGTGGGCAAGCTGCTTTAACTCTGCTTAGGTTCCGCGCCCTCCTAAGAGACAATACTTTCCCGTGTCTTTTTTTTTTTTTTTTTTTAAATCCTATTGCTATCACGCTCTTAGGGGTGACAGCAGTGCGAGAAATGGAGCGCGCAACCTAAGTTTAGCAGGAAGTACAGCACCAACTGAGGCGCCTCTCTTGAGTCTTTCACAGACTACCTGTGGGGGGTTGGAATTCCCTGTCGCGCCGCACTTAGCTTTCTTTATTGTGGCTAGGCTCGGCGCTGAAAACCCTAGAGGGGGTGCACGATCAGGGAAAGGCAGGCGCTCCCAGCTAGGCAGGAAGGCCCGGAAAAGCACAGATCCCGGAGGCTGACCTTAGCAGGCAACCCCGCAGCTCCTCCTCCGGGAGGCACCGCCTCGCAGCCCTCACCTGCTGTCATCACAGGTCTCCTCCGCATCAGGTTGTCGCTCAGGGCGGTGCAGTAACCCAGGAGGCCGATGTAGACAAGCCGCGGGTCATTCAGCTTGGGCGGGGGCAGGTTCCGGGCCTCATCCGGCAGGAATTTTAAGGGCTCATGGCCCGGCCGTCCGTTCATCATATTGATGCGGGTTCCACGTGAGGTCTGACCTCGACTCCAACTATAAGAAAAACCACGACTACAAACGCTGTGACCGAGCTACCGTCCTCCTCCGCACTCCGGGCTGAAGGGCATAGCGTACGGCGGTGCAGCACCCAAAAGCTTCCCTGTGCACGCAGCCTTAGGAACCTCTGCACACAAGGTTCCGGGCTACTAAGTGGTCCGCAACGCGTGCTGGTTTGGTTGTGGTGAGGGTGTGGAGGCCAGGTATCAACCCAGTCCAGGGGTATAATAAATAACCCACAGTGGGCAAAGACTAAGAAACATTGATATTTATTTATTTATTTATTTAGCCCAGTTATCGCATATAAAATTGTCTCTCACTTCCCCCAGCCCCATTGCTCTTCAGAAAAGATTATCTTAGCATCCAAAAATCGACACCTACAAATGATTGTAATGGCTAGTTCATTTATTGAAAGCCCATAAAAGTTAGCTTTCTGGAGTTCCAGCAGTTCCTTTGAAGCCTAAAATTAAGGTAAAGTCAGCAGCAGAGTATTCAGAGAAGGCCAGGAGCGGATCGTTTAACCTAATCTTGAGATTCAGTTTTGGTGAAACTCTGCTAAAATAGTTCCCTCTGGGCATTCAGGTCTATGTATATGGCTGAGGGAAGTGTTCCCTAAAGGATTAAGGAGTGAACGAAGGAATTCAAAAAGTTCTGTCAAGCGATTGCCCTGTTTCTCTCTGCTCACCTACTTAAAATAAAGGACGGTTCCATATTTGAGCAGCTCCCTTTGGAAAGCCCTTCCTGATACTGAAAATGTATATGTATCAAAGGCACAAATGCTAAATAACAGTTCAGAATCGAGTGTGGGGATATTCTTCCATATTGGTACTCTTTGAGAAAAATCCAGTGAGACACACAGATAAAAGCACTGGAGCATGTGAGCGAATCTCTGTTAAAATTGTAGTGGTGACTGTAATCTTAGCAGTTGGCAAGCAGTATGCTATTCTTGGGTACAGGAGTCCCTGCCTAAAATAGATGAAACAGACAATACATAAAAGCAATACAGTTTGCATCAGCATGTGCAGACCATGGTTGAGAGTAAGATAAAGGGAGACTACGTATACCATCTGGGAATCTACCTAATGTTTAAGTGGTTCTGTTTCCCCTGTATCTTTGTTCAATACTGGTTTGAATCGGAAGTTATTTATTCCTTCTTGAGATTTGCTCAGGGTTTTTCATTTGGTCCCACAAAGCCTGCTAGCTAATTATCCTGTCTTGGTAAAGAGGAAGGGAGCTTAAAGGAACCAGGGCCAGAGTCTCTTATTTGTGCCCCCCTTCCCTGGAAGAGTGAGACCCTTCCCACAGCTCCACTGCTCACCTCTAACTTCTACCTAATAAAAGGCTGGGGTAGGGTGTTTCCGTATCTCTGTGTAGCACTAACTGGCCTGAAATTTGCTGTTTAGTCCAGGATAGCTTCAAACTAATGGTAAGTGCCCTGTACCCACCCCCATCCCCAGTGCTGGGATTATAGTCCTATACCACTCTGGTTATTTCCACCCTACCAAGAGGACTCTTTTATGCCAATAAAAAGCACTCTTGAACTGAAATACTATAAGTAAAAAATTTTCAAGTAAAAATTAATAGAGAAAGCATACATTAGGATTTTCATGGAATGCACCAAATAATTTTCGAGTTCACACTTTATGGCCTAATAATTATACATCTTAAAATCTGTCCTATAGAATAGTATAACACGGCAGCCTGTGTTGGCTTACACCTGTAATTCCATAACTTAGGGACTAAGAAAACAGGAGTTCCAAACATTGAGGTCAGCTATGTCTACAGAGTGAAACCCCATTTCCAACAAAATAAAACAAAAAAGCAAACCAGGGCAGGGGTATGGTGTAGTGATAGAGTGTTTGCCTCTTGTGCACTAAGCCCCGTGCTCCATCCTCAACTCAACAAAACACAAAGCAAATGGAACAACAACAATAAAAATATAACATGAAAAAACTCTTTCCGCATTTAAAAAAAAATAAGTCTTGAGGGCTGGAGAGATGGCTCAGTGGTTAGTTAAGAGTGCTTCTGAGCTCCCGGATGACCAGCATCCACTTGGGCTGGTTTATACCTCCGACGACTCCAGCTCCAGAAGCTCATATGCCTGCTGTGGCCTCTGTGGCCACACACACACACACACACACACACACATGAACATAGACACACAATAAAAATGAAGCCAAAGTGGCCTCAGACACACGATGTGGCTGAAGCTGGCTAAGAACTCATGACTCCTGCTTCTACCTCCCACATCCTGGAGTCACGGGTTTGTGAGCCCACATCCAGCTTGTGCCGGGATTCTTTTGTTGTTTGTTTTGATTTTTGCCACAGTGTTTGTTTTAAAATTATATTTTAAAAAAATCCACTGAAAATATTCTCCAGAAAGAATTCTGAAGAATTAAACTGTTAGACAAACACATTTACACTATCACACACAGTTCTGCACTGAGCATGACGACTCAGTTTCTCCGTTGTGTAATGGCAGCTCACCCACCCCGCCTCGGCATACCACTCCCACTCTCCTCTACACCTCAGTCTGAGACTTAAAACAATTTGTCTTTATAATATGTACATGTGTGCATGTGCCATACATCTCTCGTGGTGGACAGAGGACAACCTTAGGGAGTTTGCTCTCTCCCTCGACCCTGGGTTGTCAAGCTTGGTGACACGTGCCTTTACACACTGGACCATCTCACCTGCCTGATTTCTTTTAAGAAAAAATTTAAAAGAAATTCACATAGTGGCACATGTTTGTAATCTCCGCACTTGAGAGGCTGAATCAGGATGATTAGGAGTTTGAGAGCATTCTCAGCTTCTTAGTGAGTTCAAGGTCAGCCTCGGCAATGTGAGAGCTTGTCTAAGAACAATAACAAAAAGACTTGCCCTCTTGAGCAAGGCAGGGAGACCTTGTGTCAACAGACAAACAAATGAGTGCCAAGGATTGAAGGTCTCATCCTAGGCAAGGATAGCTAGTTAGATGGGGAAGAAATAAGAAAAGCGAGGGCCAACTTACTCTCCTGGTTCTGGTTTACGTCTTCCTGGAGGGAAAAAAAAAATGTATATCTATCTTTTTCTTACAAACAAGACTAAAAATATTTCAAGTGTGTGTGTGTGTGTGTGTGTGTGTGTGTGTGTGTGTGTGTGTCTGTGTCTACGTAAGTAAGTACCCATGCAGATCAGAAGAGGGCACTGGATCACTGGAGCTGCAATAGTTACAGTTTATGAACCACCTGATGCGGGTGGGAATTGAACTGGGATCTTCTACAAGAACAATATGGACTCTCAACCACCGAGTCATCTTTCCAGGCTCACAAACAATACTGTTAAAATGCTTAATGAAAACCATGCCTGATGTTCAACCTCCTTGTATGTACAATGAGGATTCCTTGTATCAATCAGTGTCTCCCAGTACTTCCCTCTCCATCTGTAAGCTTACACAGTGTACATGGTAAGTATGCTCAGGGACAGCTTTTGGGTAAGATACATATACCACCAGTAGGGCTGGAGATGTAGCTCCGTATAAGTCAGGCCCCAGGTTCAACCTCCAGTGCTGCATGAACTGGGTGTGAAATTTGTACAAACTCAGGCTGCCTTTTCTTTGTGTGCTATTTTTATTATTTTTATTGTAGTTCTATGAAACAGGTTCTCATGTTTCCCAGGATGGCCCAGACTTGCTATGTAGTTGGGGCTGACTTCCAACTCTGGACCCTCCTGTCTCTGATGCTCGAGTGCTTAGACTACAGTCACGTGCCACCACACCCAGCTATAAATAACTTTAAATTACTTTATTTTTAAATTATGTGTGTGTGTGTGTGTGTGTGTTTGTGTGTGTATTATGTGCCTGTGAGTGCATATACTGAGGCCAGAAGAGGGGCATCAGATGCTCTGGAGCTGGAGTTGTGAGCACCTGACATGGGTGCTGAGTGCTGAACTCAGGTCTCTGGGAGCACAGTAAACACTGGTAATTATCTATCTAGTGTTACCACCTCCCCCCAACCCCGACCTTTTTCTTTACAGGTTCTGAACTCAGAGATCCACTTGCCTCTGCCACCATTCCAAGCTTTAATGTTTTTAAATTACATTTTATTTTTGTGTATAGGTACAAGTGTTGGTTGTCTCTTTCTATCATGTAGGTCCCAGGGATTGAACTCGAGTCTTCAGGATTGGTGGCAAGCACTTTTGCCCACTGAGCTATCTTGCTAGCTCTGTTCTAGCTCTTGACTATGCTTAGCTCTGTATTTCAAAACTATCTTAAAATAGCACTTCTATTTATTTAGTGACTTTTTTATATTCCTTCTGGTGTTAGGGATTAAATACATAATCTTGCCCATGCTAGGTTAGCATATGGCCACTAAACTATAGGCCACCTATAATTTTTAAAATTAAGAATTTGTTATTTTAAAAAACCCTTCATGCCTTGAATCTCAGCACTTGGTAGATATAGGTTGATATCTGTAAATTAGAGGCCAGACTGATTACATAGAAAGTTCCAGGACACCCAGGACTATATAGTAAGACCCTGTATCAGAAACAAAACAAAACAAAGCAAAACAAAAGAAGAAGAAAAGAGAGAGAGAGAGAGAGAGAGAGAGAGAGAGAGAGAGAGAGAGAGAACATCCACTCTTTTCAAAGTTTAAAAGCCTGGATACTAGGTACAGACCCTAGAAAAGAACATTCACAGCACACTAAAGTCTAGGGACTGGCCTGTGTTGGTGCCAAAGGTGTCTTCCTGCTTTTTGAACCATTTTCAGGGGTTGACTTACACTGAATAGGAAAAGGAATATGAAGCCAAATACTGAAAACAAATCAATTTGTGGTGACTAGTACCAACCAAGGCATCTATGGTTCAACTCCTGTACATAAGGCTCGGGGAATGGCCTCTCGTGGGGACAGAGGCTTGGGAATTTGACTGTGCTCACTCCATGCTGGTGCTGGGCAGACATCAGGCTATGTGAAGCCACGAGACTCTACTCTGGGGGTGAGGGATCACAGTCTGAGGTTCCGAGGGGAGCAGAAGATCTTGGCTTGGGGGGGGGGGGTGTGTCCCCGGGCCAAAAGGCGGCTGGGAACCGGCTGGTTCTCAGGCGCCGCTGGGGGAGTTGTGGAAGGGCTGAGAACAAAGTGGGGGTCATATGGGCTGGATTTGCCTGGAGCTGAAGGGGGTAGGGGGAGAAACTCTGGCTGTGTCTCATGGGGAAAGAGAGTTCTTGGTTGGCTGTATGGCGGCTGCTCGCTTGGCTTGGGTGGCTGGGAAAGCAGAGTTCTTCAGCGGGAGATGAGGCAGCAGCTCTGTGGATAAAGACCTGCTCCATTGTTCCCCAGGGGGGCTCCAAAGAAGAAAAATAGTTTATGGTCTTAAGATGTTTACTGTAATGACGAAAAATAGATGAAAACTATACCCCAGTTTCTCAGGGCGAGCCTGAGGTTAAATACCTTTTGCAAGGAGGAGTGTCTGGGAAGAAATGTTTAATTGGCTACACCCTTTGGCCTTTAGGTATCTCATTAAAACAGATCTGTCTTGAGGCTCCGAGACTTGTAGTCACACACTCTACCTGTGGAGGGACTAGTGGGTGTTGTCCTACGTGACTGAAGGACCCCACTCTATGGAGGTCTGCGGCCTCATGTTAGGAGCATGGAGTCTGAGAGTGTGTCGGAAATACATGCTGTCCCTTAGGGTCACCTGTGTCCCACCTGGGGCCCCTCAGGATCACCTGGGGTCTCCGGCAGCTTCCAGCTGGTGCTTGACTAGAAATCAGGCTGTCCTTAATGGTCCTACATAAACCCAGGGAAGTCTCAGAATTGAGAATGACAGGCATGAGGCCAGCTCCCTGCCAAACTATCTGATCTGGAATACATAACCATGACACCCTACTCAGAGGGCCATGACAACCAGTCACATAGTATAATAGTATAAAAACCTAGAGTTCTTCATGCTAATGAGGTATCTAGATAGGCCCCAAGTGTTTAGCCAATGAGCTTCTCTTCCTGGGTATTCCTTCCCACAAAAGGCATTTAATTCATGGTTTACCCTGAGTAAGATATATGCATCCACATCTGCCGGGAGCCAACCTGACTCCATTTTGCATTTAGACTCCATTTTAAAAAGAATAGTTTTGTTTGTTTGTTTGGTTGTTTGGTTTGGTTTTTGTTTTTTTTGAGACAGGGTTTTTCTGTGTAGTCCTGACTGTCCTGGAACTCACTCTGTAGACCAGCCTTGCCTCGAACTCAGAAATCCGCCTGTCTCTGCTCCTAAATGCTGGGATTAAAGGCGTGTGTCACCACTGCCCTGCAAAAAAGAATAGTTTTAAGTTTTCTTTTCCCTCAGCTATTTCTGAAAACAGGTGGCTAATGGTTGCTGCACCCTGAGCCAGACAAAAACATTGGGGCTGCAAGATATCTGTAGATCTACACCCAGCTTCTGTGAAGTTCCCCCAAACACATTATCCCCTTCCCTGCCTGTATAAATTGCCTGAGAAAATACAGCTCGATGGACCTTGATCACAAAACTTGTCTTGGTCTCGTTCTTTGCATCTCCTGTCCCTTCCATTCTCTCCTCCTTTCTTTTAGGGTACCCTGTCGTAGTCTCCGCAGGCTGGGGCACACATCTGTCATCTAATAAAGCAGTTTGGATGAGCAAGGACAGTCTCCTTTACCAAGGATCACCTTGGAGTGGGATGGGGAGGTCTTTATACAGAGCTGTGCTTAAATCTACCAGAGAAGTCCTTCTCTCTTCAAGCCCCTTCACACTCTCACTCACTCAGAAGCAAACAGGATTCTGCCCCTGTCCTCAGCTCAGCCATCCCCTTCCTCCCTGGCACATAAGGAAGGCACAGACTGACCCTGGCTGGCTTAGAATTCACCATGTAGACCAGGCTGGCCTCAAATTCAGAGATCCTCCTGCTTCTGCCTCCCTTCCAGTGCTGGGATTAAAGGCATGAACTACCATTCCTGTTTGAGGTGTGTGTTTACACTGCATATACAGAGGAAAACTTTCAGGAGTCAGTTCTTCCACCATGAGTTCTGGGGATAGAACTTAGGTGGCAGGGTTTGTGGCAGATACCTTTACTATCATCTTGCTGGCCCTAGTTTGCTTTTAGTCAGCTTTTACATAGCCCAGGCTGGCCTCAACCTTACTGTGTAGTCAAAGATGCCTTTTAACTTCTGATCCTTTGGCCTCTACCTAAATGTTGGGATCTGTGCCAAAAATCTAGACTTCCTTGTGTAATTTGAAAAGGTAAAACCCATTCAAACGTTTCGGCTATCCATGGTAGCGGACCCCTGGTACAGTGGGAGCATATGTGGAGAATGGAAAGGAAGCAGATGAGAGGACTCAGAAACAACAGTTCATACACTGAACACTTAAAAATGGTTTCAGGCTGGGCCAGGTGCAGGGGCAAATGGCTATAGTGTCATCACTCAGGAAGCAGAGGCAGGCAGATCTCTGTGAATTCAAGGCTAGCCTGGTTTATATATTGAGTTCCAGGCTAGCCAGAACTACATGAGACTAAACCCTCTTCACCCCCCCTCCCCCCCCCCCCCGCTCCAAGTTTCAGGCTATTTCTATAATCACTTTGGAGATAAAGACATTATGGTAGGGAATGGTTAAATAATTTGTGAGGTGGCTCAGTGTGTTAAGGTGCCTGCCACCAAGTAATTGGAGTTCAGTCCCAGTACCCACATGATCAAAGGACAGAACTGACTCCCTTATGCTATCCCAGGCTTCCATGGGTGGGCACTGTGGCATACACAGAACTACATTTAAGCACACAACATAAATGAAAGAAAAAAGAGAAAGCTTAATTTCCAAGCTGGCTGTATGGCTCTTAGGTCTCTACTCTTATCACTATGCTGTGCTAGGTTTAAAATTTACACATGTGTGTACATATCTACACACGCAGAAGGGGACAGTGAAACTAGAGGTGTGCTTCCCTCTCTCTTTGGCCCATTCCTCATCTTTATTGTTGAACAGACAACTGAATAGGCAGAATGACTAGATCAGCACCCCAGGATGATACAGACTTTGTATCATCATGCTTTCTTAGTTCTGCAGTGAATAATTATATAATTATAGTGTGTAATTATAACGTATTTAAATCGCTGTGTCAGCTAATGTTGGCTGAATCTGAATGTGCGGTATACAATAGGAAAACTGAGAACCTAGATAAAAAGTGTGGATGAAGTAGTCTCAAGAACAGGAAGAGGACTGGAGAGACGGCTCACTGGTTAAAAACAATGGCTGCTTGCAGAGGACCAGAGTTTGGTTCCCAGCTTCCAGACCATGTGGCTTATTTCACCTGTAACCCCAGTTCTAGAGGATCCAACACCTTCTAGTGTTCAGACACCAAACACATGTGGTGCACACATGCATGATATAAAAATAAATTTAAAAAATAAATAAAGGGAGAACTAAGTCCACTTCAGAGTGTTCAGAGAAGGAAAAGTCACATGGTAGTCTTATCCAAACAGCAGGGCTTGCTGTGAGAAGAACTATTTAGATGTTCTGAATGAGGTTTGGAGTCTTGGGGCTTTGCTAAATCAGTACATTAAATATCCTCTGACTTGTTGAGTGAACCACTCTCCTGGAACAAGGTGTACGGAACAGAGACAATACACCATCTGCCCACATGTGTTCCAACAAGAAAATAAATGTGAGAGCTGGTAAGGACCCAAAACACTTTGCTATTTGATACATAAATATAAAATGACATTTTATTTATATTTCCCTAGGTACAGAATCTAATTACGCATTACATCCTAACAATGGTCAGTACCAGCTACAGAAAATTATGCTGCTTTCCACCCCACCCCCCACAACCCCTGCTCACCTTCAGTGGGCACAGCAGTCTTAACAATCGCAGACTATTTTTACAGAGGAAGGTGAGAGCTTTCTCAAATGTGTTTTGTTGTGTAGAAAGGGCAAGTGGCTTCTCACCATGGAAACAATCAGGTTGCTAGGCAGGGCAAGGCCAAGTGTGGAAGAATGGTCCTTAAACAGATCTACTAAATAAATAGATCCTGCCACTGGCAACTTTCTTCAAGTTCTGATTAATACCCATGAAGTCATTGCTTGGCCTTCATCAAACGCTTCTTTATTCAATGCTTCTTTGTCTTGCTGACAAGACAGCCAGTCAACACTGACACATACAGCCTGGTCCAGGCATATGTGATGCCCACTGCACAGTACACCGAAGTCAGCAGCAAAGGGATGAAGGGGTACTTCAGGTTCCAAGAGGTAAAAGGGAACAGGAATTCACAGCACACTTCCAGAGGCCCCAGGCCAAGGAGGTACACAGTTTCTATCCAGTTAAAAAGAGGTTTTTCTTTTCTGAAGGAGAGAAGTCTGATTTTAGATGAGTCACACCCTGGCTTAGCAAACATTCCCAGCTAGTGTTTCCCACCTGCAATGTGACATCAAAACACTGTGTTTTGAAGAGCCATTAGTGCCATGCACTTCACTATCTCAACAATTTAACCTGCCGAATTTACCTATGCTACCCAGATAAAATTAGTCTGGTACTCAGAAGAGAGATGGCACTGCAAAAAACATGCCTTATTCTGGTAAAATACAAGTCATAGAAAATTCAGTATTTTACTAACTTTTACATTATTCAATTCAGTGGCCTTATATACAGTGCTCATGTGTACATATTACTAATCACCTTCAAAACATGATCCCCTACAAAGTCCTCCTGTGTTCACACAAAACTTTACCATCTGAACCATCACTCCAGCCCCAACTTAAAAATACATTTGAAATCCTCTTTGACCATTTAAGAGCAAACATCTCACAAAAGGGAATAAATACAACCTTAAATGTACTTCTAAAATTACCTGAACAGTGTCTTCAGTGAGGAAATACTATAAACAGTGAACAGCAGCATGAGTAAGATTTTAATGGGAAGTTCTGTTAAAAGACAAAGATGCAGATGACAAAATAGCACATGGACATTGTTTTTTTTTTTAATTTTTTTTCTTATTTTATTTTATTTACATTTAAGATGCCATCCACTTTCCCCATTTCCC
Organism: Arvicanthis niloticus; assembly: GCF_011762505.2. Lineage (NCBI taxonomy): Eukaryota > Metazoa > Chordata > Mammalia > Rodentia > Muridae > Arvicanthis > Arvicanthis niloticus. The sequence continues at coordinate 66,859,174 of NC_047658.1, read as the reverse complement.
CTCCCTAGAAAACCCCTGTCCCATGCCCCCCCTTTCCTTTTTGCTTTTATACAATTTTTTTAAAATGTTAATCAAAGGATTTATAAGTTTGGTAATGCTCAATCAGAAGCGTAACCCAATACCCAACCTAGATATAAAAACTATCTTTGACTGGTGGAGACCTGTGAACATCTGCCTCCATGCCCCCTCTCTCTTTCTCTCTCTCATCACCTAGCTTCTCCTCTCCTTCAACTTCTCTCCTTACTCCATCTCTTCCTCTCAGTACTCCTTCCCACTTAGCTCCTCCTACATATCACTCTTCCTGTTAAAGTAAAACTTTTCTCTCAAAATACAGTTAGAGCATACTTATTCCTAATTGTACCATTGAGGTATAGGATAGTCCTAATACCCAGTCCCAGTCCATCATTTTGTTGACTAACCAGAACCTCTGTCATCTCTTCTAACTAAAACACTTACTTTTGATCCTGGCTTTTTTTTTTTTTTGGCTTTAGAATGAATGTCAGCTGAAAACCATCTACTCAGATCTTTTCTCTCAAAGTAAATAGCCAGGATTGGCTACGAGACTATGGGTCTTCAACCCCGTCAGAAATCCAGAATGACTGAGTTAACTGAAGTTATGGGAAGCACTAAACGTAGCTTCTAAAACTTAGCCAATTTATAGAGACCGCTGAACACCTGAGAAGCCCCTATACTACCGAACGTTCAAGCATCAAATCTTCAGCCTTCTGGCCCAGAGTCATCTGACAGACCTTAGTGATGCAGGATTATTAAGGGCTGATTACTCTGTCTAGGCAGATATAATCAGTCGACTATTCTGCAGCACATGGACATTGTTAATACTCTCTCTTCTCTTCTCTTCTCTTCTCTTCTCTTCTCTTCTCTTCTCTTCTCTTCTCTTCTCTTCTCTCTCTCTCTCTCTCTTTCTTTCTTTCTTTCTTTTCTCTTGACAGGGTCTCTCTATATAACCCCAGCTGGCACAGAACTCACTATGTTGACCAGGCTGGCTTTGAACTCAGAGATTCACGTGCCTCTAACTCCTCAGTGCTGGGATTAAAGGTGTGTGCCACCATACCTGGCTAACCATTTTTGAGTCTAAATACACTGAAAACTAGGACCAAATTTGAGGTATTATTTAAGAGAAAGAACAAAGGTTTCTTCTTCCAGAAGACTCCCAGTTATTTAAGTCAAAGTGTGCTGGCTTTTAGGCCTAGATGGAAAGGACACCGTGAGCAGATGCATCGTGTAAGATGCATGTAAGAAGCTGCTTACCTGGTGCAGTGAAGAGCAGAGGGAAGAGGGAATAGTGTCCTGTCGTTGTCAGAATCAGAAAAACTGTTGCATCTCCTGCTTTTTCCACAGACAACAGGCTAAAAATAAAAATTCTTACAATAATTCCTTAACACAACTGAAATGTGATCAAAAAGGGCTTAAATAAACATGTTTATTATTAGGCCTGGCTAAAATAAACACTGATAACCCCTTAATAAAATGAATACTGATAATTCTCTTGTGAAATAAATACTGTTTTGTTATAAGTACAATTTAAATGAGAACTAGTTTGATTGCTTTGCTTGCATGTATGCCTGCAGTCCATGTGCATACATGCTTGATGCCCATGGAGGTCAGAAGACATCAATCTCCTGGAACCAGAGTTACAACTGCCAAGTGGGTGATAGGAACTGAGCTAGGTCCTCTGGAAGAGCAGTCAGTGAGTGTTCTTATGTGCTGAGCCATCTCTCGGGGCCCTGGGTGTTGTTTTTAAAGTAATCAATAAAATGTTCCTAAGAGAAAAGGGGAATAAGACAGATATCCCACTCTCTTTGCGGGTGGGGAAGGGAAAGAGAGAGTGGAGGAGGGGGGAGAAACACCTTGCTTTGTTGAGTTTAGAGTTTGCTCTTCTTTGCAATATGGAACTTCTATGGCTCCAAAGAAAAAGATTAAATGCTTTCTCATAACTTGATAAAACCCTCAAAAACAGAAAAAGGCAATTCTATTCCCACTTATGTGCTGGACTGTAATGAGATGTCAAGTGGACATCGATCCATTTACTGAGGATTCGGCAGCATAAGATGTGCTGAAGTCCTGGGATCTGCTAGCTCTGTGCCTTAGCATTTTTTTGTTTTTGTTTTTTAAAAAGATTTATTTATCTATTTTATGTTTATGAGTACACTGTCAATCTCTTCAGACACACCAGAAGAGGGCATTGGATCCCACTACAGATGGTTGTGAGCCACCATGTGGTTGCTGGGAATTGAACTCAGGAACACTGTTAGAACAGTCAGTACTCTTAACCACTGAGCCATCTTGCTGTAAAGCCCAGGATGGCCTTGAAGTCAGGATCCTTTTGCCTCAGCCCCCTCAGTACAGAGGGATACAGGCATGTGCCATTACAACAGGCTTAATTGTGTAACTTGCTAAATCACAAGCTCTCTGGGCCCTGGTTTCTGTAGATTCTAAGAGGGGATTACACCAATTTATCCTAATCACCCCAAAGCATGCAAACCAACAATCAAACAGCTCTGGAAAGTCTATAGTGGATATACATGGAGCCATTTTGTATTACTTAGTGCTTACTTGGACTAACAACAGGGATCAGGGAACCCTGGGATTTTATTTTCACTGATGTGTTGATACCAAAGATACCAGCCTTTCCCAGGGCATGCTCCCACCCAATACCCAGACCTATTACAGTGTTTAATCCTCACAGGTCCAAAGATCAAGCAGATCAGCCCACTGCCCTCATTCCTGTGCCTTTGTGTATCCTACACCACTGGACATGTCTACAACAGGCAGTCATTAGACAGCAAGACAGTGTGAAACATGCCAACTCTCTGAGCTGTTTGCTTACCTCATTGGGAGGATGGCAAGGAGTATGGCTTTTTCATGGACATGCCACCCAAACATGAAGGAACTTAAGGCACAAAGAACCAGGCATCGAAGAAAGCCTCTGGGCCCTTGGGGTTTAAACCAAAGACAGAAAACAGAGGGCTAGAAACAACAGGCAAAGACAAAGCTTCAGTGTCATTTCAAGTCAGCTTTGCAGAAGCAAGGCACAGATAAACACAGACTGTGTCATCTTTGAAAACAGCAACACTAGAGGATTTTCCACTGTACTGGAATAACTCTGTGTACAGTCTCCCAAAGCTAGCTTTAGAAAAGAAAATGCAAGCCCATGGGAATATGAATTTACTTCATTAAAATGAACCTTAATACAAATTAATAAATGATGATAAGTTCTGGGATATAAAATTTAACAATGCACGATCTGTATCATTAGCTAATAGTCATAAATATCATTAGCTAATAGCTAACTAGGACAAACTACAAAAAGTCATAGATGTTTTGGGGATAGTGCATTAGATTTTTACCAGTTTTGTGAGCATAGAATACAGCCTTTGCCCTATATATACACAGCTTACAAAGCTGAGGATTTATAGTGGTTTTTTTTTTTTTTTTTTTTTTTGTTGTTGTTTTAATATTTTGCCCCTTCCTCTCTCTCTGGTATTATCTGTATGTGTATGCACAGTTCTGTGGGGGAAGGGCATACACACACAAAGCGGTCAGAGGAGGATGCTGGGTATTGTGCATTCTATCACTACCTTATTCCTTTGAGACAGGATCTCTCACTGAACCTAGCGCCAGGCTGGTATTCAGCAAGCCACCCCCCACACCCATTCTCCTGTTCTCCACACTGCTGGGTTAAAGGCATACATACATGTGCATCCATGCCTAGCAGTCTATCATGGGAGCTGAGTATCTGAGTTCAGATCCTCATGTTTGCACATTGTGTTCTCACTCCCTGAACCACAGCCCCAGATCCAAGGTTTTAGAACTTTTTAAACCTCAGCTAAAACCTGTGAATAAGTAGACCAGAATGACCTCCTTGGCTGCATACCAGTACTGCCATACAGCTACGTGGGGCCAGGTGTCTTGCCAGGAGATTTTGATCTCTTAGAAACCTATTAAAGCGAATGTGTAACTATCCTCAGGCTGAGTTGTTTATGTTGAATCGTACTGAAACTATCCCAAAAGGGAAGTCACCAAGCACTGACAGGCATAAATGAGGCTCTGACAGCACTTCACCCACAGTGGCTTTCACTCTTTTTCTTTGAGACAAAGTTTTGGTATATAGCCAGATTGGCCCCCAAGGAGCAATGTCCCTGCCTCTACCTCCCTGGAGCTTGGATTGCCAGCTCGTGCCATCATGCCTGGCTCCACAGCAGACTTTCATCAGATGAGCGAAGAGCTGCTGTTTCTCTTAATTCATTATTACCATCAAGACAAAATATCCTGTTTTCCAGACACAGTTTGATCATTTAGCCAAGGATGAGAAACACAACACAAAGCCTGGATGTTCTGCCACAAAGATTTCCTTCCTCCACAGCACGCTCCACGCCTCCACTTGGGCTTTTCCTTTTCCTCACGCCAGGATGGACAGATGGCTTAACAGTCACTGGCAAGCCTCTCTCACAGAGGCTTTTCTGGTAATCCTTCCTCACTGTGTTCAAAGTTACTCTGAGAACTGCTAGGAAATAAATGCTCCAGTCTGCAGGATCTCAGCTATGGAATTTATTCTGCAGTTGGAAAAGCTTGGAAGCTGAAATTCAGTCAGCACCATGACAGGAAAAGCAGAGGAGACACAGCCAATGAGCACCATATGCTAAGTTCTTACCAATATGGCTATCAGTGTGCAAATGAGGGTTGCCAAAGGGGAAACTGAGGGAAGGACTGTGTGCTGGAACTGTTGAACCAAACCACTTGTCATCGAGGCCCTGGGGATCTGGCTGGGATCAAGAAGTTTCAACTCCAAACCTAGAGAGTAAACAGACATTTTACTTTAATCAATAGGATTCCATATTTTATGAGTCAGATCCTTGAGCAATAATCTTAAAAAGCTACTAAATCTTACAGCTGTTCACAGCTGAATTTCATGGGTTAAAGTCTATGCTGTGTCGCCTCCAGCAGATGTGAACCGGGCTATTTGTGCTGCGTACAGGAACCTTGTGGGCAGGCAGCATGTGAGCAGCCATCTTCTCTAGCACTTAAACAATGCAGACCATGCCACAGCACAACGTTCAATCTTTCATTTCCTGTAGCGTTCAGGTCATAATCTCACACAGTACGGTCTTCATTGCTCTCTCACGGCTGTGTCTCTCCAGCCTCATCTGTGTTAAAGAGCCTCACTCTCAGTGGACTGTGAGTCCTCAGCACCACCCTCAACAGCTGTCCCTCTGATCACGACACTCCCTTTGAATGACTCCTCCACTCTGCTAAACTAACTAATTCAGTCATATAAACAAAGAACTAAATTGAGAGGCAGAGCTGCATTGTAAGTTCTGTAGTGTAGTTTATGTGTTTACTTTATCATATTATGTCCCTTAAATACAAAGATGATGAAGTCATTTTATCCCCAACATAGAAGTCCAATCATTACTTGTCTGGAACAATGATGCAAGCCCCACCCAAACTGAGCTCCAGAGTAAAACCAGGGCAGTCAGACAGCCTGAGCAGCTACACAGCCCGTCTGTTGCCACTGAGCACTGGCGATGTGGACAAACGGAGCTTACTGATGTATTTTCTACTTACTCCTTTCCCCTTCAGGTTTTGGTCATTTTTCCCCTCTTTTTGTCTTGAGACCCATCCCATATAGCTCAGGCTAGCTTTGAACTCCTGATCCTCTTGCCTCCACCCCCAAGTGTTGGAATTACAGGTGTTAACCCTCATACCCACACTTTTCCCTCTTTTTGAGACAGGATGTCACATAGTCAACCCGGCCAAGAATGACGGAACCTTCCTGCCTCTACCTTCCGAGAGCTGGGACTGCAGGTGTGCCCCAGCACAGTGGTTTATGTAACACTGCAGTGGAACTATAGGATTTGCACTCTACCAGCTCAGCTAATCCCCAGGCCCCGACTCTATCCTCAATCTCTTGGCTATTCCCCTGAGTTTCTGACCTGCTACTAACTTTCCACATAAGGGCTCTTTGGGGAGCAGGCGCCTTACAAGGTAGGGTACAGCAGTTTCCCGACTCAGGCAGGGAAATCAGACCTTGTACTGCACACTAGAGTGGTAACTGCTTTTTAAAATACAGATGTTGAGCTGGGCAGTGGTGGTGCACGCCTTTAATCCCAGCACTTGGGAGGCAGAGGCAGGCGGATTTCTGAGTTCGAGGCCAGCCTGGTCTACAGAGTGAGTTCCAGGACAGCCAGGACACAGAGAAACCCTGTCTCGAAAACAACAACAAAAAAATACAGATGAAGTTTCTATGTAAGAATGCCATTACATGGATGCTGGACTGATGAGTGAGGGATGAAACCAAATTATGATTTCTAAAAATAAGTAAGTAAACGAAGTACCAATTTCCTGTAAGTACATAACAGAAACAGTAAAAAGCAGTCAGTTACCTACTCCATGTTCACAGGGCTTTGTCCTTACTTTAGATCCAAGTGCACAGATGGAGTAATCTCCTCAAAGCCACATGACCAGCCAGTACCACAACTTAATCTGGGTCTGTGTGGCTCTAAAGTCTTCTACTGATAATATCCCGTGTGTGCCTGGTCCCAAGAAGGTCAGAAGGGGGGCATCAAATTCCCAGGAACTAGAGTTACAGGTAGTTGTGAGCTGCCACGTGGAAGTGGAGAACCGAATCCAACTCCTCTGTAAGAGTGGTAAGTGCTCCTAACTGCTGAGCCAGTTCAGACCCTGCAATCACTTTCCTGCTGGGAAGGTGCATCACCTGGAGGTCAGAGGACAGTTTGAGGGAGTCAGTTTTCTCCTTCCACTACACGGATTCTGGAACTAAACTCAGGTTGTCAGTCTTAGCAGCAGGTACCTTTACCTGCTGAGCCATCTTCCTGGCCCAATCTAACATATATATTTATTCTTGCTTTCATTCCCAACATGCTTTGCAGGAAAGTAAAGTCCAAGAATCCCCAAAGTATTGTGATGAAAGCAATACTAAGTTAATCAAATGACTTGGTGATTGAACCCAGCCAACAACTTATGTAGGGGTCAAGATCAGGAGTCAACAAAGAAGCCCAAAGCCAACCTGTGACCTGCTTTTGCACAGAACTGAGGCTATTAGGAGTTGGTTTTGTTCTTTTTTTTTTTTTTTTTTTTTTTTTTGAGACAGGGTCATTTTTTTCATTGGTCCAATGTCCAGAGTCACAATTCATACATTGTTGTTCCCCTTCTTCAAATATTTAAGTTTAAAAGTAGGGTCAACTCTGATGAATAATATTTTACTTAAGGCAAAAACTATCTTTAAGAAGTGTCTGGATGGGGGCTGGGCTAGAGAGGTGGCTTAGAGGTTTGAGAGTTCATCCAGAGAACCTGAGTTTGACTCACAGACACCTGTAACTCCAGGTCTAGGGGGATCCAGCACCTACCTCTAGCCTCTGTGGGTACCAGCACTCAAGTCCACACCCCCTCCAGAATTAAAAATACTTCTTTAGTGTGTCTAAGATTGAATCTACTCACCCAAGGAAAGTATCTACAACCCAATGCCATAAGGAACGTTTGTAAGGGAGGCAGTCCCTTACTCCACAAGACTGGGTCTCAAGCACTCCAGCTCTGCTCACCCTGAGCTGAAGTGCAAGGCTGGAGACCCAATGATATAGAACACACATCCAAACACAAAACACGGGCAGGTGTTTCCACTTCCTGGTGGGACTAGTCCTTTCAGTATTCATAGTCTAAGTGAAAAAACTGGGTACCATACCAATTACAGACAGTACTTTGTCCAAAGCATTGTACAAAGCCCAGAAGTTTGGAGCCCAGTAGGCATGGCAAAGGCCCCTCTTGAAAGGAAAGAGTCGGGAAAAGACTTGTGGCAGCTGGTTCTGTTAAAAAGGAGAAACAAAACCAATTAAACACTCAGAGTTTTTTCCCAAATTCTAAAACAGAACAGCAAAACTGCCTGCAGCACTGTGCATAGAAGTTCAGCAGCCTGGGATCCCATCCTTGTTTCTGCAAGTGAATGATCCAGCAATTCCCAGACCTCTCTTGGCCTAACCTTTTCAATCGATCAGAGAAGATACATGTAAGTCAGTGAATACTCGTTCATGCTATCAGGAACTACAAAAGAATTTACACAGTGCAGAGAGAGCACAGGATCAGGGAGCAGGGAAGACCACATAAGGTGTGCTGTTCCCCTATCGTAACAGGAAGTAAAAATAATTTTGGGGTATGGAGCAAGAGAGAAAAACTATTTGGACCCCTGTCTCAGGTGCTTTATAATGTTTGCTGTGTGCAAAGGACTGACCTGGGAGGCTAGGAATGTTAGCAAGTTGGTGCATTTAAGAAGAAACCACAGTGAGAATTAGTTCTCTCATGTCCGCACAGTTTCATGCTACTTGGGCATGCACAGAAATGTGTGCAGAGCACTCTGCCTTATCTTTGGTAGGGAAGGAGGAGTTTACAGTTGCTTCCAACACTCCCTACATCATTGCTCTTTTTAAATGACAAAACCATGACCCACATTAATGTTTACAAAGTAAAAAGCAGAAATAAAAAAAATATCTTACCAAGGCTAGGAACGGGCCTAACGAAAGAGCAGAAACTAGGAAAACGATCAGTCCCAGGGAAGTGACACGGACAAAGCTGAAGCTGTTCCACTGGACAGTGCCATCTACAGAACAGGAAAGCCAGCACTGTCAGGAGCATGGAGAAGTACCTCCAACCATAGATACACGGGGTTTCAACACACAGCCCAAATGTGCCCAAAGCTACCATCCTCCCGCTTCAGTCTCCCTAGTACTAGGATTAGCAGTGTCTGCCACCATGCCTGGGTATACTTCAATTTTTGTGGATGATGGGTCTATAGATCAGGACCTGACAGACACCCGCTGTGCTTCATAACACTGTAAACCTCAAGGATTTTGCTACCACTGCTAAGACTTGCCTGGTTTATTTGCAGTGAAACAGTAAGATCGCAGCAGATAGATTCCATAGGCTGGTGCTACATAGAGGTAGATGTGCTTGAAATGGAGGAGGACAGCAAAGAGAAACGCCCCTTCAATATGCCTTTTCTAGGAGACAGAAAGGGGAATATATCACTTTAAACTCAAGGTAGATGAAATGCAATATGTGCTATCCTGGAGTGGATCCTAGAACAGAAGGAAGACATTAGTAGAAAAGCTGATGAAATTCAAATAAACCCATGCTAGCTTTATAGTCTTAGTGAATAGTTTAAGAGGGTGGCACTGGCCGGGGGGGGGGGGGGAAGGATAGGTGAGGACACAATACTATTCATGTAACATTTCTGTGCGGCTAAATTATCATCAAAAAGAAAAAAAGAGACAACACCCACCTATTTTAAAAGAAAAAACCTTAAAATGAAATAAAACAGTAACAAAAAAAGTCCTTGAGTTTTGCTATGTTATTCAGGTTGGTCTCAAACTCCTAAGCTGCAATAATTTTTCTGCCACAGAGCTTCCTGAGTGCTAAGACTACCTACCATCCAGCTAAAATTATTACTATTACACTTTAAAATTTTTGTTATTAGTGTTTAGCTTGAATGTTTGTGCAATGTGTGCAATGACTGCAGAAGCCAGAGGAGGGCATCAGATCCTCTGGAACTGAAGTTACAGATGGTTGTGAGCTGCCATGTGGGTGCTGGGAACTGAAATAGGTCCTCTGGGAGAGCAACCTGCGCTCTTAACTCCTGAGACCTCTCTCTAGCCCATAACTATGCCTTAGGGGATATTCCGCATAAATAGAATAAAATGTAGCACCTGGAACCCATAAGCACAAGGAGCTTCTGTAAGGAATGCAGTCTGCCTATTGAAGCAAAGCCCCAGTGGAACTGCTGCTCGCTGCAGATCAAGCAATCCAAGCACACCCAAACACAGATCAGGGGCAGGGTTCTCACTTCCTCATGGGACTGGTCCTTACAGTGTTCACAGTCTAAGTGAAAAGGCTGCACGCCAATACCAAACTAGACACAGCTCGTCCACATCAGTGTTCTTTTTCAATATACAAGTCCTTTATTGTCCTCAAAGAGCCCAAATTGTACTTGTGATCAGGATCTTGTTTCTGGAGCTAGGAAACTGAGGTCTCACTCATCAGTCTGCTGCATGGTTCCCTTCTCAGACACATAGATGCCATCCAAAAACTTTCTGATATCTTTGTTTTTAACTGTTATAGTTTGCTGAATTAGAGCCGCTGAATTTGAAACAAGTTCAATATCATTTCCTTCAAGGATTAATTCATTCTTCTGGGCTTGAGAGACAGAACAAGCAACACCTGTCCTCATCTGAACCCTGTGGATGTATTTTTTACCCAAGAAATTTCGGATTTTAACCAAAGACCCATTCTCCTGAATAACAACATTGATGGGGAAGTGAGCATGCACGGACCTCATCTTGTAATGGAAGCCAGTGTAACACCTTGATCATGTTCTGAACATGACTGCAGATGGTTCTGACAGTGGCCAGTTCCTTTCTGTTACCCCACCATTTGTCAACCCAGAGACTTTTCTTCCTCCACAGAGTTCCCCTGGGGCCCTTCACAATGACTGTGTGGCCCTTCAAGTGACGTTGACGTTTCCTGGAATGCTGAGAATGGTCTTCATTCTCACAGTAGATGGGGCAGAGCTCGTCCATATCATTTTATTGGAAAAGAAACCTGTGTATCACTGTAGTGTGTTTTCTCTAATTCTGAGAGATTTAAATTTTTATAATAATGTACAGAAAATTCAAAGTAGGAGCTGGAGAGATGAATCGGTAGCTAAGAACATTTCCTGCTGTCATAAAGGACCAGGCTTCTGTTCTCAGCACCCACATGATGGCTCACCATTGCCTGTAACTCAAGTTCCAGGGGATCTGATGCCCCCTGATGTCTATGGGCACCTGTACACATCTGGTGCACCTCAATGCATAGGAACAACATATACACACAAAATAATAAATAAGTCATTACTTCATCAGATACATAGTATACATAGGCTGATATATCAAGCCTGCTGCTAAGATATAGGGTATGTCATCAGTAACCACAAACTATATTGGAAGGAGCCAGAGAATGTAGTTAACCTGGCCAAAGAGGAGCTAGGATATATAGGATAAATATAGTCTACAATACTGCATTGTATGTGGGGTTATGTGGGGACAGAATCCAGGCTTAGTGCATTTAGGCCAGCACTCTACTACTGGGCTACATACATAGCCTCTTTAATAATAATAATATTTTTTTAAAAAACAAAAGTCAGTGGTTAGAGCACTTGAGTAATATGTGTGAGACCCTGCGTTCCATCTCCAGGATGGTCTCACTAAGCTCTTGCCCAGACTGGCCCTGAATTCTCAGGTCCAAAGGATCTACCTACCTCAGTCTTCTGAGCAGCTTGGACTGTAGGGCACACTACCATGTCAGGCTAAGGGGACTAAATATGGTTCTTAATCCACAGATGTGAAGGTATAACAAAACCCCAAACTCTAATAAAAACAGTCTGAATTCCACCTACTTCATAGAAACTGCAAAAGAACCAAATATGGCCACGGTAAACCCTGAGATAGAAACATGGATCTTTTCATTTCAAATTCGATATTTCCACCACACTCTTCTAACTCACCTCCAGCTTCTTGTAGAAAAACACCAACATCATTTATACAGCAAATGCTACGGAAGATTCCACCCAACACAAACAGTGCAGGCACACAGAACTATAATCCACGCCTACCACATTGTAATGAGGTTTTAGGATATAATTTATATCCTGTTATATATTCTATATTTAATATAATAATGTATTTTATATTTAGGATATAATTTTCTCATCTTAAAGAAAAAGTATCACCCAAAGGGCAGGTAGAAAATACCAATAAATTGGTACCAATTTGTAGAAGTACCAATAAAAATGTCTATGTGGGGAAATTCCAAACAATGGGTCAAATAAATCACCTATAAGCACCACAATTCTATGTTTATAAGCTAAAATCTAAAAGTGGGAGTGCAGTTAGGCTTCTCTGTGCTTACCTGAAATAGACGTGCAATGGACAGCAGCAGTAACCCGGACAGAAAGCCATTGTACTGGAAGTGAATATCTAGGGGGATGGATGTCAAAGAAGATGATTCCAGATTCATAATACATGTGCTACGAATGAGTACAGAACTTGTGGATGCTTTCTTTTCTTTTTTCTTCTTCTTTTTTTTTTTGGTTTTTTGAGACAGGGTTTCTCTGTGTAGCCCTGGCTGTCCTGGAACTCACTCTGTGGACCAGGCTGGCCTCCAACACAGAAATCTGCCTGCCTCTGCCTCCTGAGTGCTGGGATTAAAGGCGTGTGCCACCACTGTCCAGCAGTGGATGCTTTCTTAATGAGTAAATTAAAAATAATAGTTCAGCTGGTTCTCAAAATTCAATACTCAGGGACAAAGTATTTTAATAACCAGAATCCAGTAAACTTGGAGACATAGTTTGGGGAGTAAAGTAACCCAGACCAAGCTCCCTTTCAAAAGCAACTCATATTTAATAATTATCACCACACAAAGAATTGACATGTTAGTTAGCACATAGCAGAGTAAGAGAATAGCATTTAGAACACCAAGGATACGGTCTATAACTAACAACCCAAAGTTCCATAGAAGTAGCACGGACAGAATAAACTTCGGTTTCTCTGTGAGGTCTTTGCTGGTTCTTTTTCCGTCAACGCATTTACTGCACCTACGAGGACACACCAGGAGAGAAACAAGTAACTTTATGCTTCATCACAACACCACAATACACACACAGCCACTTCTGACAAGCTGTCCATGTTGCCCAAGGTTGACCTCAGGCCAATGGCACATCTTCTCCTCGGGTATGCAGATGAGAAACAAGTGCTCATGTAATAAAACTAAACATAGCCATCTATGACCTCCAAGTAAGGATTTTAAAAACAGGAGGGCACACATTAGTTCAGTCCTTAAGAGTGCAAAGTAGGAGACGGGCAGTGGTGGCACACACCTTTAATCCCAGCACTTGGGAGGCAGAGGCAGGTGGATTTCTGAGTTTGAGGCCAGCCTGGACTACAGAGTGAGTTCCAGGACAGCCAGGGCTACACAGAGAAACCCTGTCTCAAGAAAAGAAAAGAAGAGAAGAGAAGAGAAGAGAAGAGAAGAGAAGAGAAGAGAAGAGAAAAGGAGTATGGGCTAAGGGTGTAGCTTAGCTGGCAGAGTGCTGGCCTAGCACACAGCAGGTCCTACACCACTCAGCACAGTACTCCATCCCTGTACTCCAGCTCTGACGAGTAGGGGTAGGAGGACTGAAGTTCAAAGTTATCATCAGTAACATAGCAAGTTTCAAGCCAAACTGAGCTACATTAAGACCTTGTCTTAAAAAAATGAAGGAAGAAAGGGGAAGAAGTTAAACTGTAAGGTATAACTCAGTGGCAGAATGGTACATGCTAAGTGTGAGTAAGACTCTGGCTAGGTTCAATCCCCAATGTGTATGCATGATTCATACATACATGATCAGGGTTAAATATGCAGATTCCAGACCAGTCTCGGGTTACACAGTGAGACCCTGTCTCACAAAGAAACAGAACTGCAAAGCTGTAGTTCCTCATGACCTAGGTGCTGATGACAATACATCTTTATGTAAGGGGTGGGGATGGCTCCGTCAGAAAGTACTTGCTGTGCAAGTAAGAGGACTTAAGTTCACTCCCTGGAACCAATATTTACAAAACCAAAACCAACCAACCAACCAGCCACCCACCCAGCCAGCCACCACCCACCCAGCCAACCAACCAAACCAAACCCCAAAAAGCTGGGAACAGTACTTGTAGTCCTAGTATTAGGAGGCAGAGTCAGGTGGATCTCTGGGGACTGTCATCCATTTCATTCTTTCAGACAGGGTTTTTCCCTGGCGTGGAACTTGCTAACTGTTCCAAGCTGGTCACAAGCACCAAGGATCTACATGTATCCTCCTCCTTTGTAATGGGATCACAAATGTATGCCACCATGCATGTCTGTTTCACATGTACTTTGCTTGTTTGTATATCTGTGGACCATGTGCATGGCTGGTTCCTGCAGGTCAGAAGAGGGCATTGGAGCCCTTGATCTGAAGTCATAGACACCTCTGAGCTGCCAAGAGGGTGCTGGAGTAAAACCTATGTTCTCTGCAAGAACAGCAGATGTTCTGAACTGTTGAGCCATCTCTCTAGAACAGTGTAAGATAATCTGAGTTTATTGGAACGAAACTCTTCCAAAAGCAGACTTTGGACATATGCATAAATATATACATACTGTGTCCCACAAAATAAAGCATATCACAAAAGCCTCTAGGCGTGGCCAAAAGGAAAGGGAGGCATGTGGAGTTTCTTGTGTGAGAGAATTGGTCCTGGGATTCTATTTGCATTAGTTCCTTCATAACACTCACAGTGTCTTCTCATACAACCTCAAAACCCCACCTTATCCCCATTTTTCCACAAAACCTCTCAAGAATGCTTCTGTCATTACTCTTAGGCATTTTAAAGCTCAGCTTGGGTTTTTGCTGCTTCAGGATTTGCTACTGTATGAACAGGGTTCTGTTTCCTGTAAATCAGCTATAATATGTTTTCTAAATGTCTCCCACACAAACAAATGTTCATTCAGCATGACACTTGCCACTTACTCGTGAACAGCATACACAAAGAGTGCATCTGTCAAGATGACAGAAAACCTCTGGAAAAGCAATGTCCTTGAGCTGTAATAGTTCAGGTTATGAATATTAAGCATCTCTTGATCAAAGTATTTGGCAATATGTGATAAGGCGTACTCAAACCATGCAAAAAAGGGGGGATAATCCAAGGTCCACTCTGAAGTTGCCTGTGATTAAAAAAAAAAAAATCAAAATTAAAACACTCCCTAGGTAACTAAACAAGGTATATTTAAAATTGTTCACTCTCTAGTCTTTACAAAAGCATAACGATATGATGTTGCACTTAAAATGCCCTATACACAGCAATTCCTATGTAAGGAGAATCAATACATGGACATGATGCACATACCTATAATCCCAGCACTGAGGAGGCTGAGGCAGGAGGATTATAGGTCTTGGACCAGCCTGAGATTCCTTGGCCTTGTATCACAGGCTAGCCATTAATTATAATTTTCCTTCTCTGCACTTGTTACTTTAAAAAAAATTAAAATGTAAATTCTTTTTGAATGTGTGTGAGTCTTTTTCCTGCCTGAATATGGAAGCTCCACGGTGTGCTTGGTGCCCCTGAAGGCCTGCAGAGGGTTCCACTGGGCCTGGAGTTTCAGATGGCTGTGAACTACCATGCAAGGGCTGGGAATTGAACCCTGTACATCTGGAAGAACAAGTGCTCTCAACCAGAGCCAATTCTCCAGTCCCTTGTTACTCTTTTCATTGAAATTTTCTTTCTCTTCAAGTCCAGTTCAGGCTCACTGGATACAAACTGGTTCTTTATAAGGACTATGGTCCAAGGTGTCTCTGTGACTAAAAGAGGAATAAAAAGACATAAGGCAAGGCTCACTCTCTGCTCAGTCTCACTTTTAACTTCTTTCCTGAAGCCTGGGCTACATGAAACCATCTTTAAAAACTAAAAGAAGAGGCTGAGAGAGCTTAATGGTTAACAGTGCATACTTTTCTGTAGGCAATCTGAGTTCAGTTCCAAACACTCATGTTGAGTGGCTTACGACTGCCCATAGCTTCAGGTCTAGATCTGATGCCCTCTTCTGGTCTCTACAGGTACTTACATGCATGATTAAAAATTAAATCTTAACAAGCCTACACCACTGAGAATACCACCCTACTTTAGTTGTGTCCTTGCAGGTATGCCTGTCTATGCTATGTGTGTGGAGGCCAGAGGTTGACGTTTTGTGTCTTCCTCAGCCTCTCCACCTTTGTTTTGGAGACAGGATTCCTCACTAAACCTGGGGCTCACCAATTTGCCAGCCAGAGAACTTTAGATTTGCCTATCTCTGCCTTCCCAGCAGTGTGATTACAGACCACACCACTACACCCAGCCTCTCTTAAGTGGGTGCTGACCACCTAAACTCAGGTCCTTAGGATTATGAAACAAGCACTTTACTAACTGAATCATATCCTCAGCCCTGGAAAAATATTTTCCTGAAATTAGAATACTACTTTAAAATGTCTTTAGGGGATGCAGTTAAGAACACTTGCTGCTGTAGAGAAGCTGGTTTCAGTTCCCAGGATCCACATGGTGGCTCACAATCTTCTGTAACTACAGCTCCAGGAGATACAATGCCTCCTCTGACCACTGCAGGCATTGGGCATCCACCTGTTGCACATGTACATACATATAAATAATTTTTAAAGAAGCCTTTTTATCAGGACTGGAGACATAGCCCTTAAGAACTCGCTACTCTGCCAGAGGATGCCAGCTCAATTCCCAGCACCCATATCAGGTAGCAAACAACTGTCTGCAACTCCAGCTCCAGGGAGGATCTGAAGCACCAGGTCTCTGCAGTCACTTGAATTCATGCACACAACTCCCTCCACATATCTTTTAAAGAAATCTTTTATTGTTGTGTGTGTGTGTGTGTGTGTGTGTGTGTATATATATATATATATATATATATATATATATATATATATATATATATGCTACAGCACACATGTGGAAGTAAGAGAAGTTTTCTCTTTTAAAAAAAATTAATACTGTGTGTGTCCATACCATGTCATGGATGTGGAGGTTAGAGGACAAACTGCAGAGTGGCTCTCTCTCCTTCCACCCTGAGGCAGGTTGTTAGACTTGGCTAAAGGGCCATCTTCCAGGCCTAGAGTGTCCCACTTGTGTGTCAGTTAACAGAGATCCACTTAGGGCTTTGAGCACAGCCGGCAGGAGCTCTACACCAGGCCACACTCCCAGTCCTGCAAATCTCACTTAATAGCAATAATCTAAGGGTGACTCTATACGGCATTTCTTTCCTTGTTGCTTCATTTCTGAGATAGTGTCTGGCTATATAGTTCAGGCTGGCCTTGAATCTTCATCTCCCCACCTCAACATCTCCAGTGATGGGATTACAGGCACGTGCTGCCATGCTGGCTCATGTATAACCTTAAAAGGTAAAGGTGAAACTTACCTCATAATACCACTGAGATAGTGGGAGGCTGTGAGTGATTGCAAGCCAGTTTCGGTGTACTTCAAAATCTGTGGAATGGCTACACAAGGCAATTAAAGGAATAAAATTAGATTTTGAAACAGCTATAGCTCATCATATCATATAAAACCACATGGCATGCACATATACAAAGTCCTAAAAATCTCACTTATTAGAGGTCAGAAGGTCAGTCCCCCCTCTGAAGTTATTGGAGGATGGAGGTGTTTGTGAATGGGTTTCAGAGATATCCAAGGGCTGAAAAAAAGCTTCAAACAGGTTCTCAGACACTGCATGAAAAGGACTTTCTCTTTCTCACAAAAAATTCTAACAAAATCCATAATCTGGAAAATGCTTTACAAAAGAGCTTTAATTTTTAAAATTACATTTCTTTTGTGTGTAGGTACTTGTGTGGAAGTCAGAGGACAATGTATGGAGAGCTGGATACTTCCTTCCACTATGCATGTCCTGGGATGACACTCAGGTTGTCAAACTGGCCAGTAGGGACCCTTTACCCACTGAGTATCATCTCATGAGAGCAAGGATTGGTTTTGAGACAGACTGTTGTTATATAGCCCTGGCTGGCATTGAACTTGCTTCATAAACCAGGCTGGTCTTGAATTTATATCAGTCTTCTTGCCTTTGCTTTCAGAGTGCTGAAGACTACAGATATGAGCAACCATATCCAGCTTCAAAAGGTTTTGTTTCATTGAGACCATGTTCTAACCAGGGTTACACTCCCTGCCTTGGAAATTCTCTTGAATTAGCACCAATAATGTATAGGTGGTTTTGTGCAACAACCCCACCAGCCCTGCTAGACAAAATCTGGACACACAATCCAGGCTGGCCTTACATTCTTTTCTAATTTTTACATTTATTTATTTTGTGCAGAGAGGAACAAGCTGTGGCAAGCTGTGTGTCAAGAGGATAGCTTGAGACTTTGTTCTCTCTCACAATGTAGTTTCTGGGCGTCAAACTCAGGCTGACAGGCTTGCCCACAAGTGCCTTTACCCTGGCTTTCTTCATTTTTTGACCTCCACATCTCAAGTGCTGGAAATTATTAAGCATGAACCCAGCTTAGCGGTTAAAGGCTCCTGTTTACAAAATCACTTACTTTCTAAGACTGTGGAATGCTGTTCATTTAATGACACCCTTTATCATACTTATAATTTATGGTATTATTGTACCCACTGTACACACACAGCTAGGTGGTGGGTGGCTTCTGTATTTTTAGTTTTGACCGTACACTCTCTCTCTCTTTTTTTTTTTTTTTTTTTTTTTAACACAAATCTACATATGTTTTCCACAACCCTGTGTGATCTGTGCCACTCTTCGTTCTTTTTCGGCTCTTCGGCTACAATAACAACGTTCTCTACCTAGAATCCTGGGTTCTTTCCTAAGACGGCGTTTGTGCCCTCACTCTTTCCTGTGCCTTAACAGCTTTTCATATTGGTTATTCTTTTTCATATTGAGGATTTGAACTCAAACATCACCTCCTACAAGAAGAGTAAAAGCCCTGCCAGTCAGTTACTGGCTCCTTTATAAACGCTCTGTTGACACCGCAACTTTAGGAATTTATTACGCCGCCCGGTCTTTTAAGCAGCAGGTCATACTGGCTCAAAGACTGGTGGAGGTGGGTGTCATTAGCTTGCAAATGGAGGAGGGTCCTGAAGCTCATAAACCTGAAAGTGACTTGCTCAAAATTAGGCAGCGTAGACTCTTCCGGGCCAGACATGGCTATATTCTGGCTCTCAGGTGAAGCACCAAGCCCCGTGGTAGAAGGCTTAGCAAAGGCGGAGACAACACATGGCCTTTCTTCCTCATACCCAAAACATCCACGCAAGTCTCGCCCACCCTGCCGACCGCGGGGACTTCCCGCTCAGTCCCTGACTCTGCAGTTCCTTACTAGGTGGGGATGAGAAGGCACTTAAGGAGAGTCACCCCAACAGCCAAAGCCGAGAACCAATGGCCACTACCGGTTGTAAGGCCGAACGCCGCCATTCCTGGAGTCCCGTCACTTCCGGGACGCTGCGCATGCGGACAAGGCCTTTAGAGGCGGTGCCTGTGAGCTTTGCGCATGCGCCAGCTGTTCACCCGCTAGCTGGAAAGGGCGCTGGCATTTAAACCTCCCGCCCTGTCTCCACAGGCTCACAAGCAGAAAGGACTTAGCTGCGCCTGCGCCGGCCCCCACGGCGGCCTCTGTTCATTCATTCATTTAACGTTGTTGTTAATACGTCCATTCAGATAGTAGGTGGTCACCTGCTTTGGGTCTTGATTTTTGGTTGGTGTAGGAAACTTTCGTGAGAACCGCCCCCCCACCCCCCACCCCCCCAGATGTTTGAAGTAGTAGTAAAGGAGAAGCACACCAGGGACTTTTGGAACCGGAAATTAAATCCAGATAGAGAAAGATTTGAGCAAGATTCAGAGCTGAAACCATTCTGATTCCAGTGTCGCTGAGCTAGGCTTTCTGTGCAGCACTTGCCCCTTGCGAAAGGAGACTAAAATTAGCATTTCTCACATTTTTGTTGTGGTGATCGTTGATTAACAATTGCAGCTCTGGATGGCCCCTAACTCAAAATTCTTGCCTCTTCCACTGGGGTGCTGGGACCAAAGGCTAAAAGCATGCATCACCACGCCTGGTTATTTCTCTCATTTAATCTAGGCAGCTTGTTAAAATTGACATCCCGATTCAGTAGGTAAGTCTGAGTATCAGTGCTGCTAGTTCACAAGAGCTTAGACACCTGCAGTGAAATTGCTCTTGTCTCTTTTATACCACCCGTCTTGGTCAGATTAAACCCTGGTCTGTCTATTCTTCCTTCCTTCCTTCCTTCCTTCCTTCCTTCCTTCCTTCCTTCCTTCCTTCCCTCCCTCCCTCCCTCCCTCCTTCCTTCCTCCTTCCTTCCCTCCCTCCCTCTCTCCTCCCTCCTTTCTCCTCAATCATAAGGATAAAAAATGTTTTACCTCAAATTATTAAGATTAAAAGAACGAATACAAGTTGCTTGAGATGGAACCAGGAAAGAATAAGTGCCCAGTAATGGATTAGAGAAATTAAATGCCTTACTGAAAGATATACAGCAAGGTATTAATCTGAATGTATGCCTCATTCATAGCTTCATATACCACCTATATGTATATGATGCTCAATTTTATACCTCAAACCAAATCCTCTTCTCTCCTAGTTTCTTATTTGTAACTGTCTATCCTGTGGTTGGGTTCCTTCCCAGCCTGCCTCTCTCCTCTCCTCTCCTCTCCTCTCCTCTCCTCTCCTCTCCTCTCCTCTCCTCTCCTCTCCTCTCCTCTCCTCTCCTCTCCTCTCCTCTCTTCCTCCTCCCTATCCCTCTCCTCATCCCTCTCTTATTCCCCTCTTCTCCTCACCCTCTTCATCTCTCTTTTACATCTCTCCTGGTGTTGGAGATTGAATTCTCAGGGCCTCACACCTGCTAGTTAAATGCTCTACTAATGAACTCTACCCTTGCACTTATATGCATTTAAAATGATTGTTTATTTTATATATTTTGGGGCAGGAGCTCAATATGTATAGCCCACGTAGCCTTGAACTCACTCTGAAGGCCAGGGGCTGACCTTGAACTTTGAATCCTCCTGTCTTAGTTTACCAAGTAAGTGGCATTCATAGACCCTGGGGATTGTGACATGGACATCTTTGGAAGGTGTCATCTAGTTTACCACATACTTCACACTGGTTGTACCTAAAACAGAATGAATGACTTTTCAATATTATCCAGTCTTTACCACCCTCCTGCACCTGTCGCTCACTGTGATAGTGTTTTTCTTTTTGAGAGGGTCTCACTATGTTGCCCAGGTTAGTCTTAAACTCCTGGGCTCAAGTAACTCCCCCCCCCCCCCACTGTTCTAGCAAGCACACCTCATTTCAATCCTCACCAGCAAGCTTTTCTTCAGTTATAGGGATTTGGCTGGCCTCCCAGGTAGCTTATTGGTACAATCTACCTGCCTGCTTAAGACATAACTTCAAAGAAAAGCCAACTAGGGATGCTAGTTCCTGGTTGTTTTGTTTTGGGTTTTGAAACAGGGATATTACCCAGGCTAGCCTTGAATTCACCTCCCTCTTCCCTCAGCCTCCTGAGCTGTGATTACAATCACATGAGCCACCACAACTGGCTCATCTCATGGTCTCCCCGCCACCACACCCAAGACAGGGTCTCACTATGTAGCCTCAGCTAGTCTGAAACTTGCTATCTGGAGCTAACCTGTAGATCAGACTGGCCTCAAAGTTGTAGCAGTCATCCTCTTTCTGCCTCCCAAATGCTGGGTTTACAAGCATTACTGCCATAGCAAGATAACTCATGTGATTTTTTTAAAGACATATTTATTTTATGTGTACGAATGTTTTGCCTGCATGTATGTGTGTGCAGCACATGTATGTAGGTGCCAGCAGAGACTAGAAGAGGGTGTTGGATGCTCTGAAGCTGGAATTACAAATGATTGTAAACTGCCAAGTGCATGCTGGGAGCCAAACCTAGGTTCTCTGGAAGGGCAGCCAGTACTCTTAACCACTGAGCCATCTCTCTAGTCCCTAGCTCATGGTTTTTATTCAAGGACACCTACATTTTCCTGACCCTTGATGCCTTAGTAAAGCTGGATAGTGAATTAATTCCTTTCATCTTTTTTTTGTGTGTGTGTGTGTGTGTGTGTGTGTGTGTGTTGTTTTGCTTTTCGAGATAGGGTTTCTCTGTGTAGCCCTGGCTGTCCTGGAACTCACTCTGTAGACCAGGCTGGCCTCGGACTCAGAAATCTGCCTGCCTCTGCCTCCCAAGTGCTGGGATTAAAGTCATGTACCACCACTGCCCGGCTTCATCTTCTCTGGTTTATGTGATGAATCCCATCCTCTGGTCTAGCACAGTGGCTCAGTGGTGGAGTGCTAGCCTAACATGCAAGAGGTCCTGTGTTTGTTTCTCAGCACTGGGGTAAACAATCTTACCACCGTTTCTGCATTCAGTCCTTGTCTGTTGTACGTCAAGTTGACACAAGCTAAAGTCATCAGAGAGGAGAGAACCTCAATTAAGAAAATGCTTCCACAAGATCGGGTTGTAGGCAGGGCTGTAGAATGTTTTCTCAATTAGTGAGTGGCATGAGAGGCCTGTGGTGGGTGGTCCCAGCCCTGGGCTGGTGGTCCTAGCTTTTATAAGAAAGCAGCCCGAGAAAAGCATGAAGAGCAAGTCAGTAAGCAGCACCCCTCCACAGCCTCTGCATCGGCTCTTGCCTCTAGGAACTCTGAGTTCCTGTCCTGACTTCCTTCAGAGATGGACTGTGATGTGGAAGTGTGAGCCCTTTTCTCCCCAAGTTGCTTTTGGTCTTGATGTTTCAGCATAGCAATAGTAAGTCAAACTAAGTCAGTCTTCATGTAGGAAAATGTGTATATGTATCTTATGTGTGTGCCTACATGCATATTCAAACTTAGTTCTTTAGGTTTACTGTCTCTGTAATAACTTTCTTCTTTCCCTCTCACTTCCTCCTTCATTTCCTTTCGTTTTGTTTTGGAGGAAGGATCTTACTATGTAGCCAAAGCTGGCTTCCAGTATGCAGCATCCTCATGCCTCAGCTTCCTGAGTTCTGGAATTACAAGTGTGTGCCGCCACACACATATGTATCTACAATTTCTGAGTCTTTGTGGTGTGTGTGTGTGTAGAACATACTACCTATTAAATGTTCTATCACTGAGTTACATTCCCATCTCACTGAGGCTTCATATAGGAAGCAAGAACACCATGAAGTATTTCTGGCAAGGCTTTAGTCATAGCTGCACTGCCAGTGTTCAGGGTGTGTCATGGTCAATCTTAGCTGTCAGTTGGGCAGGATTTAGAATCCTCTAGGAGAGCCGGGCGGTGGTGGCGCTCGCCTTTAATCCCAGCACTTGGGAGGCAGAGGCAGGCGGATTTCTGAGTTCAAGGCCAGCCTGGTCTACAGAGTGAGTTCCAGGACAGCCAGGGCTACACAGAGAAACCCTGTCTCAAAAAAAAAAAAAAAAAAAAAAACAACAAAAAAACAAAACAAAACAAAAAAAGAATTACCTAGGAGATAAACTTCTAGGTATATCTATGAAGGCTTTTCCACAGCTGTTAACTGAGGAAGAAAAATAACCAGAATGAGGCAGCACCATTCACTGAATTAGAGAGAGAGAGACAGAGAGAGAGAGAGAGAGAGAGAGAAGAGCAGAACACCAGCATGTATCTCTTCCTGTTCCTTGACTGTGGATGAAATGTGAATACCTGCAGCCACACCTTCTTCACCATGATGGACTGTGTGCCTTCAAAGTCTGAGCCAAGATAAGCTGTTCCTTCCTTAAGCTGCTTCTTGACAGGCATTTGGTCACAGCAATAGCAGGCCCACAGATCTCAGTAGTCCACCAGACCTTAGCACAACAGACACCATGATGGAAATATCATTTAGGCTATAAACTTGGTACACAGACAGCACCACCACCAAAATGAAAACAAAGACCTAATTGATCTAAGTCCGTAGTTCTGGGAAAGTCTTTACTAAATGTACTAACCTTGGTTTTTGACTTCTGTAATTCCCCTTCTAGGTAACCATTCTTGCCATGTCAATCCAGGATATGGTTTTTTTTAATGCTTAAAAGCTCACTTTGAGAAAGGTTCAGAGTTATGCTGGGATCTCAGTGTAGTCACTAGCCAGCTAATAAAGACTTTCTATTGGATTAAACCTGTGTCCAGGTTTCTTCTCTGGTGAACAACAAGAGTAACTAATGCAGGGTCCACCAAAGGGCAAGGTTGCAGAAGGTCCAGCTGTTCTCTTTTCATCCATCCATAGCTCAGTTATATGATCAAGTCACCATGTGGTTGCTGGGAATTGAACTCAGGACCTCCGGAAGAGCAGTCAGTGCTCTTAACTGCTGAGCCATCTCTCCAGCCCCCAACATATATTTATTTATTTATTTATTTATTTATTTATTTATTTAGCTTTTGTGGTGCTAAGCCTGGGGTCTCACACATGCCACGGAAGTGCTTTACCACTGAGCTGTATCCCAAGTGTTTAGTTACACTTCCCTGACTGGCCTGGAAAGCATCCTGTAGCTCAGACAGCTCTCAAGCTTGTGATTCTCCTGCCTCAGCTACCCGAGAGGCTGGACTGGAGGCCTTCACCACTGAGCTCTGCTTCTTAGTCCCTGACCAGCCCACCAGGCATTCACCATTGTTCAAGAGGCTAAGTATAAACTCCAAGCTGCTTTTCTTCTCCTGTAGTGGACACGGTCACGAGCCTTCACTGCAGCTGCATTCACGGCCGTGTAACTGTTATCTTTTAAAGACACAGAGTCATGAACAGTTCTCTAGTTTTGAGGGTTTTATTTTTATTATGTTTTCAAACTGGGTTTCATGTAGTGGAGCCTGGCCTCAAACTCACAATATAACCGAGAATGACATTGAACTTTTGGCCCTCCTGACTTTACCTTCTAAGTGCTGGGGTTACAGGCTTATGTCACTGTATGTCCAATTTTATGCAGCGCTGTAGACTGAACCCAGGGCATTGTACATACTAGGCAAGCACCCTAGTTACTGTGACGGGCCCAGCGCCTGCACCTCCATTTTCATTAGTACCTAAAAATTACAGCAAGCCATCTATGAGGTAGATTTGAGTTTTTTCCTTCCTTCCTTACTTCCTTCCTTCCTTCCTTCATTCCTTCATTCGTTCCTTCATTCCTTTCATTCTTTCTTTCTTTCTGTGTGTGATATGTGTGTGCAAGCACACACCCACTCCATGGCATGCAGGTGGAGGTCAGAGGACAACTTTCAGGATTTGGTTCTCTCTCTCCATGTTGTAAGTTCTCTGTGCTGAACCCTAGTCATCAGGCTTATGCCCCAAGTGTTTTATCTGCCGATCAATCTCACTGTCTAGAGTTTTCTTCTTTTTCTTTCATAGTAGTTTTTATTGGATAGTCTTGGTCTCCCTCCTCTGGGCCGTAGGTACGAGTGGAGGAAGACACCTCTGTACAACAGAGGCAGGTAACCCAGGAGGGGGCCTTCTAGGGCAATTGTTCTTACTGTTGTGTTTGTGTGCCTCAGTGTTGCTTCCTCTTCATCCCACAGTGGATCACTGCTGTCATAGTATGGCTTAGCTGATAACATGCCACCACAGGCAGGTACAGATGTATACTAACTTCATGTATTGTTTACTAATGGCTTCTAGCACAAACTACCATAACTTCATGGATGGAAACATTGCAAAACTATCCCCCAGTTCTGGGAGTCAGAAGTTTAAACTCATTATGACTGGGCTGAAATCAAGGTGTCAGGGGGGGCTATATTCCCCCTGGGGGCTCAGAGAGGAGAATCAGTTTCTGCCCTTTCCAGGTTCTGGTGGCTGCCAGTGTTCCTTGGCTTGTGCCTGCATCACCCCAATCTCTGTTTCCTTCCTCTTCTGTTGCTGTGATAAAACCCTGACCAAAGCGACTTAAAGAAGAAAGAATTTACTTAGGACTATAGTTCTAGAGGGTTTGAGGGTCCATGATGGTAACAAGTGGCAGATGTGGTGACAGGAACTGAAACTAGGAACTCACATATGGAACTGGAAGCCAGAAGTAGAAAGAATGCAGTGGGAATGAACGGCACCAGACTCTGAAACCTCAGAGTCTGCACCCAGTGACCCACTTCCTAAACACACCCAGACAGTGCCAACAACAGGGGACTGCATGTTCCAACACTGAGCCTGTACAGGGCATTCTCATTCAAGCCTCCACACTCATTTCTCTCTCTCTCTCTCTCTCTCTCTCTCTCTCTCTCTCTCTCTCTCTCTCTCCTCTCTCTCTCTGTGTGTGTGTGTTAAGTCTCCCTCAGCTTCTCTTATAAAGATATGCATAAGACAGGTGTGCTGAAGCACACTTGTAATCCCAACACTTGGGGGGTTGAGGCAGGAAGATCACAAATTGGAGGCTAGTCTTGGCTACAAAGCAATTTTGTTGTCAACCTGGCTATATAACGAGGCAAATATTAAAAATAACTACATTTATGACTCATGAGAATAATCCAGTAAAACTTTCCCATTTTTAGACCTGTAGTTTAATGGCTGGTGTGGTGGAGCATGCCTGTAACCCAGCACTGGGGAGGAGTGTGGGAGAGCACATCTGTAACCCAGCACTGGGGAGGAGTGTGGGGGAGCACGCCTGTAACCCAGCACTGGGGAGGAGTGTGGGGGAGCACATCTGTAACCCAGCACTGAGGAGGAGTGTGGGGGAGCATGCCTGTAACCCATCACTGGGGAGGAGCATGGTAGAGCACGCCTGTAACCCAGCACTGGGAAGGAGTGTGGGGGAGCACACCTGTAACCCCAGGATGGGAAGGTTAAGTCAGGAGGATCAAGTCATTGTTGGTTATTTAGTGACTTCAATGCTGAGTGGGCTATGTGAGACTCCATCTCAACAAACAATATTTATAACTTGATCACATCTGTAACATCATTTTGCCATGTAAGGGATTGTTTATGAATATCAGAAGATTTAAGACATGGGTATCTTCTTGGCAGGTAAAAGTCTACTGACATGGTATCTCACTGTGACGCCATCACTCCACTAGGACCCTGTGGTATCCCAAGATCTACTTCCAGCTGGTGAGTTAGTCTCTCACACAGAGGGCAGGTTGTTGCTCTAGGATTCTTAAGTCTACAACTTTTTTCCCCATAGCACTATAGAGATGCTGTACAGCATCTTCTGGCCAACAGCTCTGGGTCACGTGCCCAAGGGTCATGGAGGTTCTTTTGTACAGACCAAACTTGCTCTGCGTCTCAAACCTGACAGCCTTCCAAGTCATTAGATGAACGGAACAGGCCCATTTGTCATCTACTCCATGCAGTCTTTAGACTCCACTAAGCACTGTTTCCATAGGAGCAGTGCTAACGCATAACCTGTGCTTCACCTTAGAAGGGTGTTCTGCACTTCCAGACTACTGAACACCTAGAAGCTTCCATCACATGGCAAGCCCCCTTATGTTCTTTGAAATTTTTTCTATTCTCAGGAATATTCAGTCATGGTTTGAACTTACTCTTTTCTACTTGCCAGGACCACTTCCATAACCCCTATCTTTATAATAGGTCTATGTTGATATTCTCTGGAGTCTGAAGTTGATAAGGGTTCTGTAAGGAGAGAGAGAGAGAGAGAGAGAGAGAGAGAGAGAGAGAGAGAGAGAGAGGAGGGAAGGAGGGAAGAGAGAGAGAGAGAGAGAGAGAGAGAGAGAGAGAGAGAGGAGGGAAGGAGGGAAGGGAGAGAGAGAGAGAGAGAGAGAGAGAGAGAGGAAGGAGGGAAGGAGGGAAGGAGGGAAGGGAGAGAGAGAGAGAGAGAGAGAGAGAGAGAGAGAGAGAGAGAGAGAGAGAACACAAACTATGCTTCCTAGAGAAAAGGGAACTTCTTTTGTTCAATCCTCTGTACTGATGGAGAGCTATACAGCATTTGTTAGCTCAGCAGCCACATTTCAGTGTCCTTCAATATGGCCAGAGGATAGATTACCTCCACTCAGCATGATAGCTACAGCTATGGTTACCACTTAGTTACATTTATGGTAGTCCACCATCTTTTCCCTGAGTCTGGTTTCTATAATGTCTAGATTTGATGGAGATACAGACTTCCACCCTCTAAATTGTGTTTGATGGTGCTCCCTCTGAAATGTGGCATTGCTTCTGACTTAACTCGGCTTGCCTAGGGCTATAGAGCAGCCAGGTTTCCACGTGACCTTTTCTACAATAAAGGCTCTAACTTCTCGGGTCAGGAAGCCAATATGAAGGTTTGGATTCTGCTAAATGGATCTCTGCCAATGGATTTCCTGAGAAGCTGGAGGACTAGCTGCAGGGTGGGCGGAGAACACGTGGAAGTATGGAAGTATGAAAAGGACTTGGCTTCTGTAGTCCAAATTCATCGTCTAAAAGTGGGGGTGACAGTCCTTGTCTCTTAGAGTGTGGGTGACCATTAAATGATAACTTCAAGCACTAACTCTTGGCGTGGAGTGGGTATTAAAAAGCAAAGCATGACAGTCTGCTTTTCTGCAGACATCCTGGTTCCCCTTTGGAGTGGTTTCCTTAACTCTTTGAGGAGTTTATCTTTCCCAAGGTTGCCCTTCACAGTACAGCACAATTGTTAAAAATGAAGACTTGGGGGTGGGGTGGAGATGTCTCGGTTGTTGCTCTGCAGAAGACCCAGGTTCAAGTCTCACAACCATTGTAACTCCAGTACCAGAGGATCAACACCTTCTTCTGACCTCCAAGTGAACCAGGCATGCACATGGTAGACATACATATATATACACACTGGCAGACACATATAAAAATAAGTAAATCTAAAAAAAATATTTAAAGAAAGAAGACTTGCAGCCCAACTCTGTGGTTTGGGATCTTGGCTTATCAAATAGTTGTCAGCTCTTGGCAAATGGTTTACTTTCTCTACAATTCTGCTCTTTCTGAAGTGAGGAAGATGTCAGTATGTACCTCTCAGTATTGTTTAGTGAAGTGTTATGAGATGGGAACACCCAGGGTCTCCTAGTACATCGGAAGCACCATGTTACCACTAGCTAGTATTGCTATTAGTACTTGGCCAGCTCTCTCTCCCCCCCATCTCTCAGAATTCTCCTTAGCCTAATGTTTCCTCAGAGTCTCCAGCTGTTTCTCTGTTACTTCATTTTTTAATCCTTCTAATCCTTCTTTTCTCCTCTTCATATCCAAATATACTTCTTACTAGATCTCTGTTTAGCTTTCTGCTTCCAAGCTAGGCAGCAACATTTTTGGAAAACATAGTCATGTAAATGTTTACCTTGCCAGGCATGGTGACTCATGGATGTAATCCTGGCACTGAGGAGGCTGACTCAGGATTGCCACAAGTTCAAGGCACACCTAGGCTACAGAGTGAATTCTAGGCCAGCCTGGGCTTCAGAATAAAATTAAGTTTCAAGAAACCAAAATAAAAATAACAAACCAAGCCAAAAAAGTACACTTTACCTGTACTCTGTGCACCACACTGAGTGCTTTCTTTATAAGAATCAACTCAATCTCGAGCTTCAGAATCCTTTCTTCCCTAGTGCTGGATTTTAAGGCATACACCACCACGGCCACTTTATTTGGTGGTAGGGGTTGAATCCAGAGCTTCCAGAATATTAGGCAGGCATGCTATTAACAGAGCTATATCTCCAGCCTTTTCTTTTTTTAAATTGGATTTTGCTATGTAGTGTAGGCTGGTTTTGAACTTACAGCCTTTCCATCTGAGCCTTCTAAGTACTGACATTGCAGGTATGCACCCAATTAATATGTTAATTAATATATAATTTTAAATATTGGAGAGGAATGTGAATATATTATAGAATGATGATGCGAAGCTAAAACATATTTCTTGTAGTCAGAATGTTTAAAATTTGATCTCTTAAATTTTAAATATAAAGTACGTTCTTTTGTTACCATGCTTTTTTTTTTAACCTGCTGAGCCATCTGCTGGTCCTTATGTATTTTAAAAAATATTATACACGTCATTCATCTTTGTGTGTGTGTATTCAGAAAACCACCTCAGGAGTCAGTCCTTGCTTTCTTTTCATGGGAGATCCGGAAGCATGGCCGTGGACTACTGCATTTGGCTTTTTTCATATGGGTTCCAGAGATCTGAGTTCAGGTTCAGGCCTATCCAGCAAGCACGTTTACCTGCTAAGCCATTTCCCTGCTCCCTCCTCCGAACACCCTCCCCAACACACACACACCTGGGCTGGCTGGGGATGCTCACAGGCACTAAGATAAATACATTTTAAGATAAAATAATTAATATTTTACATATTTATTCATCTCTCTATCTCTATCATCTATCTACATGTCTGTATGTCTCTCTGTCTATTTGTGTGTGTGCACAGGCATGCCAAGCTCAGAGTTCAAACAGTGGTATTCAGTCTTCTTTTTATAGCCTATGGGTTCTGAGGATCAAACTGAGGTTACCAAGTTTGCTGGCAAATTCCCTTAGTGGCTAAGCCATTTCACCACCTTCAAATACAATTAAGCAGATAAATACATGTGAAGATGCCACCAAGGAAAACACCCAGTGTTGACCTCTGGCCTCCAAATATTCATGTACATACACATACAAGTCAATGTGTGCACACACAAGTAATAAAGCCAATAGAGTGGGGCTGGAGAGATGGCGCAGAGGTTCTGAGTTCAATTTCCAGCAACCACATGGTGGCGAATAACCATCTATGATGAGATCTGGTGCCCCCTTCTGGCCTGCAGGCATACATGCAGGCAGAATGCTGTATATATAATAAACCTTTAAAAAAGAAAGTGAATAGAATATATTTGTGCATAGCCCACAATATGCAAGGATATCTGTAAGATGAATTCCTGTCAAGTGCAAGTGTTGCATTAAAGGGTCTGTACATCTGGAAAGCACCGTTTGTTTCCCTAAGAGATAGCATTAGTTTGCTGCCTGCCATACTGATAGTGTGGGTGTTCGCTTCACCCCATCACACTAAAAAGAACACATGAAACACCCCCATCACAACAGTTGTGTTTTTGTTTTGTTTTTGTTTGTTTTTTTCTGGGTAAACATTAGAGATTTGCTTGGGTTTTATCTTTCTGATAGTGGGGCTGGATCTTCTGTCCTATCCTGTGGGTTGTACTCCGAGGGCTTGGGGCAGGTGACTGACCACAGGACTCAACCAGAATAGCTTCAGGTCACCTGGGTAATTGAGACCAGGGCTCGTGCCCTGCCTCATAATGGAAATGCAAACAAGCCAAGTTCTATAATGGAGCACAGAGCCATTGCCGGGAAACCACAAATTGCTGACTTGCTCCTGCAAAGGATACTCTGAAGCCAAGTCCAGAAATTCTAAAGATGCATAAAACCTGAGCTGGGGGAGGACGTGCATTTAGAAAAGAAGCCAGTAGCAACGGCTTTGGTGGTACTTCCTAGAGAGCCCGTGAGAAGCCATGGCCCTTTGCCATTCCTGATGATCCCCGGAGACTAAAGCTAGAGTGGGTGCTACACTCAAAGTCCCTCCGGGAAGGCGCCCGGCAGTATCACTTCCACAGATAACACTAGCGCTACACATAGGTGCAAATCCTGATTCAGTCACTCACCAGCTCGCTGACCTTGGCGTGTGATGTATTTTAAAGAATCTATGTCTCAAATATCCCCTTTCTTTGCTTCAGTTTTCTCAGCCATAGATTGCTTGCTGTAACGCCTGTCTCAGAAGGTCATTGTAAGAGTCAACTGAATAATTATGTTTGTATATAACTTAGCACGATGCATGGCTCTTTACAACGGCCTAATGAATGACAGTTGTTAGTATCATTAATAATTAATAAACAAGAGGGACCCAGGAAGGGAAAGGGTGTTTGGAGGAGGGACTGACTGTTTGAGCTAGGTCTTGAAGAATCAAGATGGTTTGACACATTGGGATGAATGAAGTTAATGTACGAAGGACTCGCTTTCCTTGGCCCACACAGCTGGTCCAGACTCTCGTGCTGGCGCCTTTGGAGCAGGACAATGTAGAAAAACGTCAGGGGTGAAAGCAAGCGTTTATCCCACTGTGAAGCATGACCAGTAGTACTGGCTTAAATGGTACTGACAATGGCGCTGACATTTATTATTAAAGTAAAGTGTGGGACTTGGCACAGCAGCAATTCCTGTGTAATAAAAACATTTTCCTTAACATGAGTCTCTTTTGAGAAGACTTGAACCCCAGTCTTCAGTATATTTTAAGAATAGCCATGTATTGTACTTGAGTCTAGAATTCATACTTTTTGAAACCAGAGGAGCAAGCTCTGGCCATCTCCCACCGAGCTTGGTGGTATTTATTATTTACTTCTCCTTTCCCCTTCCTTCTTCTTAGTTGTCTTCTTCTTCTTCTTCTTCTTCTTCTTCTTCTTCTTCTTCTTCTTCTTCTTCTTCTTCTTCTTCTTCTTCTTCTCCTTCTCCTTCTCCTTCTCCTTCTCCTTCTCCTTCTCCTTCTCCTTCTCCTTCTCCTTCTCCTTCTCCTTCTCCTTCTCCTCCTTCTCTCCTTCTCCTTCTCCTTCTCCTTCTCCTTCTCCTTCTCCTTCCTCTTCCTCCTTCTCCTTCTCCTCTTCCTCCTCATTATTATTATTGACAGGCTTCACTTTGTAGCTCAGGCTAGCCTTGGAGTCATTATTGAAGACCATGATGGCCTCTTCTTGCTTCAGACTTTTGAATGCTACAATTTTAATAAAACTGTCTATGTCTTAAATATACCTTCCCCAGCCTTCTACTGTAACATGACACATTCTTCCAGGGTCTACCCATAGCCCTTTATTGCCATGAAGCTATGGACTGAAAGTTTGTATCCCAGACAAATATTCAATGTTAAGACCTTAATCTACTCCCATGCTCATTGTATTTGAAGATAAGGTCTTTGGGAGACAGGTAAGCCATGAGAGTGGAACTTGTATGCTGAGATTAGGTGGAATGGTGGGTTTGCAAACCCAGCAGTGGGGCCTCACTAAATACCACACAACTGTCAGCATCTGAATCTTAGACTTCTTAACCTCCAGAACTATGAGAAATATGTATATATTCCTTATGTTACCTAATCTATGCTATTTTATTATATAGCAGCCAAAATTTACTAAGACAGTATTTAGTCTCTTTCATAGAAGAAAGTGTAGATGTAGCCCATGACCCAGCGTACCATGATGTCAAAAACAGGTTCTTCTTCTGTTGTAGCCCAGCATCTTGAGTGTGCAGTCTTCATAGTGTGGACTCTGATGACTGCCCCTACACACACCTGCCACTTCAGGTAGCAGAAGAAAGGGAGGGATAAAAAGAGAGTCATATTTCTTCAGAGTAGAGACATTTCTCAGAAAAGTTTCACATCTATCTATCTATCTATCTATCTATCTATCTATCTATCTATCTATCTAGTGAGTGTGTGAGTGTGTGTGTGTGTGTGTGTGTAAATGCTATGGCAAATGTGTGGAGATCAAAGGACAATTTGCTAGAGACAGTTCTCTTCTTCTACCCATGTGGGTACCAGAAATAGAACTCAAGTCGTCAGGCTTGGCAGCAAATGTCTTTACCTGGTAAGCCATCTTGAAAGCTCCACACTATTCCGGGCCCCTTCCGTGTCCCCTTCGCCCGAGAAAGAGACATGTGAGGCAGTGTTCAGGTGGTTACTATAGTGAGGCTTTATTCTTGTATCAGCAGAAGCGGAAAGACCCCAAGCCCGGGAAAGGCACTGCTATATGTACCCTAGAGTGGTGTGTTCACTTCTGATTGGCTGTTCACTCATCACCCCTTGCTATGCCTCGGGATTGGCAGTGGCTTGGCGCGCTTTAGCCTCTTGCACCTGTGCAGTTAGTTGTTTACTTGTGAGAGCACAGGATGCCAGCGCCATCTTGTAATGGCGGATGTTATCACCGCTAACCTCGGCTCCCTACACCACACCATTCTTCATTCATGTTACCACAGTTTGCTGTAAGGAAGCAGGGGAATATAACAATCACAAATGCACATATGTATGTTTGTGGGGAGAGTGTGGTCAACTACTTGGTTCAAATGTGTGCTAACACTGAAAAAGTTAGGGATGGGCTGTCATTTCCTTAGTTGCCTGATGAGTCGCCCATATTTCAGTAAACGAGCCCCATCCACACACATGCAAGCAGCCATGGTTAAGCTTAGTGGGTCCAAAACAACAAAAGGCATCAAAGCAGAGAGGCTTGTTGGGAAAAGGAAGGGTTTCAGAGGAGAGGTGAGGAATGAGAGGGCCATGGTGGAGAAAATGCCCCTACTCAGTATACACATGCATGAAATTGTCAAAGAATAAAAGTTTAAAAGGCAGGGAAAACAGATTGTGGCAATATATTGTGTATCATCCAAAAGGGCTGCATATATGAGGCCAGAAGGCAAGGTCTCTTGTGGGCAGATGAGTCTTCTCTTCTGTCCTGTGTGATGGTTTTGGGAGTGCAAGAGGGAACATCAGTTAGGAACATCTGCCCCAGAGAGGCAAGGGCTAGTCTAGCTGTGTCTTTGGACCCCTTTCTGTAGTTGAACTCCTGAGTGGGACCTTTGGGTGACAGTGCATGATGCTTCTGATGCATGTGTAGAGTGGGGTGTCCCAGGCTACAGAACCTCCCTCTGTGAGGATGGTCTAGCCTGTGCTCTTTCTGGTTGGTTTGACTCCATCCTCTTTTTTGAATAAACGTTCTCACTGGGTGGAGAGTCTGGTCTTGAACTTTCTATGTAGTCCAAGACAGCCTTGAACTTGTCATCCTCCTTGGGGATGGTATTACAGGTGCATGCCACCATTCCAGACTTCATGTGGTTTCTTTACATTTGGCTATCCCTGACCCCTAGGGGAAGTAGTGTGTGGATGGCTGAAGTCTGGTGACAGCTGTGTCATGTTGAATTATGGAACAGAGGGCTTATCTGCTCACTTTGGATGTAGGCTCCCTTGGGGCAAGCCCTCTTTCTGTTATGTAATAGCTGCACGCTGAGGAAGGATAGAAACCTGAATGCATTGGTTCCACCACATCTTTGCTGCCTTTCCTCACTCAACAATGGCTTAGCAGCCCAGTTGGAGGCAATTACTTAGAGACAGACTATGGCTCCAGTTTAGTAATGTGTGCCTGGTAGAATTAACACAGCACACAAAGCTCTCCAGAGTTCTAAGTGCAACATGTTGTGTGCATATCTATGCATGTGTTTGTGAATGTGTGTGTGTGTGTGTTGAATATTATTGAACTAGGGTATCTCATATGCTAAACACACACTCTACCACCCAGTGGATGAGAAAATCAGGCACAGAAGCAAAATAACTAGCAAATTCCAGAGCCAGGTCTAGACGCAGGTGGTCTGCCCAGACCCTTCTCCGACTCCCGCACTGGTCTCCCGTAACTGTTGTAAACTTGGCTTTGCTCTTTCCTTAAAGTTCAGGTCAAATGCTGCCCAATAGACCAACCTAGCTCTTCAGTCAGGGGAAGGGGGTTGCTCTTCTCTCTGCTTTGCTTCTTGACTGGTTGCTCCCAACCTTGGTTTAGGATTTTTCTGAAACTGACTATATACTAGGCTCATGCCCCAGACTCCCTAGCACTTATTATTACAGTGCTTGAGTGGGGAAGGGCCTTGTTTATATATCTGGATGACTTCCTGACCCCATTGCTTTTCCCACACAGAAACAAACCCAGAGGGGCAAAACAACAGATCTGCCTCACAAAGCCTGTCAGAGAAAGAACCAAGGCCAGGCCCTGAAACTCCTGCCTCCTGTCCCTGCTGGCTTTGCTGCCAGCTCATGGGCATGGGACCTTCAGGGAGCATACGAGCATCTTTGAGCCTTTTAAAATTAATCTTGGCATTTTTATCCCTAAGAGGACTTCTTGGAGTGTGCTGGTGGGAGAATGAGTTTTGGCAATCTTGTCTGGAGTCATGAGGCAACAAGGACAAACAAAGTAGGCCGAGATGTATTCTGCTGACCCAGTCCTCAAAAACATGAGAATAAACCACTCCAGACTCAAGCTGGGGACTGACCAGCAGTGCACTGAGCCAACTTGAACAGAACTCACCAAACAGGTCCTCCCTTTTCTTTCCTTTGGAGAGGAAATTTTTTTCTGGCTTGTTTGAATTTATACATATATTTTCTTTTTTGAGACAGAGTCTCTCTATGTAGCCCTGGCCATCCTGGAGCTCACTATATAGACCAAGCTGGCCTCAAACTAACAGGGATCCACCTGCCTTTGTCTTCTAAGTACTGGGACTCATGCCTAGCTAGAAAAATCTTTCAAGCAAAGCAAAAAGCATGACAGATTTTACCAGGCTCTAGAGTATTAACGGGAGCTGCAGGCACGGCTTCTCTTGCTCTGTCTCATTGTGTCCTGGGACCTGGACATGGTTTACAGCACAGACAACCAGAGTGCAAGGTTCTCTCTCGCTCTCAGCCTCTTCCCAGCTCCCTCTCCTCTCACAGGGCTTCTAGGACAAAGGGGTGGGTGCCTTTGTTTAAACAAAGGCGGGCGATTTCCTTACTTCTTCTGGAGTCTTGGAGCCCTTGAACAAGATATCAGCAGGGTTGATTCTTTGAAGGCCTCTCTGCTTTGGCTTGCTGGTGGCCAGCTTCATGGCCCAGGTGGGAGAATGGGTGGTGATAATACATAGCAAATTCAGGAAGAAGTGAGTCTCAACAGCCTGGGGAACGGCACAGACTTGCAGTGAGTGCTTTAGCTAGCCCATGGTGGAGCTTACTTCACCTATGATAACTGCAAGACACAAGTTTATTTTCTGTTCTATCACATAGGAATAAAAGCTGACAATCAAACTCTTAATTATTAAGTTTTATCCTGATTTCACTGATACTGGAATTTGAAATAAATATATGTATTGATTGATGAGAGATAGTATATCCAGTTTTCTGACTTTTGGCAGCAAGATCTACTGAAGAAGGAGATGTGAGGGTATTTGGGTGGGGCCTAAGATTCTAGCTGATATTCAATATCAGGTTTCTGCAAAGGAGTAGACGGTGAAGGGTCAGGCTTACTGTGGGCCATCACTGGCAGAACTATCCAAATCCGTGGCTGTTAGGGAAATCCAAACACTGCTTATGCCCCATTTGAGTTTTGGTGGGTCCTAGGAAATGAACTTCCCTCTGAGTTCTTGTTTCAGAGCTACTACTCAAAGAGAAAGGCTTCCAAGTATGAAGAGAAGCTTTTATTTACAGCATAGTGGATGAGAGAGGAGTAGGCATCAGAGGTCCTAGAGTCTGGCCTTAGCACTCCCTCCCTGGCTGTGGGCTGGCAAGTGCTCATGGATCAGGCAGTGGAATTTATTGAGCTGAGGACCTCCCACAGAGGAGGGAGGGCCTGGTGCTGAGGGATAGAGACAGAGAGGCTTCTATGTTAGAAAACCTCTGTCCATTGGGGAGAGAAAAACAAAGGATGCAGGCAGGGGGCAGCCACAGTCTCTGTGGCAGCACAGGCTGGCTTCAACTCAGCATCTTCCTGCCTCAGCCTCCCGACTGCAGGCATTTCATGTCCATTCTGTACACCATCATTGAGACTGAACAGGACAGCGCTGCTGGTTCAAGGTGCATGGCTGAGCCAGGATCCAGACTTTCTTCATTGGACTTACTTCGTTGCGCTCTTTCCTCTCCATCTTAAGTGGCCTGTTACAAGTTTGCCTTCAACATAGTGTTTTTGGTTCTGTGTCAAAAATAGCCAACAAATGTCACATTCTGGTAATTTCCTGAAGGCTCCCCTTTCTATCATCAGCCGATTAAAAATGAAACTGTTTTTCTCAGCAAAGTTGGGTCAGGGAGCTTTGCTGGTCTACTCTGGCTTCCTGTCAAGGAAGCAGGGACACCATGAGCCACACTTTCACAAAAGCTTCACTTAGTGAAGGGAGGGTTCCTGGTGTGACCTACCCTGTGAGTGACTTCACTTTGCCTGGCCACTTATCCCTACAGCACTTAATACAGTCCAGTTCACACTGGGAAATACAGTGTAAAATCCAGTCTTACGGCGGCTCTGTCAACCTAGCATCTTGGCTACACGTTCATGCCACAAGACAAAAGGCCGACTGAAAACCAAGAGTCCAGTCCCTTGCCTGACAGCGTCATGAAATCAAACATGGATTATTCTGAGGTCTGCTCTATTTCTATGGGGACAGAGGTGGTCTTTCCATCAATCGATGGCTAGAGACGATGTTTAGCTCATAGATCGGATATCTGCTATGTTGCATTTTGCTGAGGAAGTTTTCAGGTCCAGGGCAGTGCAGAGATTCACTCAAAGTCATTTGGAACAGCAAAAGAAGAGCCTGGATCTGAGCCTTGGCACTGGGAATCCTGTTCTGTCCTTAGCCTCACAGTTGAATGGACATAACCTTGAAGGGGATTCAGTGTGTCTGATCAGTTCCCAGGAAGATTTTTTTTTTTGCCCCAACTTGGCCACTTAAATTAAATGTCACTTAATTAAATGTAATCTTAGCTAACAGTGTATTATGTGCAGGGCACTGCTCTTACAATGTGACCACAGGCAAGTCATCTCACCTGCTGTCCCCCAGCTTCTTCTTCTACGAAATAAAGTGCTGTTGGTACAGCTTCTCTTAGGAGGTTAAATGAGGTAAAGAACGCTGTAGTCAGCGAGGTGGTTATGTCCACGGCAGCATTGCCGGGCTGCTCAGCCTACCTGGAGGCCCATGCTACCTGGAGCCTGCCGCTCTTTCCCGTCAGCCTCCCCAAAGGTGGATATGTGG
Source organism: Arvicanthis niloticus (assembly GCF_011762505.2). Lineage (NCBI taxonomy): Eukaryota > Metazoa > Chordata > Mammalia > Rodentia > Muridae > Arvicanthis > Arvicanthis niloticus. The sequence goes on along the minus strand of NC_047658.1, from coordinate 66,820,932 downwards.
ACTTTCTATGATCTCACAGAGCATGTCTCTGGGATTGGTATGTTGTTTAACAGAGAGTGCAGATGCCATAGTTTGGGTGAGGAACATAATAAACAGAATGGTTTATAAACATAGGAAAAAAAAAAAAACCCTGTTTTTAGTGCTGAAGATAGAATCTAGGGCTTTGTGTACAGTTTGGTGAGTATCTAGCCTCTGAGACAGTCCCTAAATGATACAATTTTTTCCCTCATAGTTTTAGAGGCTAGTAAGTCCAAGATTAAGGTACATTAAGTACCTGTTGAGAAATTATGCATTAAATCAGCTTTCCATGACTATAAAAAGTATCTGATATAGGTTCTTGGGTTTTTTTTTTTTTTTTTTTTTTTTTTTTTTTTTGAGACAGGGTTTTTCTGTGTAGCCCTGGCTATCCTGGAGCTCACTCTGTAGACCAGGCTGGCCTTGAACTCAGAAATCCTCCTGCCTCTGCCTCCTAAGTGCTGGGATTAAAAGCGTATACCACCACTGCCGGGCTCTGATATAGGTTCTTATGAAGTAAAGAAAGATTTGATTTTTGTAATCAGGGATAGAGCCTAGTTGGTAGAGTGTTTACCTAGCATGCACAAAACCCCAGGTTTAATCCCCAGCAACTATCAAGTTTCTCTAAACTGGATAAGGTGATCCAAGTGTGTAGTCCTAGCACTTAGGATGCTAACGAAGGAGGATTGTCACTTGGAGGCAAGTCTAAGCTTGCACTGAATGAGAGGCCACCCTGGGCTACATAGCAAACTTGTCTAAAAAAAAAAAAAGTTTCCTTTTGAGTGGGGCCCACGATGAGGGTAATACATCATGGGAGGAGTACATGTTAGAGCAAGAAGCTACATCTCAAGTCAGGAAGAAAGAATTCAGACAGGCAGGCAGGCAGGCAGATATAGAGACATAGACCCATCATTCCTTTCAGTGAGTTAAGGATCTCCCACCATGCACCTCTCAAAGGCTCCTGGGAAGCAAGCCTTTAATTCGTGGACTTTTGTGGACTGTTTTAGCACCTGAGGTAGAGCCACTCACTCCCTGGCTGGTACATGGCTGTCTTTTCACTGTGTTCTCATGTGGTAGGAAGGGCAAAGGGAGTCCTCTACAGTTTCCCTCAGAAGGTCACTCATCCGATTATGAGTTTCTACCCACGACTGAACCACGTTTTCAAAACAGCTGACTTCCTGCCTGTGAAGAGCTTGTTGTAGTTAGGGTGACCATTGCTGCAATGAAACACCATGACCAACACAACTTGGGGAGGAAAGGGTTTGTTCGGCTCACAGTTCCATATTGCTGTTCATCATCAAAGGAAGTCAGGACAGGAACCTGAAGTCAGGAGCTGATGCAGAGGCCATGGAGGATGTTGCTTACTGACTTGCTTATTATGGTTTGCTCAGTCTGCTTTTTATGGAACCCATGACCACCAGCCCAGGGACAGCATCATTCACCATGGGCTGAGCTCTCTCCAGTCAATCACTGATTAAAGAATGCCAAGTAATTAGACTCCAGACAACCAAATAACCGTATTAAATATGGGGTGCAGTGCTAAACAAATAATTCTCAACTGAGGAAACTCGAATGGCTGAGAAGCAACTAAAGAAATGTTCAACATCCTTAGTCATCAGGGAAATGAAAATCAAAACAACCCTGAGATTCTACCTCACACCAGTCAGAATGGCTAAGATCAAAAACTCGGGTAATAGCAGATGTTGGTGAGGATGCGGAGAAAGAGGAACACTCCTCCATTGTTGGTGGGATTGCAAGCTGGTACAACCACTCTGGAAATCAGTCTGGCAGTTCCTCAGAAAATTGGACATAGCATTACCTGAGGACCCAGTTATACCACTCCTGGGTATATAACCAGAAGATGCTCCAACATATAACAAGGACAATGCTCCACTATGTTCATAGCAATCTTATTTATAATAGTCAGAAACTGGAAAGAACCCAGATGTCCTTCAACAAAGGAATGGATACAGAAAATGTGGTACATTTACACAATGGAGTATTACTCAGCTATTAAAAACAATGAATTCATGAAATTCTTAGGCAAATGGATGGAACTAGAAAATGTCATCCTGAGTGAGATAACTCAATCACAAAAGAACACACATGGTATGCACTCATTGATAATTGGATATTAGCCCCAAAGCTCAAAATACTCACAGACCACATGAAACTCATGAAGAAGGCAGACCAAAGTGTGGGTGCTTCAGTCCTTCTTAGAAGGGGGAACAAAATACTTATAGGAGCAAATATGGAGACAAAGTGTGGGACAGAAACTGAAGGAGGGGCCATCCGGAGACTGCTCCATCTGGGTATCCATCCCATGTGCAGTTACCAAAGGCAGACGCTGATGTGGATGTCAGGAAGTGCATGCTGATAGGAGCCTGATATGGCTGTCTCATTAGAGGTCTGCCAGAGCCTGACATACACAGAGGCAGATGCTCACAGCTAACCATTGAACTGATCATGGAGTTCCCAATGGAGGAGTTAGAGAGAAGACTGAAGGAGCTGAAAGGATTTGTGGCCCCATGGGAAGAGCAACAATACCAATGAACCAGAGCTCCCAGGGTCTAAACCACCAGCCTGGGAGCACATAGGGAGGGACCCATGGCTCAAGCTGTATATGTAGGGGAGGATGGCCTTGTTGGGCATAGGTGGGAGAGGAGATCCTTGGTCCTGTGAAGGCTGAATGCCCCAGTGTGGGGGAATTTGAGGGTGGGGAGGTGGGAGCAGGTGGGTGGGTGAGGACACATCCTCATAGAAGCAGGAGAAGGGGGTATGGGATAGAGGTTCCTGGGTCGGGGGGCGGGGTAAGTGGGGTAAGTGGATAACATAGGAAATTAAATAAAATATCAAAGAAAGGAAGAAAGAAAGGAAGGAAGGCAGGCAGGCCTTATAGCCACGGTGATGTGTGTTGGTGGTGTATGCCTTTAATCTCAGCACTTGGGAGGCAGAGGTAGGCAGATCTTTGAGTTCAAGGTCAGCCTGATCTACAAAGCTAGTTCCAGGACAGCCAAGCTACACAGAGAAACTCTACCTCAGCCCTCCAGCTCCGCCTCCAAATGGTATACATCCTGATCTTCTGGAGGCGTTTTCTCAGTTGAGGCCCCCTCCTCTCTGATGACTCTGTGTCAAGTTGACATAAGATGAATCAGCACAGGGCTATGACTGGTTTATGTTCCCTGTGCTACAAGAAAAAGTTTGAGCGGACTTTTGATCTAAAAAGCAGGGAAGAGTTCCTTCACTTACAAAGAGTGGCGGAGATGGAGACCTCTTACTCTGGGCTCCTGAACTCTTCCTTGCTCTTCAGTGATACCACACGGGTGGCCTGAAATTAACCACCTGAGCACACTTGGGCCATGGCAACTGGTAAAGGCTACAAACCAGAGCTTTGCCCCAGAGACATGGCTGTTGATGGTTTGTCATTACCACACTGTGGGTGAACAAGAATGATAAGCATCCCCCTTGAGGTACAGGGTGACTCAAGGGGGTCAGGACTCATCTGGTGGAGTCAAGAAAGTGGAGCTCGTGCAGAGTGCTAGGGATGGGCAGATGCTTACTGGGAAGACGAGGAAGTAAAGGGGCAGCCCAGGCAGAAGTGTGAGATAGCACACCATGTCCCATGTTTCTGGAGGAAACTGGATATGAAGGAGCTTAGTGTTAGCAAAGGGCATTTATTACATAAATTCAATACAACACTGGGGTCGGGGAGAGTACACCCTTTGTTTGTTAGCTGGGTTGGATCCCAGAGGATTTCAAATGTGGCTTAACTAGGGCTTTCTCCAGCTCCTAGTAAAAGGGAAGCTAGACCTTGGCAGGCTGAGGGGGCACCTGGCATAAGGAAGAGAGTTGCTGGGAATACTCTAGGCTGCCAGCGAATTGGAAAATGGTTAACAGAAGCATAGAAATGCTGTGGGAATTGGGAGCAGGGATGAGGGTCAGACACCCATGGTTCAGATTCGTTACCCATGTGATGGCTGGTAGCACCCCCTCAAAGCCTATGCAGTCAGCCTTTGGGTCAGGTGGGACTGGGAGCTATGGGTGCTCTGTGATCCTCTGGTGTTGACTGAGGGTCCCCAGCTGTCTGGGCAGATGGAGAGGTTAAAGCTAGGATCATCAGGACCTGGAAGCCACCCTTTGATAGGCCTGTTATCATGTTGTTGGTTTTTTTTTCTTTTGTTCTGGGAAATGCCCACAGGGCCTCATTTCCCTGCCAATCACTGCCACCAGCTCTCAGGCCTTGGGGACCAAGGCTTCACAGATGGTCATTGTGAAGAGACTAGCCACAAGCTGACCTTAGCTAATCCGCCATTCACACAGCCTGTTGGGAATAATTCATAAAAGGAAGCTGAAACTGAGTGAATTCTAATAAATGCTATTGGTCAGCCCATTTAGTGGCTAATAAAACATGTGGGGGCTGGCTGCTCCGAGGCGGAACACAGTGGCAAGAGACATTCCATATAAGTTCTGGGACTCCAGAGAACCCTGACTAATACAGCAAAATAGGATCACGAGGCTTGGCCTCCACAGCACTAGGAGGATCGTTTGGTGGTCCTAAGGGTGTCAGGCCAGAGAATGGTACCTAAGGAGGCAGCCACTGCTCTCTTCAAGCATGCAGGGACCCTGCTGGGGGCAGGCCTCATGCAGTGGTCATCTGGTGCTTTGGCGTTCCCACTGGCACCCTTTCTGATCACATGCTGCATGTGTGGGAACAACCTAGGTCTGGAGCAAAGAGCTGACAAGCCTCAGCAATGGTAAAGCCAGGTTGAGCATGGGGAGCTCCCTCTGGGAGTGAGGGGCTCAGAAGAGCTCAGCCCTGCTCCACACTCACACCCACTGCAATGGGGCTCCTCTTTCCTTACAGTTTTGTTAGGCAGATGGCTGAAGTCACCCGTGAGGTGTGAGCCTGGAGAGACTGTTCACCTCATGCTATCCCATCATTCCCCCCAGCAGTGGCTATGTGGGAGGACCACCCATCCTCACAGACCTTTCCTATTTACCTTCAGTGCATCCCTAGCATACTCAGTCAATGGCTAATCCACTCTCTACCTCCCCTCAAGATCTTTGTGGGAAGAACTGACCTCTTTCCCACAGCTTGTATGTGAGGCTGATTTCCAGGCTTGTTAACTATACTCTGCCTGCACAGTGGTCCACCATGATTACCTACTGAAAGAGCATCAGTTGAGCTGTGTTCCAGGACCAGCTGGAATTCCTACCAACTCTTTTAAGATGCCTGGTGCAGGGGTGTCAACCCAACAAAGAAACAAATCAGAAGCTCAGTGACATGGCCTAGGATCTGACAGTAAGCAATGGAGTCGGTTCAAACCCAGCTCAGTGTGATTTAAAACTGGAGACTTCCCCCTTTGGAAGCAGACACAAAGTAATTATCATTTATCATTTATTCTCACATACATTATTTTGTTTGATCCTCACAACAGTCCTGTGAGGTAGGTAGGGTTATGTATTACTATATGCCCATTTCACAGATGAAGAAATGGAGGTGGCTCAGTGAGGTGAGTGACTTGTATAGTCACATAGTATGTTAGTGGCTCAACAGGTTCTGTACTTGCCCTAGGATCAAGCTATTGAGTTAGGAAGCACCAAAACAGATGGGGAAAGCAAAGGTTTATGGGGAGAAAAAGGGGGGCAGTGTTGATTTCTGAGGTTTCGACCTTGACTTACTTGAATATGATCACAGATCTGCTTGTCCTGATTGGATTCTCTGAAGAGCTTTCCAGAGTACCAATGGTGCAGCGGCTCAAGACAGCCACATAGGCTCCTGAGTCCCACTATAGGGAGAGAAAGGCCTTTATTGCCTCAGGACCAAGCTTTGCCTCTAACTTTGTGAATGTCCCACTCACAGGGTGTAACTATGGAAGTCCTTTGCTCTGTCTGCCTGTGGATGCCAGTTCCAGGCTTCCCTAGCTGTGTCTGGAGCGCTTCTCAGGTGGGGGCTGTAAGACTCTGACTGCTAGTGTCACTCCAGGAGTGAATCACAATGTGCAGTTTAGAGGTCTACAGGGCCCCTCACCTGCTGTGGGAGTAGTGTCTGGAGTTTCTGTCCTTAATGTATCCCATGAAGGCCTATAGGTCGTTAGGACTGGATAGTATGAGAGGGAAGACTGCTCTCTCAAGAGAAGACTCAGGGGCACTGGGGTTACCCAGCACTCCTGTACTGCTTGCTGAACAGTTTCCCAAAACCCTAGAGCTCCTCAGTCAGTGACCTTCCTCTAGCCAGAAACAATTAGGAGCATGCTTAGCCATGCTGGTGGGCAAGGCTGATGAACTGGGGGGCTGAGAACAAAGCGAAGTCGTATGAAAGATGTTTGACTTACAAGGATGGAAAGGAGCTGATTCTGCTAAAGACAGGTTGCAAATCAGTTCTGAGTAATGATACCTTCAGTGTCTAGTCAAAGCAGGGACACATGTCTGTGTATAAAGGAAGTTCTAACAACAAGTCCTAGCACAGGCACGATTTGGGGACAATACTGAAAGAACTTTCCAATAGCCTGCACTGCTCAACCATAGCAGGAACTGTCTTGGGGACAGCGGACATTCTGTCATTGTGCCAGCCGGCACAAGGAATCCCTTGAGGATACTCAAGAAGAGACACTCACCGCCATGTACTGGGGTATCCTAGAGGAAGGGGAAGAACTAAGAAACTACTGGATTATTTTCCAACCCTGAGAGTTCATAATGTATTATTGGTTTAAATTGACTGGTGTCAGTGACACTTGCAATCCATGGAGCAAGGACAAGCAACAGCTGGGTCATAAAGTGTCTTCCATCTTCTTGGCTTCAATACCATCACATCTTTGCAGGGGAAACAACCAATATCTGAAGCCAAGAATCCTTCAGCCTTGTCAGGAGGGCCATCCCCTCCTGCCTAAGCCTGGACACTCACTCCCCTAGGCCATGCCATGGCTCAACTTTCTCCCTGAGTGGAGCCACAAAGGGTTCTGGGAACATATTGCATTCTAAAACACCCAAACATAGTTGCCTTTGGGCACAGGTGTCCTGGTGCCTGGGTGCATCCTCAGAGCAAAGAGCAGGAGTGATCTGATTTGCTGAACATGTTGTTGCCTAGGAAACTCGAAGGAGCCTCTTGTTCCCACTCTACCCCTCAGCAGCCAGGGCTCTCTCTGGAGATGGGTTAGAGGGCACTGACTAGTGGTAGGTGATAGCCCATAAGAAAACTGCTGCTCTCTGTCCAAGCCAGAAAGTCTTCCCGTGGGCTCTTGTATGTTTCAGCTGACTTTTAACTTGTCATCACAAGTTACCCATCGCCAGTTCAAAATGGCAAGAAAAGGTGGTTCTGTTCAGAGGACATGTGGATTCCAGAAGGTGGACTTTGTCATGGGGAATCAGGTCCTGCTATGCAATTAATACAGATTAGTATAGTTCCCCGCCTCGTGCCACTGGCGAGACACTCTCCTCAGAGCCTTAGCTGACATGAGCTTCTTGGGAACTCCTTCCCCAGTGTGACTAGGGTCTTTTTTACCTGTATCGGATTAACCGAATGATCTTATTGTTCATAAAGTCCAGAGCATGTGGATGGGAAGAGTCAATGCAGAATCCATCACTCAGAGCGATCTTCAGCACCTCCTCCACAAAGACTTGGAAGCTGTTGATCTGCTTGTTGGCAGGTACCACCCACAGCCTTTTGAGGTTCTGCTTGGTGTACTCTTCCTCTGGAAGGCCTTCCACATTGGCCACCCAGTCAAGAGTCAGGTGGTTAGGGTCCTGCAAGTGGCTGGTGATAGAGGAGAGATTACCATTGGAGCAGTAGAAGAGCTTAGACCCAAGGAGTTTGAGGAAGAGGCAGGATGTGCTGAAGATGTTGGCGTTGAACACCTCCATGCTGGAAGATGATAGGCTGTAGATCTGTGGTGCCTCCCGCACGGTGAAGTGGACTGTTTGCACACGCTGCTTCAGTGTGATGTTGAGCATGGCGTTCTTCTCTGCCTTGGAGAGTTCTACCTCCTTTTCCTGCAGGGCCTCAATCAGGGGCTGTACCTGGTAGAAGTCAGCTTCCCTGCGCAGCAGACCCATCTCCTGGAAGTCCTCTGGCAGATCCAGGTGGGAGGTCCGCAGGAAGTTGAGGATATAGCGGAACACTTTGCCATCACGGTCAATGAAGCAGTTACCCTGGCTGTCCCTCTTGGTGGGCATCTTCCCACTGAACATGGCACCCAGCATCGAGTCAGGGAAGCTGGTCAGGGTTGCCAGTGAGGTTGTGTAGAGTTTCCCCCCAACATTCAGTGTAATGGGGTCAGACATGGTAGGAGGCTGGGTTCCTGGAAATAGTTCTAGATGGGTAAAATGAGAAATGATTATTACCCAACCATAGCTACACAATCTTAGTCCATAACTCCCAATTGTAGATGAAGCCTACAGTGAGGGCAGCACGTACCAATGGCTGGGAATGGCTGGTAACTGCGTGCTATGTAAAGCACGTTAAACTCACACGGGAAGACACACACACTTGCACACACAGCCTGTGTCCTAGTACTCAGAGGAATCTTTGAAAAGCTTCCTTGGTGGTTTCAAATGTTCCGTGAGGCCAAAGAGCCACTGGTCTCTGGAAGAAAGGAAAATGTGTCTGGGACAGAAACTCCTTGTATTTTTTAAATGAATATTAATTTGCACACACAGCAGTCCTATCATCTTTGACACAGACAATGTCATTATCCACCTTGATTGCAGACGAGGACAGCTGGGCCAGGACTTATTCCTGGCTTAGAGAAGTGAGTGCTTTGGCAGGATTCAAACTCAAGTTCCTAGCTGGGGAATGCTGTTCTTTGAAGTACTTAACCAATGCCTTATGACTGGGCTCAGTACTCTCACCACATCACCACATCGTGCTGATCTGAAGAGAATTATTTTTCTCTTTCAAATTACAAATAGCGGTAACTAGAGCCATTTCCTATCTAACAGAACTATCATGGATCACTTAATTTTTGGCCTCCAATGATAATCTTTCCTGGACACTCCCCCCCCCCCCCATACCAACCCTCTGTCATGAAGACACTTATCTTGTTCCTCAACTATCCAAGCTGCACAGCAATGTTGCTTCCTGCAGGTGCTTTACCCTTGGCTGGAGATGGCTCAGTAGTTAGAGCATTTATTGCTCTTGCAGAGGACTGGGGCTCAATTCTCAGCAATCTCATTGGGGCTAACTGCCTGGAGCTCTAGTCTCAGAGGATCTAACGCCCTCTTCTGGCCTCTGAGGGCACTACATGCATGTGATGCACAGACATACACAATATTCACACATATGCAATAAAAATAAACAAAATATTTTTGAAAGATAGTAAAAACACTCCTCACTGCCTTACAGCCTCCAGCGTCTGGGACACTAGTCTCCTTTAACTGGAAGCCTTGGATCTAAAATCTGTTTAAGGTTCTTAGGGTTCTAGAGAGCATGAGTTCTCTAGAGAGTATGTGTACCCTCTCAGCTTCCACAGGAAACATGTAGAATGGGCCCAGACAGTGGAGGTAGGAAACCACGAGAAATAAGTCTCAGTTCTGCCCTACAGAAGAACCCATGCTGGTAGAGTTGGGGGAGGGCAGACAAGAGACAGTGAAGGTGTGCTGACAAGGCAGATGTGTGAGAGCCGAGGGGGAATGAGTTCCGGCAGGTCAGGGAATATCCTGCTAAGCATACCTACTGCCCAGACAGGGAAATGGGTCCATGGAGGTGTGGGGATGGGATAGCAGCAGCAGAAGACACTTCTCTGTATATCTCTATTTGAAGACGGTATCTACTTGAGACCTCCTTTCTTTCCAGAGATGGAGGCAGAATGGACAAAGACACTCAGCTGCTTTGTGCATCTGGGTGGGGGAATGTCCCCTTTTAAGTCCTTCTCAGTCTAATGGGGCGTTTTGATACTGCAGAAAAGCATTAACCATCTGGAGTATCTGAAGAGCAACCGACCCACAGTGAAGTTACAAAACTCTTGGCAGAAGCATGGAACAGATGGGCTGTGAGACACTGGGGAGGTGCAACAGAGCTGGGTGGGCAAGCAGCTGCAAAAGGGGCGGGGCCAGTGTCCAGAAACAGCAGATGCGAAGGGTGCTTGGGCTCACAGTTGAGTCAGGCATAGGCAGGACCCAGGACTGGGTCACCTTTACTCTGAATTAACTGAACTACCCTAGAATCTTCTTTCTCTTCTTTCCCGTTCCCAAACTCTGATCTCCATGTTTTCTTTTTGGACAACAACCTGCATATTTTAGTGTTTTTATCCTTGAGAAATGTCACCCTCTCCCCCAGCCCAGCCTTTCTAAAACACTGGACTTCAAGGGTAGGCTTTGTGAAGTAGTTCAGCTCCACAGGCTCACGGATTCTATTTCCAGACAGTTCTGTGGTCCAAAGACTCCATATCTCCTCCAGGTGTTAGTGCAGAAGTGTCAGGTGGGGAGGGCGGGAGACACGGGGCTTTCCTGGAGATCTTTGGGTGAGCCTAAACACTTTTCTCTGCTTGCACAAAGTAGCAGAGTACGGTTTCAGGACTATCTGTCCTTTGTCTGGGGAAGGCAACAGTTTTAGTTGGTAGGAGTAGAGGCAGACTAAGGAGGCAGGCCTCCTGCCCTAACCTAGGGAGCCCACTACGGGGTCTGCTCCAGAGCCACTGTGAACTCTTCTTGGCTACCAGCTGCCGAGGTCAAGACCTGGGAGGCTGCCTGGATTCTTCAGAACTGCAGTGTGTCTTGAAACCATTTCTATAAGTACTGCAGGAGCTTCCTGCACAGGCTGGCTCCCTAGTCTGTACCCTACATCTTCCCTTGGCTTTGTCTTTTGTCTTTTCTCTTCTGGTCCCTAGGCCAGACTTTCCCGAAGTGCCATTCCCTGTCCAAACCACTTTGTCCTCCCATTCTCCCCACAACCTCACCTCTCACTACTTTGACCTCACCCACCACCCCTGCCTGCTACCCACTCCCTTTTCTCCCTCCATCTTTTCTACTGTCAACGCTTAAAGCCTGAACTAGGAGCCATTTTATCTGTAAGGCTCTGCTCAAATACCTACTCTCTTCTCACTGGGCATGGTGGTCCATACTTCTAATTCTAGCACACAGGGAGGCAGAGACAGGAGGATCTCTGTGAGTTCAAGGGCAGCCTGGTCTACATAGCAAGTTCCAGGCCAGCTAAGGTTACACAGTGAGTTCCTGTCTAGACAAACAAACTCTCTTCTGAGGGCTTCAATCTTGCTTAGTTTGGTGGTTCAATCTCTGTAATCTTTGCTAGTTGAGAGCTAAAGCAGGAGAATTATAAGTTCAAGGCTAGGACAGTCAACTTAGTTAAGTCCCTGTCTTACAATGAAAAAAAGGGCCAGGCTAGAACTCACTAGAAGAATGCTTTCTTAGCATGCAGAAGACCTCAGTTCAATCCCCAGCACTGGACAAAAAGGTCCTCTTGTCTCCCCCCCCCCCCCCACGTCCTTTCTCTAGCTTTGCAGAACAGCTGATGAGCTACAGGCTTCATTGGACTGTGTAAACAATGTTTAACTTTCAGAAGAGCAATGCATTTGTCTAGGGAATTACAGGTATTATTCCCAAGGGGGTGAAGCTGTTTAGGCCTAAGATAAAAAGACACATCCTGGTGAGGAGAAGCCCCGTCTGCAGGCGGCCGTCCCACCCATGTTTCCAGGACTCTCTTTCTCCTGTCTATAAGAAGCCATTTCATCTGCTGAGGCTCCCGGGATGGCCTATCACGATCTCAGAGCTTCAACCCTTGAATAAACCCTCACTTCCTTCTCACCACATCCTTGTCTCAAAAGTACTGGCTTTTGAGAGGTGAACTTGCTCAATCTCGGAATAGAAACAACACAAGTCCCAGACACGCCAGTGTATGCCTGTAACCCCAGCAGTTGGGAAGCGGAAGATTACTGTTTGATACCAGCTGTTCTATGGCAATTTCCTCTGAGATAAACAATCCATCTTGAAAAGAAGGTCTAGATTGGAGGGAAGCTCACTAAGAGGCAGGACGTTAAAACTGAGGTGAGCAAAAGGATGTTCTAAGGGGAGCTAAAACATTCTATCCTGTAGGGAAGCTTGCAAAGCCCCCAAAAGAAATAATTCTAAAGCTCCAGGAAGTCCCTGAAACTGACTCTGTTCACTAGGCCTCTCTGTCTTCAATCATATAAAACAAGGACTACAGAGAGGTCCTCTCTGACAAGCCAAGCTGCCTGGAGGAGGCTCAGATCACATGGGCCACCTGAGATAATTTCCAACCTATCTAGCTGCCCACAGGTTGTGCAGTGGGCTTCAGCTTTTTGTGAGCCGTCACACAGGGCTCTGGATAATGCAGATGTCTTTGAGTCATTTCTGCTGCTGTAAGTAACTTTAATAAAACTCACTGGTTCACTATTGGACCACAGTGGGTTCCTATCTGAATTAAGTAGATGAAAAAGTGTCACACAACACCAGCCTAGGCTGCTAGCAGGTTCTAGGTCAGTCTTGGCTTTATAAGACTCTTGTCTCAAAAATTCCCCAAACCAAAGAAAAAGTATCAACACAAAGAACTACTGAGCACCACTAGTGGAGGCATGGAATTAAAACCACGGATACCATTGTACATCTACAAAAATAAAAGGGCTCAATTCTAAACGCTGGTGAACACGCAGCAGTGGACTGTTGGTGAAATAAGCAGTGTGCCGCTGCTAAGAAGGCAAGGATGGTCCTGCTGCCATGTGACCAAGTGACCCCACTCCTGCAGAGGGCAAGCTGCGTGCTCATGGAGCCTGCGTGCGAATGTCTAACAAAACTTTACTCATGGTGGCTGAAATCCAGAAACTACTAAAACATAAACAAATTGTGCTACAGTTATATAACAGAGTATGACTCAGAACTATATATTATATAACTTTTACACACACACACACTCACACACACACACACGCACACATTCACCATGTAGCTACAGATGAAAAGCATTGCCACAAGTGGAAGAAGCCAGCCCAGAAATGTGAATGACTCTATTTGTATAATATTCTGACAAGGGAAACTAGAGAGAGAGAGACCTGCTAGTGGCCAGGCTGGGGAGAAGACATGGGCTATGAAGAGGCACAACAGAATATTTTGGAGTGATGAGAATTCTGCACATCTCGATGTCATGTTGGTCAAAACTTAAATAACTATAACTTAAGAAGAATGAGTTTCATTGCTATAAATTATCTCTACAAACTGAAACAGAGAATGATATAGAATATTAATGAGTCATGAAATCATTATAGTAACTGGACTGTGACTAGTTACATCTACTGCAGTGAGATTTTTGTTTCAGTTATATGTGTGTACTTGATCATAAAATGATACCCCAAAGGAAGACACTCGCCTGCTGAGTGCTTTAAATTTAAATCAAAACTATAGAATAGGTTGTGACTGTAGGGAAAAGACAAAGCTCCATCCTTTGGAGATAAGAATTGAGTCTATCAGATAAACTGACAGTAGACAAGTTCACAGGAGGGAAAACATGTAAATATTCAGTTGTTTCATAAACAGACCCCAAAGAAGGGTCAGATTACTAAGGTCTCTAAAGAGCCCCAAGTAACAAGTGAGACCCGGGGCTGGGGACTTGCCACACAAGCTATGTGGAAAGGATACTGACATGGTAATGCTGGTTATCTCAGGTAATAAGAGCTTTCCAGAGCTGTCCCCAGAGGAATGGGTGATAAAAATTCAAAGCACTCAGCATGCTATGTCACACTTTGGGGAATCATTTTCTGAGCAATGACAGGACTCATGTCTGCATAGCAGATGTCTAGCACACAGTAGGTCCAGGTGGATTGTTGTAATAAGAAATATGCTTCCTGGACCAGTCTCCTGGTCCAGGCCAGAGTTCTAAATGTGAAGAAGCCCCAGAAGCTCGTTTGGGTGTCTACTGATATCAGCCCCACTTCCTGAAATACATGTGATGGAGCATCTTCTGTTGTTCTTAACAACAGCTGCCAACAGCAGCAGAGCTTACGTCAGCAGCTGTTTCTGGGCAGCGAGTGGTTGCCAGAAACACCAGCTATTAGAAGGTTGAACTTTCACTCCTCACCTTTCAGCAGGAACCAGAGTGACAATCACTACGGATAAATAATTTAATCAGCCATGTTCACATATTGGAGTCTTCACAAACACTCAAACAGGATTATGAGTTGGAGAAGCCAAAGAGGTACTGGGAGGGTGGAGCAGCTGGAGGGAATGAAGCTGCTGGCCTTTTTTCCTACCCAGCCGTATGCACTTCTTCCTCTGGCCTTTTCAGACTTATCCTTCTACAATGAGCTAAAAATCCACTAAGCAGACTGCCTTTATACATTCTGCAGGTCATTCTTACAAATCATCTGGCCTGGGTAGGAGGTCCTGGGGCCCTGTGATTACAGTTAGCTGGTTAGAAGCACACATGACAACTTACAGTTGTAACTGTCATCTGAGGAAGGAAGAGCAGAGTCCTTTGAGCCTGCAGGCAGACAATGTCAGAGAATTACTATGTGTGGGGAAAGCCAACATGTTTGGTATTGGTGTAAGAGTAAAGGGGAGGGTTTTTTTTGGCGGGGGGCGGGGGGAAGGAGGGGTGCTAAATGACAGTGAGCAGATAGGCTCACATATTTGAATGGTTAGTCACCAGGGAGCAGAACTGTTTGAAAGGATTAGAAGGATTAGGAAGTATGGCCTTGTTGGAGGAAGTGTGTCACGGGGAGTAGCTTTGAAGTTTTGAAAGCCTAAGCCAGTGTCTTTCCCTCCCTGCTGTCCGCGGAGCAGAAGTAAAGCTCTCAGTTCCAGAGACATATCTGCTTCATGCAGACATATATGATGATAATGAACTAACCCTCTGAAACTGTAAGCCAGCTCCTAATTAAAAGCTTTTTTGAAATAAATGTTGCAGCCCAGTGGTGTGGTAGCGCACACCTTTAATCCCAGTACTGGGAAGTCAGAGGCAGGGGTATCTCTGAGTTCAAGGCCAACCTGGTCTGCAGAGTAAGTTCTAGGATGACAGCCAGGGCTACATAAAGAAACCCTGTCTCAAAAAAAAACCTGAATGAATGAATGAACAAGTGTTGACTTGGTCATGGTGTCTCTTCATAACATGTGACAATGACTAAGATGGGGTGGGGGGTAACTAGTGGTAGAGTACTTGTCGGGCATGTGAGGGTTCAGAGAGTGGTTTTAAAGGGTTGAGGTGTACAGCCCATGAGCATCTGCCAAATGTATGCAGTCCTGGTTCCCATTCCTAGCACTACAGACAGGCAGAGAGACAAAACTGGTGATGAAAGCTATAAGCAACAGAAGGTGTGATAGCCTTAAAAAGTCTGAAACCTCCTGAAGCAGCTTGTTCAAATACCACACCGCAACCTGCTTGGCGGCCCAGTGCTGCCACCTGTCCCTGGGCCTCACTGAACATCTGGCAACTCTTTACTCATTTAATTAATTCCTTTCATTTTTGGTGGTGGTGATCAGTTTAGAATTTCATGTATGTTAGGCAGGCGTTAAATTACTGAGCTATACCTCCAACACACACACACACACACACACACACACACACACAACTTTTGGATGTCAAGACAGTCTCCACTACTGGCTCTATCCTCAGCCCTACTTTTAATAACGCTCTATAGAAAAGTACAAAGAATGATTCTGCTGTGCTAAATGCTTTCCTTTTGCAGTGGCCCAGGACACACCACTCTCAAGTATGACTGCATGAAGCCAGGATCCGCCATGTCCCCTTTGGCTTATTGATTGTTTAGTTATTTTGAGAAAGTGCAGACACAGGAGTAGTTCTGGAGTGATGCACTCATAGGAACGGAATTTGCAAGTACAAAGGAAACTCATTAGGACCCAGAAGAACGCAGCTTGGAGACGGCCATGGTCACCTGAGGCTTTCATCTGTATGAGAAGTCAACCCATATTAACTACACATTTCCTCCCAATCCCCCACCCATAATTCCCATAATTATTCCCAATCTCCCATAATTCCCCACCGCTGCCAGAAGCCCCAGCTTTTCTTCCTTTCTCTACTCCAGGATGTTGTATAAATGTCAATCACAAATTCTCTGAGTCTCTTTTCTGTGGGACTCCCAAATGAGTACACACTAACCAAAATGGGCTTTCTACCGATCATCTGCTTTGTGTTAGCTTAAGTTGAAGCCCATCCTAGGCATCCGATAACCTATTTTTCCTACAATACTATTACCCTCTCCAGTCTGTAGATGGGAAAAATTGAGGGTCAGAGAGGGTAAAAGATGGCCCAAGATCACATCTCCAGTCAGTGGGGGAGCTGAGATCCCAATTGAGTGCTGACTCTTGTACCTCAGTTCATTTCTGTCTATCACAGGACCCCAGTGTGCAATGACAGCAAGAGATGCCACATCCTCAGTTCTATGTGGAACTTTGCCCAATCACATCTGAGGCCAGGGGCCAAAAATCCCAGGATGACAAACAGCTCCTGCACAGTGCAGGTCTGTGCAATCAAAATCTTTCTACTTCAACAGTAACCCAGGGTGTCTACTGAAAATGCACTATGCAAAAAACAGGTCTTTAAAGGTCAGATTCAAAAGATGAATGAGGATGCAAACTGAATCAGGAAATACAAGGTCCAAGTAGCAGCTGTGTGAATTAACAGTTCTCTTATGAAGGGTTTCTAAGAGGCAAATCTAAAGTTCCAATTTGCCTGTCCCGTCAAAACGCAGGAGAAAACACCACCCTCTTAGCCTCTCTGAGCAAACTACAGGCCCCAAACTAGGAGATGGTAGTGCTTGATCTTTGAGAATATCTGACAGGACAGTGGGGCCAGGGTGCCCTACCTGGCTCTGTGGGAAGGAGCCTGGTATTTCAGTCTAGGGCCTGAAAGTCATCATTTGCAACATTTAATTAACCCTTGAAATAGAAATCTTTGAGATGTCTGTGAGAGCTGTGCCCGCAATCCTCAGTCCTCGCAGACTCCAGAAGGGTAGCCGTGTGCAGTCATCCTGGTTGTGGGGTGTTAAATACAGTGGTCCCTCTGAGCTCCACAACAGCATGTCACAGAGAGTATCACCTCCACTTTACAAAGGGGAAACCGAGGGGAAAGCATCAGCAGGCTGTGTGCCCAGGCTGCCCCGCCGGCAGGGTGTGCACTCCGCAGCCTTTGGAAGTGAAGGTCTTTGCCCCTGTAGGCATTTTCACATCTGTCAGCCTTAACTTGACTGATCATATGCCAGGGGCTGGAGAGTGAGTACGTCCTGAGTGAGCCTATGGCATGCTCAGAGCCTCGTGAGGCATCTCCTGAAGATTATTTCTTTAAAAGGCCTCAGCAGCAGTGTGAGGGCTTGTGCTTATCACCCTGGTTCTAGAATTGTAAAACCAAAGCCCAGAATACTGAAGACAGCTACTGAAGACCACAGACTGAGAAGAGGCTCAGGTGGATTTCCAAATGAGGACTCATGAGCTGTGCCCTGGTCAGTACCATAGGCTATAGTATTTTATTAAGGACTATAACAGAATTTGAATAAAGGCTTGTAATGCTTCTGAGAGGAAAACAAAAGACATTAATTGATTGACTGATTGTGGTGCTGAACTACTGAGTTACTGAGCCCAACCCAAAAGATATTACTGTTGTCCTACAAATAATAAGATGTAGAATCTTTTATGTGCTATCAGTGACGACCAACTGCTGTGAACAACTCTAAACCTACGAGTCATGCTCTCTTCCCTCTGGTTCATTCACTCAGAGAGCCAGAAATGATCTACGATGTGAGCACACCTGCATGGCTCTTTATAGAGATCGCCTTTGAGAAGAAACTAGAGCTTCCCAGAGAACTATATGGTTCCTGGCTGTTTTTAAGGAAAAGCTCCAGGTGGGCCTGGAGCTTCTTTTGCCAGATAATAAAGAAGAAAGACTAAAAGTTCATGTTATAAGCATATAGAAGCTGGCCTCAAGGACGGATTTAATATAATTTGAGTAGCAAAAATATAATAATATATTTTAGCACATTGGAAAAATTTAATGGGTCTGCAAACAGAGAAGAGGGGATGAGGAGGGAATAGGAAGACAGAAGAAGATGCTATTCTATAAACAGGAACAACAGGCGGTGGGCGGGCCCTGCTGCTGTCTTAGCTTCTTTTCCTGCCACTGCGATGAAACATCCTAACAAAAAAACCAAAACCCAACCAAACAACCAAACAACAAACAAACAAAAAAACCAACTCAAGAGAGAAGCCTGTTCTAGATAACTGTTTGAGGTGCAGCCCATCACAACAGGGGAGTGGCACACAACCCCCTGCTGGCCTGGTCAGTGTGGCAGGGTCACACTGAGGAGGCATACCACATGGTTACACTAATCTACAGTCAAGAAGCAGAGGGCAGCAAACACTCAGTTCCATCTCTCCATTTGTGCAGTCAGGGAGTGGTCCTACCCATAGCTAGACAGTCTGTGGCTGGGCAGAGAGGCACATACTTTTGATCCCAGCACTCAGGAGGCAGAGGGAGGCAAGTCCCCTTGAGTTTAAGGCTAGCTGGTTGAAATAGTGAGTTCCAGGACAGCCAGAGAGCTACAGAGCTATATGGTGAAACAACAACCTTGGAAAAACAACAACACCCCCCCCCCCCCAAAAAAAAAAAAAAAACTAACTAATTAACTAGAATCATGAGTCCTGTGGTGGTTTGAACTCGAATGTCTTCCATAGGCTTAGGGGTTTGAATATTTGGTCTCCAGGTGGTGGTATTGTTTGGGTAGATTTAGGAGGTGTGGCTTTGCTGGAGGACACTTGGGGCAGGCTCTGCTACCTACCTGCAGTTTAAGATGTGAACTCTCAGCTCTTCTTACTGCCAAGATGGACTCTTATCCCTCTGCATAACTCAAACAAACTCTATATAAATTGCCTTGGTCAAGGTGTTGTATCACAGCAAGAGTTAGTTACTGTTAACTAACACAGATCACTCTGTATCAATAAGATAATCAAGACAGTCTCTCAGAGCCTGGCTCCCAGGTCAATCTACATTTTGTCACATGGACAAGTGCCACCAACCACCACAGTGCTATAGGCCTGTTTTTCCAGTACTTGGGAGGTAGAGGCAGTTAGACTAGGAAGGAGTTCAGGGCCAGCCTGGGCTACAGGAGACCGTCTCAACATACTCCTCCACTCAAAATGAACACCAACTAATACAGAAAGCATAGTACAATTAGAAAAACACCATTTCGTAGCCTTCAGTGTTACAATTGAGGCAAGGACCATCAATGGATACGGCATGGAAGGAACACAAAGTCTAGAGCAGTGGTTCCCAACCTTTCCAACGCTGTGACCCTTTACTGCAGTTTTCATGTTGTGGTGACCCCAACCATGAAATTATTTCATTGCTACTTCATTTAATATATGTGAGTACACTGTAGCTGTCTTCAGACACACCAGAAAAGGGCATCGGATCCCATTACAGATGGTTGTGAGCCACCATGTGGTTGCTGGGAATTGAACTCAGGACCTCTGGAAGAGCAGCCAGTGCTCTTAACCACTGAGCCATCACTCCAGTCTCATTGCTACTTCATAACTGTAATTTTGCTACTGTTAGGAACCAGAATACATGTTTTCCAATGGTCTTAGGTGACCATGAAAGAGTCATTTGACCCCCAAAGGGGTCATGACCTACAGGTTGAGAATCACTGGTCTAGAGAATGTATCACAGACATTTTCCCTGCAACCATGGAGACTTACTTATGCCATCATGACATTAACCACTAATCAAATTGCTTCATGAAGACCCCTGGTATCTGCCTTCTAAAATGATGGGATCAGAAGTCCACATTACCAAAAAACCAGAAACAGAAACAGCTAAGATCTAATCATTAAGGAACTAATCAAATATAAACAGGTGAGATGGCTCTTTTCAGATTAAATGATTTGCTCAAAGAAATGTTAACAGATGCAGTGTGTGGGTCTTGGCTAAATCGGATCATTAAAGGTAACAACTAAAGGCTTTTGGAGAAGGGCAATCTGGAAAAAACTTAGTATCAAGTGCTTATTTGCTAATACCAAAGGTAAGATTACAATTATGTAGAATAACACCACTTTTATGAGATGGATACATACTGGAGAATTTAGGAAAAATTCTAGACAAGGTCTTACTATGTGCTCCAGGCTGGCAGAGAAGCCATCTTCCTTCTTAGTGTGCCAAGTGCTGGGATCAAGGGCACGCACCACTATGCCTGGCTGAGATATTCATGTTCTCTTCCTCCCTCTCTCAGCCCACTCTTTCCATTTCTCTTCATTTCTTTTGTGTGACAGGTTTCACAATGCTGCCCTTTCCTGGCCGGTCTGGAGCTCTCAGGCTCAAGTGATCCTCCTGCCTCAGCATCCTGAGTCGCTTGGACTACAGGAACAAGCTTGGCTTGTAAGTTAAAGTTGTTAGATGTGTGTGTTTGTGTAAAGGGAAATGTGTTCAAGCACAGATAGGTGAATACAGGCTGCACTTGGAATTTATTATAGGTTTGGCATTTAATGACTAAGATAGTCAGCTTGGACCAAAGTTGGAGAAGTTTTTGAATGGGAAGTCCTTCTAGATTAGACTTGGCCCAGAGAATCAGCCTGCCCCTCTTCTGTTCCGGGATCCAGGGTTTGAGACATGGCTGTCTGAGCCTAGCATCTGCTACTGTTAAGTGGCAGGAAGGAGACTCCTGCTGTGCATATCCAGAGGTACTTCTGCAGCCAAGGTGTGTTGAGCATGGGCAGAGAGAACCAGTGGGGCTTCTGGGGTGGAGGACAGCATATGATCTTTGGCCAGAGTCAGTGTTTGTGGCAGGCTTTGCGAGGGAAGATGATGGTGGTCATGAAAACCATGCCTGTGAGGATAAGGCTTCTGGCTGACTGCAGTTCAGACTGAGACAGCTAGCTACTCAACATGCTAATTCCTACTCCCTCCACCCCTCACTGCCCTGTTTCTCAAACTCAGAGATCCTCCTGCTTCTGTTGCCCAAGTGCTGGGATTAAAGGCCACACTGCCTCGTGAAATAGCTTTAGAGACCAGCAGGACAGGCCCTTTCCTTCCTCTGCAACTTGACTTCTAGTCATCCCCTCGTCCAGGATTTTCAAAAGAAAAATCTCACTGGGCTGCCAGGCCTCACAGGTGGCATCCACACCATCCTTCTTGACTCAGTGCTTTATGCTCAGTACTTAGCACAATTTACCTAAGTAGGGGCCTGGCCTCCCTGCTGGGGTGGGGACACTCCTCTCCATCCCCATTAATGGGCTGGACAGGGAGTAGGGAAGACTTTTTTTTTTTTACTTTGTTTAGCCAGAGTTATTTTCACCTTCCAGGACTGACTTGTTCATCAACAGGAATATTTATGTCCCTGTCTTGGAGAAAAACACTTTAAAACTTTTCATTTTGAAATACTCCCTTGAGCCGGGCAGTGGTGGCTCATGCCTTTAAACCCAGCGCTTGGGAGGCAGAGGCAGGCGGATCTCCGAGTTCGAGGTCAGCCTGGTCTACAGAGTGAGTTCCAGAGAAACCCTGTCTCAAAAAAACAAAAATATATATATATATATAAATAAATAAATAAACAAACAAACAAATAAATAAATACTCCCTTGAACTTTCAGTTTGGAATCAGATGTGTAAGGCAGTGTCTAACTGGCTGCCATGGTGCAAAGGCGATGGAGGTTTCCACTGTGCAGGGGAAGGGACGGAGCATCGGGGAAATTTCAAAGATGACAATGTTCAAGTGAGTGACGTCTGCTGATCGACTAGCAGCTTCCCAGCCTCACCCAGGGTGATCACCAGGATAAGGACTTTGGCCCAGAGCCCTGCAGACTTCCCCTTCACCCTTTCACACCCAACAACTGATTGCCATCTTGCCCTGTCCTATCTCCGAGAGGCCTACAGGCTTCTCCACTGGGTTCACACAAGGGGCACTGGAATTTGTGCCCATGAGGGTGGGTTGGGGTTGGGGTGAGCTGGAAGAAGAGACCACGCAGCCTGAGGCATTTCCTCGCTTGCACAGAAACGCTTTGTTGAAGATGGTTCCAACACCATCCCTCGTCCGCAGGCAGAACATTCCTTAGCCACCTTGGCTCACTCTCCTGCTTCATCTTGTGGTTTTCCTCAGGCACCTACACCTCCTTTCAACTTTGTCTTCTTGTGGTCTTCCCACTCCTCCCAACAGTGATAATTATAAAACAAAGGGCTTTCAAACAGCTCCAGCCTTAAGATACCACAGAAGGGTTGCCTTGTAGCATTGGAAGTGCTGGGGCACAGGTCATGAAGCACAACTTTGGATGGGTGGGGCATCTTTCCTATTATCCCAGACCAAACCTGTTTCCCCTGCGGGTAGAGAAAGGCAGGGTCTTTGAAGGCGTTTGGGGCAAGTCACTTATGTGTGTTCCTTAACTGGAAACAGATATGGTGAGGCCTTGTGGGATGTGAGAGCAGAATCAATGCGTGTGACGCACTGAACTCCAGGGATGGCCTCTTTATTTCTAGTTACATGGAAAGAATGGTGCTGTGTATATCCACAGGCCTTGGGTTCACAAGAGCTGGGAGGGGTCCCTGTCATCCCTGTGGCCCGCCTTGCGCTCCTCTACGTAACCCAGCACCCACTCCTCAGCTCTGGAACCGGTCCCCTCTGATCAGACAAGAGGCCCCCTTCTCAACTAGAGACCCCGCCCCCTCCCTGTCCACTAAAGGCTCCTCCCACAGCGCGTCCCTTTCTCCAGCCCCGCCCCTCAGATAGTTCGGTCCACCCACCCCCCCAAAACGCAGCCCTCCCCCGCAGCCACGGGCGGGGCTACCCCATTTCACAGATGAGAACAGCAAGGCTGAGACAGATGACCTTTCACGGCAGGACAGGTACCCCGAAAGGCCCGTATGCGTCCGCTGGGTCTCGAGCCCTCCCCCGCACCCCGGCGCACCGCACCCACCTCCTGCCCTCGCTCGGCAGCCTCCCCTCCAGCCAGCGCAGCTTCACTGGGGGTGGGCCGGGCGGGGGCAGGGGCGGGGCGTCCCGGGCCGCGCGCTGGCAGCCGGGACTTGTAGTTCCTTCTGTGCTCCTCCCTGTGCCGTGCGCCCCTCGCGGACTCCACCTCCCAGGAGGCTACGCGGAGAGCCAGCCCACTACTGGCCCGCCCCGCCGGCTCTGGGACCAGCTGGCCTTAAAGGAGACACGGCCCGACTGGGAGCTCGCAGCGTAGCCCCCACTCTGGCTCCGCCCCGTTTCCCCGCACCTCACCCTTCCCCCAGCTCCGTCCCGCAGCCCTGAGACCGCGCAGCAGAGTTGCACTGCCCAGGTCCATCTAGGGTTGTGCGGAGCGGGGTGGGTGGAGTTGGACATCACAGTAGCAGCAGCATCCCTGCGGTCTGGGACCCCTCGGTAGGGGAGCAGAGGACCCGCCCTGATCTAGCCTGGCCCAGCCTAGTCTAGCCTGGTCCAAGAGCCCCGCCCAGGAGTGGGTTCTAAGGTAAGGCCCTCTGAAGTCTAGGAGGTAAGGGGGCTCTGGGTGTGAACGCGTGTGTGTGTGTGTGGGGGGGGGCCGGGGGGCAGTGTCTGCACCCTGACATTTCGAGCGCTCCATACTTAAGGACTCTGAGAGCACAAGATTGGGAGGTGGGAGATCTAGGTGCTTCTGGGCCTTGCTGTGTGACCTTGGGCTACTAACTGCCCCTCTCTGAGTCTTAACTATCTCCTTCATCAACTGAGTAGAGAGGTGGTTCAGCTCCTGTACCCCTCAGTCCTGAGAGCACACATACCTAGTACCATGAAGCCTGGGCTAAACATGGGTGCTGTGATAGGCGTAAGGAAGGGAGAGAGGGGCCCAACTGGAGTACACACTGAGGCTCCTGAGGCAGTCTGGTCATCTTAGCGTCCCAGGGGCTGGGGCCCTTGACAAGGCTTGCAGATAGAGAATTGAAGCTGGAGCTCCTGCCCTTCCTCACAGAAAGTCTGGGTTGGGAGTGGGGGCTGGGTCAGCAGAGGTTAGTGAGTGGTGGTTCTGTAGGCAGGGGTGAGTGTGGCCAATCCCAGAGGGGGAACCATGCTCCTGTCACCTTCCTTCCTTCTGTCTAATTCATCTTCAGTAACAGCTTGGGGCCAGTCAAGGCCTCCTAGAGGGAAAGGTGCCATCCCAGGGGGTTGCCTTGGTAAGACTCTGAGTTAAACCTCATCCTGCTGCCCAGACCCCAGGGAACCCTGGCGTCCATGGGAGTCAAAGTGTGGGGGCATGAATGTGAGGGGCTGAGAGGAGAGCAGATGAACTTCCTCCTCCCTAACGCAGGACAGGGACCTCCCTCCTCCCAGTTTGAGGAGATCCGGGAACAACAGACCCTGGAGCTACCCAGGAACTGGGGTTTCATGCTCCTTTCTCTGCCTTGTGTATATGGACCATTTATGGAGAGGTTAAGTCCTCTTTGGCCTCCGTGAGGTGTCTCACAGATGTTCAAGGGTTGTGGATATTAGAGTCCAGGCCCAGGCTGAGGAGGGGCAGGGACAGGACTCAAGGTTAACCTTATCTCTGGAAATTACTTTTCTGGTCACATCCATGATTTTTATCTCATTTTGCTACCACAAGTCTCTCATCAATATCTAGGCACACACCTTCATGGTCACCTCTGCCCCTGGGCACACTAACATCTTGGGCACTGTGTACAGAAAAGGATTGGATTTACTTTCTACAGAGTCAGGCCGCCAGGTAGGGGAGAGAGAGAGAGAGAGAGAGAGAGAGAGAGAGAGAGAGAGAGAGAGAGAGAGAGAGAGAGAGAGAAACACACACAAGCACACTGGAGCAAGTTAGACTGCAGAGGATGAAGGAGCCAAGGCGGCCTGGGAGCCAGAGCTCAGAGACTCGCTCTGTGGAGGGGCAGGGAATGGCTTGTTAACTGGGTATTGCAGGATGAGTCAGAATTAGCCAGGAGAGAAGAGGCAAGCCCTTTCCCATGGAGAGGACAGCAGGAAAACAAAACGAAACCCAAGCCCTTCTTAAATTCCCATCTATGCCTAATATCAGTGTGGTGTCACATAGACAGCCCCGGTAGCAGGCTTTTGAGTGTGGGCTTTGTCTGAGGGGTTAGTGGCCTTGAGGGTCTGAGTAGCCAGGAACTTTTCAGAAATGGGGTTAATCTGATGATGTTGCTGAGGGAGCTGGGGAGAGAGGCTGAGGAGGTAATGGAGGTTGGGCTCACCCCCCACCCCTGCCCTGCTCCCCATTCGACAGAGAAGAGCCAGGTTCTCCCAAGCATAGGCAGGGGACTGTCAACACACAGCTGAAATGCCAAGGGCTAGCCATGAGGGACAGATGAAGGTTCAGGGCCTTCTGGGAGAGGTGTTTCCTCTCCCAGGTTCCCTGGAGCATACATACAGTATGAATGGACACCCAGATTGGCAGTCTGGCAGGCTGAGGGGACAAGCTCAGGGTTTGGGCAAGGGCATCAGCCATGCTGGGGGAGAGGCCAAGACGTAAGTGGCCAGTCATCTTCCATTTGGGTTTCAGAGGCTGAGAGTTGAAGGAGTCTCTTCCTCCGTCACCAAGGCCACCATGGAGGTGGTGTCTGTCTAGCTTGATTCAAAACCTGGACTGCTGTCCTCCAGGCACAAGGCCTGGAGGATGATCAAATGGGAGAGTGAGGTTCAGGAGACTACTGTCCTAGTCCAGAAGAAGAGGAGCTGATGTCGGGTGAGGCTGGAGCTGGGCAGGCGAGGGCAAGAGTTGAACTGAAATTCCTAGGGGCGCTGTCAGCAGTGTGCTTGCCCACTTCCCCTCACAGCCCTGATGTATTCCCTCCATGACAGATGACCAAGTCTTAGGAGTGGCAGGCCCAGAACAGCCCCCATTTTCCTGTGAGAAAGCTGAGATGCTAGGAGGTGTTTAGCCCTGGGGGGACCTAGTGGTTTCTGAGCGGAAGCTCTGGACACAGGCCCTGGGAAGGGGAGGGGGGCAGCTTTACTTGGTGTGGAGCAGCTGGCTGGATTCAAAGCCTGTGTAGACAAGCCATCCCTGCTGGGGTAACCCAGCTTCTTCTGAGGAGGGTTGTTGCCTACAGCTTCCTCTGGGAGGGAGGAGTGCCAGCAGATTCTGCCGTGGCCTGGAAATGTGTCTCTCCCCCTCTTCCCTACTCCTGCCCTCCTTCTCTGGCCTGCGGATTGGAGTCAGGTGAAGTAGAAGCTCTTTTACATGAATGCATCCAGGATATCACGGAGTGGGTTTACTGGTAACCATGGTGACAGCTGACCTGACTGCTTGCGTAGGCATTGTAGCAGGTAGCAGGGCTTGTGCAGAGGCCAAAGACTGAGGAAGGCTGGCTTTTGTGACTGGAACTTCAGGTGGTACTGATGGACTGGGCTTCCAGCTGCCAGGTGCAGCCCACCCGATGTAGTAGTGGGCAAAAAGGCAGGGGTTTGCAGGTGTTCGGTCATTCCGTTTCTGTGGTTTAACTGAATACCATTTATCCCCATTTTCAAAAGGAGAAAATCAGCCCTTTGTGTATATGCTTCACTCAAGGTCATATAGTACAGGTCTCCATTTCTACTTTGATTTTTAAAAATGGTCTTCTAGAACGTTCTCTGGCTCCAGAATTCCATTTACGCCTGCCCTATGCCCTGGCCCTCTATACATGATGCCAAAATCGCATTGATTAAGGTTTCTTCTTAGCGGCATGAGTGCTGGGCTTTCTTGGCAGCCTGGGTTAAAAAGCACGCACGACCCACCCACTAGTCCAGGAGCAGAGGAGGTGCTGCCTAAGAAAGAGGCCAATGTTGACACGGGAGGTGGGGCATTTTATTTCTTGTTAATTCTTTTTGTGGCTCTGGGGATCCAACCTACGACATTCTACATCCTAGGTTCTGTTACTGAGCTACACCTCCAACCTTGAGACTAGTCTTTAAATGTCCATGGGGATCACATTTTGTACTGGTGCTCTCTATAAACACCCCTGTCTCCACCGCCAGGCTGGTGCTTCCTTGAGGACTCAGGACTTCACTTCCATGGCGATAGGGATTGGTGTCTGCTGATGAGCTCCCTCTTGTCCTCAGGTCTAGAGCCATGTTGACTGCTTCTTGTTCTTTCAGAGCCCATTCAAACCAGTGGGAGTTTTATGGAGCTGAGTGATCTTTTTGGCAACCAGAATGCATCCCAGATAAGCCTCTTTCAGAGTAAAAGTGGAGCCTTGTCCACTATGGCCACTTTGACTTTTTTTCTAAGATGAAATCATTATTTACAGAGTAACGAGGGCCAGCTCTGCTGGTACACACCTGTAATCACAGCACCGAGAAAGCTGAGGGAGGACACAGAGATACAGCTTCACCTGGCTTGCAGAGTAATCCCTATCTAAAACAAACAAACAAACAAACATCAAGAAGCCAGGCATGGCCATCGATGTCTGTAATTTAGGAGCGCTTGAGAGGTGGAAGCAGGGGGATCAGGAGTTCAAGGCCAAGCAATCACAGATATTCTCGAGTTTCAGGCCAACCTGAGTCACATGAGACCCTGTCTCAAAACAGCAAAGTATATATGAGAGTTCAAACAACAGCAGAAAGAGCAGAAGAGGCAGACTGGAAGAGCCAGCTGAGCAGTGCACTTTAGAAACAGAGACACTGGGGTGTAGCTGAGGCCAAGCTTAGAACGCTCTCCTAGGGTGCACCAGGCCGTGGGTTCAATACTAGCCCTACCAAACACACGAAGCTCCACAGCGAGATGCTAAGAGGGCTGTGTTAAAGTCTGAGGCAACCAGGCTAACGTTTGGGGGTGTGGTGTAGCCTCCAATCACAGAACTCCCAAGATTCTAACTTGCTATGGGGGATGCCAGCCACTGAGAAGTAAGCTTGGTCTCTGTCCCAGGGAGCTTGCACCCTGAGACAGACTTTTAAACAGAGAGGCTCCCCCTGACAGGAAGACATGTCCAGAGATAGAAATCCCTCACTGGTGTGCCCAGAATTGTGTCTGGCAAGTGATTCTAGATCCTACCATAATGGCAAGGGATAATACCATCTGTACTGGCTGGTTTTGTGTGTCAACTTGACACAAGCTGGAGTTATCACAGAGAAAGGCGCCTCCCTTGAGGACATGCCTCCATGAGATACAGCTGTAAGGCGTTTTTGTCAATTAGTGATCAAGAGGGGCGGGCCCATTGTGGGTGGTGCCATCCCTGGGCTGGTAGTTCTGGGTTCTATAAGAAAGCAAGCTGAGCAAGGGGAAGCAAGCTAGTAAGCAGCACCCTTCCATGGCTTCTGTATCAGCTCCTGCTTCCAGGCTCCTGCCCTGTGTGAGTTCCTGTCCTCACTTCCATTGGTGATGAACAGCAATGTGGAAGTATAAGCTGAATAAACCCTTTCCTCCCCAACTTGATATTCGTGTTTGGGTTTTTCAGGCAAGAATACTGAGGCCCTTCTACAGTGTCAGCACCCAAGGATCTGGACCGGGCTGTGGGTCAGAGCGTGGCCCTACTCCCTGTCCCCAGACCCGGGCGGCCGTCATGGACAAGATCCTGGAGGCCGTGGTGACTTCGTCCTACCCTGCGAGTGTGAAGCAAGGGCTGGTGCGGCGGGTGCTGGAGGCTGCGCGGCAGCCCCTGGAGCGGGAGCAGTGCCTGGCGCTGCTGGCCCTGGGCGCCCGCCTCTACGTGGGTGGCACGGACGAGCTGCCGCGCCGCGTGGGCTGCCAGCTGCTGCACGTGGCGGGTCGCCACCACCCCGACGTCTTCGCCGAGTTCTTCAGCGCCCGCCGCGTGCTGCGCCTGCTGCAGGGCGGTGCGGGGCCCCCGGGGGTGCGCGCGCTGGCCTGCGTGCAGCTAGGGCTGCAGCTGCTGCCCGACGGGCCGGCGGCCGACGAGGTGTTCGCGTTGCTGCGGCGCGAGGTGCTGCGCACAGTGTGCGAGCGCCCGGGCCCCGCCGCCTGCGCGCAGGTCGCCCGGCTGCTGGCGCGCCACCCGCGCTGCGTACCCGACGGAGCGCACCGCCTGCTCTTCTGCCAGCAGCTGGTGCGCTGCCTCGGCCGCTTCCGCTGCCCAGCCGAGGGCGAGGAGGGCGCGGTGGAGTTCCTGGAGCAGGCCCAGCAGGTGAGCGGGCTCCTGGCGCAGCTGTGGCGCGCGCAGCCCGCTGCCATCCTGCCCTGCCTCAAGGAGCTGTTCGCAGTCATCTCCTGCACAGGTACGTGTGCAGCGGGGACTGGCCCTTGTTGTGGATTGTGCACGCGACGGACTGCGATGCACATTTTTAGTGAGAAAGTCTACCTTGGGCGTTTAATGTGGGTGTCATCCTGTGGTGGGACAGGAAATGCAGGGGGCACTGCACTGCACATGGGGGTTGGATACTATACAGCCTGGGAGAACAGAATGGTGGGTCCTGGCCTTTGGGTCAGGTAGGCTTGATCTGGGTCGATTAGTACCTGGCAGCAGGCGATACCTAAACTCTGAATCTCTTTAAAAAAAAAGATTTATCTTTACTTCTTGTGTGTGAGTGTTTTGTCCGTGTGTATGTTTGTGTACAGTGTGTATGCTTGGTGCCCACCGAGGTCAGAATAAGGCATGGGTCCCTGGAACTGTGGAGATAAGGACGGTTGTGAACCTCCATGCTGGGTGCTGGGAACAGAACTCTGCCTTCTACAAGAACAGCAACTGTTCTTAACCACTGAGCTATTTCTCCAGCCCCTCAACTCTCAATCTTGCTATCCAGTTGACAGCCAGCAGTGTGGATGACTGAGCTGAGGTCTGTGCCTTTCCCTGATGGTAGGACTGTACAGGGAGGAAGAGCTAAGGCCTGCCAGTGTGCCAGGGCCTACCTTCTATACACTTGCATAAGAGTTTGGTATTAAATGGACTTCTTACATCTCGACCTTTGTCTGTGTAGATGCAAATGGAAGGCCCTTTCCTCCCAAGGCCAGCTCCAGAACCAACTCTTCCGAAGAGTTTCTGTTTACACGCACAGTTGGGCCTTAGTGCTTCCTCTTGGTGTCAGAGTATGCCAGGGAAGGGTTGTTGAATAAATGTATTACAATGGAATCAGACTTTGATGCTGTCAGGGGAGAGGATGTGGCCCCACGTGCCATTTACAGAGGCCTAGCCTACATAACGGTCCATGAGAGCTCAATCTAGCCCATTCCAGAGGAGGAGCCACCGTCCAGCGCCTTGGCCAGTGTGGTCCAGCACCTCCCATTGGAGCTCATGGATGGTGTGGTCCGGAACCTGAGCAATGATGACAGTGTGACAGACTCTCAGATGCTCACTGCCATTAGCAGGTGGGTGCCGAGGGTCAGCGGGTGGGGGTGGGGGTGGGGGTGGGGGTGGGGGTGGGGGTGGGGGCTATCCGTGGTTAGAGGTCAGACGCTCATACCTGTTTTATACTGTAGACTGTGAGGTCTACAGTCCCACCCTGCTTGGCCTTGGGATGGATATAAGTAACACCAAACCCTGTTCCAGTGATACCATCAGACTAGGTACTAGCTGTGTGACCCTGGAAACGCTAGTGAACTCTCGGCCTCAGTTTCCCCCTCTATAAAAAGTGGAAGTGGATGGTAGTATGAGAAAGTAAAAATAGGGGCAGAGGAGATGGCTCAGTGGCTAAGAGTGCTTGCCCCTGGGGACCTGAGTTCAGATACCCACCATCTGGCATGGCTGTGGACACAGGTGACTTCAGTGTTGAGGAGGCAGAGATGGGCAAATCCTTGGAGCTCACTGGCCAGTCAGCTTCAAGCTCGGTGGGCAGAGCCTTACAAAGGGCATCAGGATGCAGAGTAGTGACAGAGTAGAACACCGCCTGTCCAGTGAGACATACACACTCCCCCCACACACAGAGTGAAAGTAGTTTTTGGTGTGATTTATGAGTCTGCGAAAGATCATAAGCAGAGTCTGGGTGCTTTTCAACTCACTGGTTCTGTGTATATTCCCTCATTTGAATGTTGTCACCTGTGAACCAGCCTCATCTGCCTGCCTGTGACCTCTGACTATGCTACCTGCACTCCTCCCCACAGGCCTTTGCCTGTGCAGACCCCACCTACCTGCTGCATGCCTCCTTCTGCCCTTCTTCCTGTACGCATGCACAGAACACCATCTCCATAGGGCCTTCTGGGTGCCTTTAGTGGGCAAGAGTGTAGGCGGGAGAGTTGTGTCCCCCAAGAGACAATCCGGCCCGTGCTTCTCACCTGTGTGACTGTAGTTCAGTTTTCTTAGCTCTAAAGTGGTCATCATTGGGCCCGTCAAAGAAGGTGTTGAGGATCAGGTGTAAGTGTGTGAGCCACCGTGTGAAGCGTAGGGCAGCACCATGAGAACCTTCATAAGTACCCTTGTTCTTCCTCACTGCCCACAGTCCGGTGTTCTAATGAGTGGTGCTGTTCTCCTGAGCACTTACCACATCTCAGCCCTGTGCTCCTCCCAGGGCAGGCCTGGTGCAGGTGGATCCTGCAGGGTTTAACTGCTGCCCTGTCTTAATGTGATAGTTCTCAGGAGAGGGGCATTGTCTCCATTTGCAGGCTCAGAGAGGCGAAGTGGTTCGCCCCGATTCCCAGTGGGGCTTGGTGGAGCCAGAGTCTCAGCCCCAGGGTGCAGCTCCTTGCCTGGAACCCCCTTTGTCCCCTGTAATGAGGAACAGTGGGTAAGAGGGTCTGGAGAGCAGTGAGCCCTTTCTGGTTGAGCTGGGTGTCTGCTGGGCTCTGTTGTATCTTCCAGGAGTGTTCCCACAGACCCAGGTATGCAGGTATGAATCAGGACTTTATGGCCAGCCCCTGGGCTGCCCTTACTCTGGCTTTTGGGCCTCCCATGTCCCTGTGTCACTGTCACTCCCCTCACCAGGATGATCGACTGGGTGTCCTGGCCCCTGGGGAAGAACATTGACAAGTGGATCATTGCCCTGCTGAAGGGCCTGGCTGCCGTTAAGAAGTTCAGCATCTTGATCGAGGTTTCGCTCGCCAAAATTGAGAAGGTTGGTGGCCCCTGTCCCAGCCTGGGCATGTGGCCTTTCCCACTGCTCTCTTCTGGGAGCAGTCAGGTGTGGGATGTAAGGTACTGGGGTCCCAGTAAAGCTCACTGTGTGACAGGGTTAATTCACTGCCCCTCTCTGGGCCTCGGATTCCAGCTCCATCCCTCTGATCACTCATTCCACTGTGTGTCTGTCCACCACCGCTCACCTAACTCTGGCTGCCCGTCTCACTTCTGTTGCTCCATCTAGCTCCGGCGCACACCTGTGTTCCTGCTTTCATTGTTGGCCAGCCGTGTCCACCCTACTGTGTCTCAGGCTCCCTTCCAGGGTCCACTGCAGTCATACTTGGCCCTGGGTTGCTCAGGTCTGGGGACATGAACTCTTTTTCAGGTTTTCTCTAAGCTGCTGTACCCCATCGTTCGGGGAGCTGCCCTGTGTGTCCTCAAGTACATGCTCCTGACTTTCCAGCACTCCCATGAGGCCTTCCACCTGGTAAGGGCCCTGCTGTTCTCTCTGGCCAGTGACACCTGATGTGGTTTTCTGCTGGGAGTTGGGGAATTGGGGCTGTTGAAGGATCTTAGCACTGGAGGCTCAAGGCTCCCAGAGGACATGTGACTCCCATGTGCACACTGTAGGCTGACAGAGCCTAGGTTGGGGACGGCTTTTCAGGGTTGGGTGTGTGTCAGGTTAGGACTAGTGACTAGTGCTAAAAACAGTGCACTCACTCACCCACCTCCAAGACTGGCCTTTCTTCTTCAGATAAAGAAATGTAGTGGGGAAAGAGTGAACAAAATACTGGTCCCGCATACTGGGTGAGCAAGATCCTGGTCTAGGTTAGGTGGACAGGCAAGGTTCCAGCCAGTTGGTCTGTCTCCCACACCCACTGTCCCTTTCTCTCTTTGTTGCCACCAGCACTCATTGGTCAGATCTGTAGCTCAGGCTCCTCTGTTGTCCTCAGGCCCTCTTCAGGGAGGGGCTCCTCCTCTACCTGGCTGAAACCCACATGTTGGAGTTTTAATTTTCATGGCCCCCTAGACAAGGCAGTAACTTTGCGCTTTCCAGTTTGTTGCAATAAGAAAAGATCAGAAGCCGGGATTGGGGCCCAAGTGCCCCTGTGGTGACCTTAATCTGGAACGGGGTAAACCCCAGGGATGGTGGAGGGGAACAGATGAGCTGAGGCTTGTCTAGAGCCCACCATATATAAACACAGGTTTCTTCCTCCCCGTCTCATGTTCCTGTCGCCCAACTACCCATTGTGATACAATGCCCCAAGGCAGTGGTTCTCAACCTGTGGGTCTCAACCCCTTTGATGGGGATTGTACAACCCATTTACAGAGGCCACCCAAGATCATAGTGAAAACACAAGATATTTTCAACCCCTTTGATGGGGATTGTACAACCCATTTACAGAGGCCACCCAAGATCATAGTGAAAACACAAGATATTTATATTACAGTTCATAACAGTAGCAAAATTAAAGTTGTGACATAGCAAGGAAAATAATTTTATGGTTGGGGGTGACCATATCACATGTAACCCTTGTATTAAAGGGTCTCAGCGTTGGGCATGTACAAGCCCTGTGTTCTGTCTCCAGCATCACCAACCCCTCCCCTGAGCTATGTAACAGCGAGTGTTCATGGTGCTGGGCTTACTCAGATGACTGGTGTGGCCTGAGCATCAGCTGTTAGGTAGAGAAGCCCATGGCTGCTCCGGCCTTTGGTTCTCAAGGCAGGGGGATGAAGCTGAATAGCTGGCCTTCCCTTAGCCATGAGGGAGGAATTATTTATCTTGCTTTGCAGATAAAGAAGCAGAGGCAGGGAGTCATAGATCATACATCTTGTAAGGAAAATTGCTTCTGGCCACCTGGCTGTACTTTCAGTCCTCAGAGGCCCCCACTTTCAGGCCCAGGCTTCAGGTAGGTAACTTGACACTTGAACTAGCTCACCTTTTTCTCTTGCAGCTTCTCCCTCACATTCCCCCCATGGTGGCCTCTCTGGTCAAGGAGGACTCGAACTCTGGAACCAGCTGCCTGGAGCAGCTGGCAGAGCTGGTGCACTGCATGGTGTTTCGGTTCCCAGGCTTCCCAGACCTGTATGAACCTGTCATGGAAGCCATCAAGGTGAGTGGACAGCCTCTTTGGCACAGGTGCCAGTCTGAGCCTTCTTTGAGGTTGTACCATGGCTCGGAGCTGAGCTGTTTCCTGTCTCCGCTCTGGAGCCTTTCTGTGCATTTACTGGAAGTCACCATGGCTCCCACCAGGGTCCTCTTTTCTCAAGTGTCCTCTGGGCCTTTGTGTGTGCTACTGGGCCCCTGTAAACCCCTTCCTCCACCTGACCCACAGCGTCTGCTTTCTTTTATTTGAAATTTCTTGGTTTTTAGTTAGCATATGGGGCGGTGGGTCACAAGACCTACTTAATGTTCAGTAAGGTCCTAGGGTCTCAGGGATTGCCTTGAGCGAGCCTTCCCCCCCCCCTTGCTGTCAGTGTCCCCTCACTTCCTTCCCCAGCAGGGCTTCTTGGTGGCTCCTGCAGCACCAGTACTCTGTTACATGTTGCCACTGTGTCTTGAGCAGTTCAGAACAGGAGTGATGTCTGGCTCACAGGACTAGGCTGGTGTCCTGCTCTCAGCTGAGCAGAAGTTGGGATGTGGGGACCCAGGCACAAAGCTAACCAAGCTGCCTTTCTGGAGGAGCCTTTGGGGTGACAGAAAAGTGTGATCTAAGGACCACTGATACTGAAGAGGATCCGTGTAAGGGTGAGGGCACCTTTCAGAGCCTCTGACTGATGTTCATTCCCACAGCACAGCAGACCTGGTCTCCCAACATGTCTCTATAAAATATCTGGGCCTGTGTGTTGAGAGATACCAGACATCTTTTAAAAAGGATTTACTTTTAAATATGTGTGTGTGTGTGTGTGTGTGTGTGTGTGTTTGTCTGTCTGTCTGTCTCTCTCTCTATATATATACATATATGAAGAGGCTGGAAGAGGGTATCAGATCCTCTGGAGCTGGGTGACAGTGGTTGTGAGCTGCCTGCTGGATGGTCAGTAGTGCCCTTGCAAGAGTAGCTAGGGCTCTTAACTGGTGAGCCGTCTCTCCAGCCCCATGGCAGACATCTTTTAAAGTACAGAGTTGATTTTGCAAGAGAGTGAGAAGGAATCTCCAGGGATTCCCAAAGGAAGAAAAAACCAAGTTCCCAAATGGCGAGGTGGGGCAGGGGATAATGACTTGGGTGTAGGTTAGGAAGATCAGTAACATAGCCAACCTCAAATATGGAGGGGCTTGAACTGGTGTCGACAGGCCATGATTAACCGTCACTATGGAGTGGTACTATGAAGCCTTCTGAAAGGCAACAAAAAGGCTTCTCCGTTAATAAAAAGTATGGTCTAGAAAAAATATTCATGGGGGCCAAAGTAGAAACTTGGAATGTTTTTCTAGCTTGATGTAGGCTTTAGACTAGGAAAAAGAAATTTGCAACCACCAGTTGGTTTAGAGGTTGAAGTTCAGAACACTTGTTGCTCTCAAGCACAGGCGTTAGTTTTAAAAATATTTATAAACTTGTAGTAACCAAGGGTTGTCTGGTAGACACAAAACAAGCCATAAAGATAAGCTTGTATTGTAGATGAGTTAAATCTAGAAATTTCTGTTGTAAAAATTTCTTCCCAGGAGAGATGAAAGCTGTATCTACTCCTTCTCCAAAGGTCCCAGGGACAAACTCAGGTGCCAGAGTTCACTCTGGAGAACCGTTGTGTTTATAGGATTCTTGACAGAGCTTAGGAGATCAGCTACTTACAGGATGTGGGTGTGCCTCCCCCCAGTAGGCCTCACCTGGAAAGCCTTTACCAAGCAGGGTTGAGGGCTTTCCTGTGGTCACATAGGTAGAGCCCTTCCCTAATGTATATACTCTAGCCCTTTCTCAAGGCTATGTGTAAGTACGGTAGAGGTTTGTACAGCAGGTAGTAAGTGGTAAGGGACTTCCTGCAGAGAACAGGAGTTTGCCCTTCACCGTTAGTGTCTGGCAGGAGGAGGGTACTTCGGATGATTCAAGGGAAGGGCACAAGGGTTTGGTGGTAATATCTCTGTGGTGTCCAGGAGAATCCAGGCAGAGTCACTCTGCTTTGTCCAGTAGATCTGAGTTGCCTAGGCTGGCCTTGAACTTGCAGCCTCCTTCAGCAACTACCTGAGTGGCTGGGATGACAGGCAGATTTTTTTTTTCTCCATCTGTGAGAGATGACTGACATGTGCTAAATGATCCTGGGAAAGGAGCCAGCAGGAGTGTTAAGGCAGTGTGGTCAAGGCGTCTTCAGTAGCCGGAGAGTGTGTAGGTACTCAAAGCACTAAGTTAGTGTGATGTCTTTGACTACTGTAGGATTTTGTGCTCAGCAGCTGGAAGGATGCTGTGCTGGCTAGTTTTATGTCAACTTGACACAAGCTAGAATCATCAGATGGGAGGGAGCCTCAACTGAGAAAATGTCTTTAGAAGAGCTGGCTGTAGTCAAACCTGTAGGGTAGTATCTTAATTAGTGACTAATGGAGGGAGAGCCCAGTCCATTGTAGGTGGTGCCACCCCTGGGCTGGTGGTCCTGGATTCTAAGAAAGCAGGCTGAGCCAGCCATGGGGAGCAGGCCAGTAAGCAGCACCCCTCCGTGGCCTCTGCAATAGCTCCTGCCCTGACTTCCTTCAGTGATGGACTGTGATAGACTGTGATGTATGGAAACGGAAGCCAAGTCTGTCCCTTCCTCCCAACTGGCTTTGGTGTTTCATCACAGCAGTGATAACCCTAACTAGGACAGAAGTTGGTACCAGGGTTGTGTGGTATTTCTGTGACAGACCTGACCATGTTTGTTTTTTGGGAGGATTGTGGGACTTTTGGAACTTTGGTTAAGAAAAGCCATTGAGAATTGAGGGTTCAGTGAGCTCTTCTGTGGATGTGGTGGAAGACCATTGAGAGAAAGGCAGCCGGTGGAGCTTGGCTTGTGGCCTTCCAGAGGGAAGGTTGTGTGAGGGAGGGAGGTTAGTCAGGGCCATTGCATATTCACTGTTTTGAATCAAGATTCTATGAAATTACCAGTGACGAAGAAAAGACCAGCATTATTGAGGTGAAATTTCCTGGGAAGTGTTTCCTCAGGGTCAACACAGAAGCTATGTTCCAGAAGCCACCAAGGTCGTACCTTGTGCTGGCAGCTGAGCTTGGTAGTGTAAGCGTCACCTCGGTGGACTGGTTTTGAGAGCATGAAGGGGTCACAGAGAGCGGCTGTGTGGCTCGGCACTGTGAGGTCAGGAGAGGCCACTGGTGAAGGTGCAGCCTCAGGAGCAGTTGAAGGACTGAAGGGGCCATGCAGAGGTGAGGCTGGGCACCGGGAAGAGAGCCCAGGAGACACAATGGGTGAGACTGCAGCTCAGTGGAGTGGAGCCAGCTGGAGCCTGGAAGACAAGCTGAGTGTGCAGAGGCAAAAACTGATGCAGAGACCATGAAGGGTTGCTGCTTCAAGGGCCCAAGCACAGAGTTTGACCTGAGCCCCTTGGAGAGGATCCAGAAAATCACAAGTGATCTCAGTAGATGTTGAGTCATTTCACAGTTGGAGTTTGGTTTTGATTTGGTTTGATTGTGACTGTGACCTGGTTCTTTTTGATTGAGATAAGAAAAGTATTTAACTTATTTTTGATTTTATAGGAACCCAGAGCTGAGAGACTTTGGATTTTTAAAAAGAAACTGATGGTTTAAAGTGTTTGAATTTGTAAGACTGTGGAACCTTTAAGTTTGAAAATACATTGTGATGTCAACATTCATGTGTAATCTTGGGAATGCACAAGAAAGGTGGCTCAATAGTGATGTCTGTGTGTCAAGTTGACAAGCGGTCAGTAGTGCTGGATAGTTTTATGTTAGCTTGACTCAAGCTGGAGTCTTCAGACCAGAGGAAGCTTGAATTGAGAAAATGCCTCCAGAAGATCTTGTAGGCAAGCCTCTGGGGCATTTTCTTAGTGATTGCTATAGGAGGGCCCAGCCATTGTATGTGGGGACACCCTCGGGCTAGTGGTCCTGGGGTCTGTAGAAAGCTGGCAGAGCAAGCCAGTGAGCAGCACCCCTCCATGGTCTCTGCATCAGCTCCTGCCTCCAGATTCCTGCTCTGCCCCTGTGAGTTTCAGTCCTGACTTCCTTCAACAATGGACTCCAATGTGGAAGTGTAAGCCATAGGAACCCTTTCCTCCCCAGGTTGCTTTTGGTCATGGTGTTTCATCACAGCAATGGTAGCCCTAACTAGGACAGATGACTTTAGTTAGAGGAATTGTTGATAACTGTAGTAGTGTGCTGTGGTTAGGTGTTTGTCTCTGATTGTCATTAAAACTGATGTCACTATTCAGTGTGACAAAGAAAAGACAAAGGAAGGCATGCTGAGCCCTGAGCTAGTGACAGAGGATTGACTATACCTCAGTGCCCTCAGACCATCCTACCACTGTCACGAGACTGGTGCCAGGGGATGTCTGATTTGCCTGAAAGGTGGCTCTGCAGTCTCAAACTGGGACGGACAGTGGGGTCAGAACTGACAGTGTAGATGCCAGACCAACAGAAGGAAAGGGTGGCTTCTCTTGGCAGCTGAAGAAACTGAGGCACAGGGAGACCACCAGATAGAGACAGGCAGGCCTACTCAGCACTCACACGTGGTGAGGTGAGAGTTAGGGCAGGAACTGAAGGCTCCAACGCCATCAGATCTGGCTGCTAGCTAACTGCTGTGTGGTTCTGCCCAGGACAAACACGTTCGTCGCTTACTGTTTGTGTGACTCCACAGTTCTTTGCTCTGTCTGAATCCTAGTTTTTTCCATCTCTGAGATGGGGATTGCACTACTTCAGACATGGCACCCGAGCGGTCGCGTAGAGGAACCACATGTGAGAATGAGACCCTGGAGTGAGCTGTAAGCAGCGGCTGTGCAAACGCCTTTTCTGGACTCTTCTGGACTCTCTTCTGAGTGCTTGGGAGGGAGTGGAGGAGTGGGTTTTAGTCTAGGAGGGCTTCCCGGAGGAGGTGGTGGCTTTAGAGCTGACACTGGTGTCTGCTGTCGCCTCAGGACCTCCACATTCCCAATGAGGACCGAATCAAGCAGCTGCTGGGGCAGGATGCCTGGACCTCACAGAAGAGTGAACTGGCTGGCTTCTATCCCCGGCTCATGGCCAAGTCAGACACGGGCAAGATTGGCTTAATCAACTTGGGCAACACATGCTACGTGAACAGTGTCCTTCAGGCCTTGTTCATGGCTTCTGAGTAGGTGTTCTTCTGCATTGCCTCCTCTCTGTTGCGTCTTTCTACCTGCCCTCCTGCTCTCCTTAGTTTTAGGGTCGGCTTCTTACTCTGTAGCTTAGGCAAGCTTTGAACCTAGTGTTGGTATTAAGGTATAGCCATATCTTCTGTTCAGTTAAGCAAGCACAGTGTCTATCACCTGCAGTTCCTGGTATGCCTGTGGCTTGGGCTGGCTTGGACATCCCTCAGGGCTCCATCTTTGGCTCTGTAGGGAAGCACTAGTTCTGGTATGTCTCTGGCTGTCAGTTTTCTTTAAGCTGCAGACATTGGCATTGGTGTCCAAGGTGTGTTAGGACGTTGTGGTCCTCACTGCCTGCTGAAGGCCAAACTGTGGTGTTCTGATCTGCAGAATGCCCAGACCATAACATCTACAGAGCACAACAAAAGCGTTTGCCAGACAGTCCTCGTGCTTGTGTGGTCACGTGATACTATGCTACAGGCCCTGTGTGCGGCTCATCCACATGTAAGCTTGTAACCTGGGACCTGCTGTGGGAGCCAAGTGCTGCCACTCTGCTCAGCAGAGAAGGCAGTGTGCTTCAGGGACAGCGGGTCTCAGGAGGACATCCTGACCCCACAGGGTCACACTCATTTATGAGGGCCAGTCTCCTGCAGAGTCCGCTTGTGTCCGATAAGTCTCATATAGAACCTGTGTGGTTTGTGCCAGGTTTCAGGATGGCTTAGGGTCGGGGCTGCAGGAATGGGTTGGGAGTGGATGACAATTCTTGGATGTTATCACAGTGTATGCCAGTGCCTCGGATGGTGATAGCAGAGACTCTGGTACACCAGGGTCCCCACCATATAAAATTGACATGTTTGAGTCCTGGAGCCATGGGGTGTCTCAGAGCTGGAAGAGATGGCAAGGGTCACCTTGTTGTCCCCATTTGTTGTCATTCCAAGACCATTACAGAGCTCAGGACCCCAGCCATACCAGGCCAAGTTGTTGGTCATCTGTTCCTCAGTCTCTGGCCTCATCTGGAGCAGATGCCAGAGGCTCTGGGTAGTCTGGTAGAGGGATATCAGCTACCTGGGGGCTCAGCTCACCCTGGGCTCCTGTTTCATTTGAAGCTTTCGACACTGTGTGCTCCGCTTGACTGAGAACAACTCCCAGCCCTTGATGACCAAGCTGCAGTGGCTCTTTGCCTTCCTGGAGCACAGTCAGGTACATGTTGGGTGCCCTGGGGCAGGCAGGGGAGAGCAGGTAATGCCTGGCCCTGCTCTGGTTCTTTTCATGTCTCCAGGACCTGCCTACACCTGGCTCTGTGGAATGAGCTGCC
Organism: Arvicanthis niloticus; assembly: GCF_011762505.2. Lineage (NCBI taxonomy): Eukaryota > Metazoa > Chordata > Mammalia > Rodentia > Muridae > Arvicanthis > Arvicanthis niloticus. Next base: position 66,780,507 of record NC_047658.1, on the reverse strand, counting down.
AAGCCTCAGGCTTGCTAGCACCAGGTCATAGCCGAAGCTTCTTTGTGGGTTGTGCTATCCCAGCCTCCCTTCAGAGTTCAGTCCCGTGCACTGATGGAAGGGGAAAGGTTATAGGATAGGCAGGCGTGTTTGGAACAGTCTTAGACCCTCAGCATGTTGCCTGCAGCTGGGTGTGCGTGTGGCTTGATGCTCCTGACTCCACCTTTTGCCTGCCTTGTCCTAGAGGCCTGCCATCTCTCCTGAGAACTTCCTCTCTGCATCCTGGACACCTTGGTTCAGCCCTGGCACCCAGCAGGACTGTTCAGAGTATCTGAAGTACCTGCTGGATCGGTAAGAAGGGCTGGTGGGTTAGGATGATGTGTGGGTTCTGAGAACATTCTGGGATGATAGCTTGTCCCTCTGAGCTGGGTTGGATCTTTCTGGAAATAGGAACATTTCCTTGTTCTTCTGAAAGGCAGAGAGGAAGGTATGTGCCATTGGTCTCCAAAGCCGCTGAACTACATGTGAAGCCTGGGAAGGGGCTGTCAGTGTGTGCATGTGTATTCACTGTGCTGCCTGAGTGTGTTAGTCTTCATTACACAGCCATAGGCCTGTCTTTAGGTGTGTGTGTGCGTGAACATACAAGTATGTTAGTATGCCACTTTGTACAGGGATGAGAATTCTCTTTCCAGGCTCTTGTATTTAAGTCTGGTGAGCAGTGTGCTGGGGGTGGGCCTGCTGGGAGGTGTATATACCTGGTCTCCCTCTTTGTTCTAGGCTTCATGAAGAAGAGAAAACGGGGACGAGGATCTGCCAGAAACTCAAGCAGTCAAGCCTGCCATCCCCACAGGAAGAGCTTCCCAGCCCCAATGCAACGTCTGTGGAGAAAATGTTTGGAGGCAAGATTGTGACCCGGATATGCTGTCTCCACTGTCTCAATGTTTCCTCAAGGGAGGAGGCCTTCACAGACCTCTCTTTGGCCTTCCCTCCTCCTGAGAGAAGTCGCCACCGCCGCCACGGCTCTGTGATGCTCCCCACGGAGGATGTGCGAGCTCAGGAGTTGACACTGGCTCCCAGAGCCCCAGAGGTACAGAGGCAGAGAAAGCACTGCATCACAGGGGATGCTCCCCGCACTGGACTGGACATTGAAGGTGTGGACACCCTAGGCACTGGCGGACAGAGTGGGCAGGAGAAGGTGGACAGGGAGCAGGCTGGGAAAGAGAAGGAGGTGGCAGAGGACAGGGAAGAGGAAGGAACAAGGGAAGAGGAGAAAGAAGAGGGGGAAGAGAAAGACAAAGAGAAAGAGAAGAAGGAAGATGAAAAGGAAAAGGAAAAGGAAAAGGAAGCTGAGGACAGCAAGGAGAAGGAAGGGGACAGCTTAGGATCAGGGACCCGCAGGGATGCTGCCACCCCACCCAGGGAGCAGGCATGTGGTCCTGAGGGTTCCCGCTCTGTACTGGACTTGGTCAACTACTTCCTGTCCCCTGAGAGGCTGACGGCTGAGAACCGCTACTACTGTGAGTCCTGTGCCTCCCTGCAGGATGCGGAGAAGGTGGTGGAGCTGAGCCAGGGTCCACGCTACCTCATCCTCACACTACTGCGCTTCTCCTTTGACCTGCGTACCATGAGGCGGCGCAAGATCCTGGATGATGTCACCATCCCCCTTTTGTTGCGCCTGCCGCTGGCTGGGGGTCAGGGCCAGGCTTATGACCTCTGTAGTGTGGTGGTACACTCTGGAGTGTCCTCAGAGAGTGGCCACTATTACTGCTATGCTCGTGAGGGTGCTGCTCGGCCAGCTCCTGCCCTGGGATCCACAGAGAGGCCGGAGCCTGAGAACCAGTGGTACCTTTTTAATGATACCCGGGTGTCTTTCTCATCCTTTGAGTCTGTCAGCAATGTCACCTCCTTTTTCCCTAAGGACACTGCCTATGTGCTCTTCTACCGCCAGAGGCCCAGAGAGGGCCCTGAGGCTGAGCCTGGCTCTCCTAGAGTCCGAGCAGAGCCTACCCTCCACAAGGACCTGATGGAGGCCATTTCTAAAGATAATGTCCTCTATCTGCAGGTGAGTTGTCTGCTGAGGGTCAGCAGACCCTCTGGCACCTGATGCCACTTCTGGGTTAGGAGTTGGCTCAGCACAGCCACTTACTACATAGGTCAGTTATCTGTTCTCCCTTTGAGTCTGCCTCAATTTTAAATCCATCCATGCACTCATCACTTAGTAGGGGATATGTTGATGGTGGTAAGGCACACCTCTTAACCTCAGAGGAAGGGACACTGAGTAATAGCACAATTGATGATGTTGAGGGAGAGAATAGTGGAATTAATGGGCAGGGGGTGCTTTTGGGGCTCCCAGAAGGGCCACCTTCCTCATTGGCTCTCATGTCCTAATGCCCTCCTTTGACACTGGCTCAGACTCCCTTATCAGTGTCAAGAGTAGTATTAAAATATTCAGCCACGGGGTGGCCACACTAGGACTTTGAGGGCCCTGCATCTAGAGATGGTGTTTCAGGTACGGAACGTGAAGGCATGGGGACACCGGGCCTGCTTCTACATTTTTCAGGCCATCCAGCCGAGATATGGCTTGGTGAAGTCTGAGAGAGGCTGATCAGGGAAGAACTTGCTCATGGGCAGAAGATGGACCTCATGCTTCAAGAGAGGCAGTGAGTGATCTGGACAGTGGAAGCCAGGAAGCCTGGAGAAGTTTTTGAGGTCCCAGGTCCTTCAGAGGACTTATCATTGGGAGGAAAGGGTAGAGGTTGAATCTTAGACCTGCAGTCATCCAGCTTCTCAGCAGGGCCAGGCCCTTGGGGGATCCAGAGATGTTGGCAGTGTTGTGCTGGGTAAGTAGGAGACCTGAATGAATGCTAAGCCTACTATATCTGTCCTTTGTTCCCAGGAGCAGGAGAAGGAGGCCCGGAGCAGGGCAGCTTATATCTCTACACTCCCTGCCCCTCCACACTGGGGTAGGGGCTTTGATGAAGACAAAGATGAGGACGAAGGCTCACCAGGGGGCTGCAACCCTGCAGGTGGCAATGGTGACTTCCACAGACTGGTCTTCTAATGGGAACTCCCACTTGTGGGGCTATCACAGCTAACCTCAGAGTGGGCCATGTGGGGCTCAGGGCCCAGGTAGAACACTCTACCATCTGGGGTCTTAGGGAGCTGTGGAGGCAAGCCTAAGGTGAAGCTGGTCTTTCTGAGGGCAAGGAGGATGAAGAGGGACCATTTACGATGTCAGTCTGTAGCTTGAAGTGCACAGAGAAACTGAAACCCAAAGCTCCTTAGGCATTCATCCTATTATGATGTTATAGTCAAGTGTCCCGAGTACCTGGGAGCACCCTGAATGTGTCTGCTCCGGACTCTGCCTCCATGCAGGTCCAGTCCTGGAAAGGCTGGCCAGCTCAGGAGCCAGGGTGGTGTCCGTTTGGTATCCTGTGTCCAGTAGCACTTCTAATTCCTTCACCCAGCTCTTCCTCAATAGGAGAAAAAGCACAGCTGAAGTCACACCCTTGGAACAAGAAGGGGACTGTGTCCCCAATGCCCACCCTCTTGTTTTTTAAGGGGGTTCTTAAAACAAGGTATGTGGGTATCTGCACCTGCTGTGTTTTTGATGCATGTGAATGGAAGGCAGCATAGCAAAGGATCAGAGACAAGAATCTTAGCACATGCCCCTCCCTACCCCAAGCAAGCGACACTGTGGGAGAGCCCCTGCCCTCCCTAGCCTGCCTCAGTGCCTGAGATGCTGCCATTGCATCCCTGTCTAGTTAAGGTTCAGAGTCCTTATTTTACTGAAGACATTAATCTGTCAGAAAGCCATTGTCATCTGAGGAAGCTAGCTGGCTTGGCTCCTCTGATGAATGTGAGGGCTAGGTATGTATGAACTGTGTGATGCACCCAACCTCATAGTGCCCCGAGACTACTATAGCCCCTTCTCAGTGAAGAGAAGAAACCTGTGTTCTTAAATAGGAATAAAACTTGCTTCTCTGAAGGCTGTGCAGGATGCTGTTCTTCCAGCTTGAGCTGTGCTGTCTGCTGCTCTTTGGGATGTTTGTGTCTAAGTAGTCTTGATAGTAACTTGAGCTTCTCACTGGCAGGGTGAGGATGTGTCCCTGACCTGGGGACCTTAAATGTAGTAAGGAGATGTTTGGTGCTAGGCCTTGGAGCTGGCTGCCTCCTGGAGCAGCACAGGGTGGGGACAGGGAGGGAGGAGGTGTGGGTGGGGATGCTTCCTGGGATGCTTTGGAGCAGTCTGGTTTGCCAAGTGACTGTAGAGACCCAGCAATCATTTTTCAGATTCCAATAATTCCAAGCTGCCTTGAAACATATGCCATCATTACCTTCCTTTTTTCTCCTTTGAGAAGGGGGCCATAGCCTGTTCCTGGCTAGACAAGGTGTGGGCTGGGACAGGCTGGGAGGCAGTTCTCCAGCAGTCCAGAGTTAACATCTAGGGCTTTAAAAAAAAAAACTTTTATTTTTATTGTATGAATGTGTATCTCTGTGAAGTGTATGTGTACCATGTATGTGTGGAGGCCAGTAGAGGGCATCACATCCCCTGGAACTGGAGTTACAAGCTGTTATGAGCCACCCAGTGTGGGTACTGGGAACCCAACAGCTGAGTCATCTCTCTAGCCCCAACATCCAGCTCTTTCGGTTCAGAATTACAATCATGAAGAGAGACATGGGTGGCTGTATGTTGAGGGAGGGTCTGCGACTGGCCTGCCCCCAAGACCATCCTCTTAAGAGCAAAGCATCTGTAAGGTCAAAATGGTGCTGTGACAAGGGGGAGAGGCTTTGGTCCAAATGCCAGACTCTGGAGCTGTCAAGGAAATGGATTGTCCTGTCCATGCTTTAGCTTCTAGAGTGCTGGGATTACAGGTGTGTACAGCTGCAGATGCTGGTCTGAGTAAAGGTTCATCCCTGCTCCTGGCCTGGAAAAGTGTCCAATTGCAGCCCATCAAGATGAGCAGAATTAGACACACCAGCTCCTGGGGTTACTCATGAAATGATCCTAAAATGAGTTTGTCAGAGAAGGTATCTATAGGACTGCCCAGGATGGGACAAGAGTAAGTTTCCACAACCCTAAAGACAGTTTCCAGCAGCCTACTCTGGGTTGCATTTCTAAAGGACTTTATTGTCCTGCTTCTACACCATAATAAAAAGGGACCTGCAAGCTCCAGGCCTGTACCATTTGTTACCACTGTGAAACAAGACTCACTTGAACACATTTCCCACCCCACCCCCAGACTTCACAAGATAAATATGTTACAGTTTTTTTGAAAACAGAATAAATTAATAACTTAAGTGATTAGGCACCAACAATGACGTGAAAAATTAAATGTCAATCTTATATGGTAACAAGACACGATGTAAAACTAGGCTGCTTCTATTTCATTTTTCTTTCCAACAAATAGTAACAATCCTGAACAAAATGATTCTAAATTTCAAGACACAAGTAGCCAACAGATTACACAAGAACACACACCACCAGATACCATGACAGCACAAATTATTAGCAGGCGCCTTTGGCAAGTCTGGCTGTTGCTTCCTTTCCAAGACTGCAAATATAGGAAGTCCCAGAAATATGGCCCTCTAAGGTCAGCTTGCTTCCCCACACTTTACAGCCAAAGGCCCAAATGGAAAGGAAGAGCTACTTTCTCTCATAGCTTGCAAAGCTTTGTTGCAGGGAGGGGAGGGAGCCGTGGCTGGGACTATAGCCACTGACAGATAAAGGGCCTGAAGGCAGATGGGACCTGAACCCTTCCTTGTTCTAGTAACTTCAGAAGGGTTGTGCTTCTATTCTGGGAATGTGGCTTCTTTTCATGGAGTCAATGCAGCAATCAGCAAAATCCAGATAGAGAGGGAGGCAGTTAATGAGCTAACGTTCTGTGTGCTGCTCTTCCCCAGTAACCCAGACCTTCAAAGGATCACCCAGTTTCTTACAGCAGCAGAGTATCAGCTGTGACCATCCCATTTCACAGACTGGCAAGTCTCAAGGAGATGTCTCCCCCTTTCTTCACTGTTCCTACTAAACTGTAATCTAGCAGGATGAAGTGGGAAGAGGCCCTGCCTTGCAGGACAGGTACTTGTGGGAGTTATGCTAGCTAAGAGGTGATGGGTGTTCTTGGCTCTTAGTCCTTGACAGCCACCAGGGGAGGTGAACTTTGACTTATGGGTAAACCAACATACTTTTTTTTCCTAAATGAAATTGGCTTTTCCTATTTGGGGTTTGGAGGATGGGTGGGTACATTAGACATGGCCAAAGTCTGGGAATTGTGAGCCAGAGCTCAGCTTTCCACAGGTTGGAACCAGAGCAAGACAGGCCTTGAGACTAACTAGAATACCTCCATTTTGGTAAATGGCAGCCAGCTCCATTCACATGGCATACTCAACTCAGAAGATGGGCTCTGGGGTTTGTGGGGTGGCTGCTGAGGCCAGTACTGCCTAGACCTGCTATGAGCTGCAGCACCAGTCAGAAGCTGAGCCACATGGGAGACCCACTGAAGGCCTTAAAGGACACCATAAGGATGGGCAGGGCCAGCCAAGTACCTTGTAACCCTGCTCAGTGCAACCATCCACAGCCCCATCTCACTCAAGGTGACAGTGCACACTTCTAAGACTGGCTTTATCCCTTCAAAGACCTTCTGTTCCCAAAGCTGAGGCTTCCCTCATCTTCTGTTTCCTCCATGGACCCACCCCTGCTTACCCTTTCTGCTTAAAACTCACTCTGCTTTCTTTCTCCTTGAGGCTTCCCTCCTGTGGCTCGGTCTCCTTCAGCACTTTCCCTTTCTATGTACTTGCCAGTCACCTTCATCGTTTACGTCTCTCACTGATTGTGACCTGTAGCTAGGGACAAGGCATGATTCATCGGCAGCACAGGCTTGGCAACCATTACTACATGATCCATCCTAATGTGAGAAGAGGAGCTACCACTGAGGAATTCCTGGACAGGGCTTTCTGGAGGAGAGAGGTGAGGTGTGCCTTTAGTTGCTGAATAGTCCTAGTTTTTAGAGGACAACAATCTGTTCATGTAGGGCAAAATGAAATGCTAGTTTGCCCTGTTTTTTCTTCTGAAATGAAATGCTTGAAAATTTGGTCAACAACTTTCAACACAAACACATTCAGATCTCCCTGCCCTGTCTTAAGAGCCTTAAGCAATGACAGCTTCCCATCCCTTCTGCTCTGGTGACCTCTGAAGCCATGGGAGGAGAGGGTTAGTTTCTACCATCTCTGCAGCTGAGGACAACAGAGAAAAGACCTGGTCTGTCACTAGGTCAGAGGTGCTTCTGTCTGGCACAAGCCATTACCCAGACCCTCCTGTGCTCTCTAGATTACTTGGTTAAAATATAGCTCCTTCTCATTCTGCTCCCTGCTCTATCCCTGCATGTGTCCCCACTTGCTACATGTCTTCCTTGCCTCTTGGTCCCTAAGTCATCTCTGCACCCTCCTACCTACTAGTAACTTTCTTTCTGTGGCAGTGTCCCTGCACTGCTCTGTGCCTAGCACACTTCTGTCCCAGGATCCCCCTGCCTCCCATCCCCCATATCACCTGCTACTGTCTCTTCCCCCTCTGTCTCATATCTTCATCAGGGCCAGGGAAGAGGACTGCCTGTCCCAGAGTGGCAGAGTCCTCTAGCTCCAAACTTTGCCACCCAAAGACTTTTGTTCTTTATTGTTCCTGGTTGCTTATTATCAGTTTTCCTTCCAGCTGTCCTTCATACTCCTCTCCCAGTCTACAGCAGAGGCGTACCATGGACTGATACTGGGTACCACCCTGCAGGTTATCAGCTACATTCCCATGTCTGGGAACCTAACTTCTTCCTCACTCAAGGCAGCTCCTGACTTCCACTATCAACCATTTCTTCTTGTGGCATCTTGCTTTTTCCTTGCCAAAATAGAGACATGAAAGCCCATGTGTACTTTGGTCTGCTGGTTCTTGGCTCCCCAGGTCATCATTCTCTCTGGGGATGGAGAAGCAGCCCTGAGGTAGAGGGTAGACAGCGGCGAGCAGACATGAGGCACGAGCCTAGCTCAGAGCTCTAACCCTCCCTCTAAGAGACCAAGCAGCAGACAAATGGGTCCAAAGCAGGAAGCTTTTTTGGCAACAGCTAACTAAGGTGGTGGAGGCACAGCTAGTATTGACAGAAGTCATAGGTGGAACCCAAGTGGCAGAGGAAGTGCCTCCACCAGGCCCTTGCCTCTGATGGGGAAGGATCAGGTCCCTGATGTTGAGTGTTTTGAAGGCTGAAAGTGGTACAGGGGAGAGGAGGTGTAGGAAGGAATGGAGAAGGAGATGACAGAATAGCCAGGTCAGGCAGCTGCCTCATGGCTCTTGAACTGGATGGCCCCTTCATTACAGCTTGGCACCCTTGGAAGGCTCTGAGGACTGTCGCACATCTGTCCACTCCTGCATGGTGTTCTGCAGGGCCTGGGTTTTCTCTTTATCCACTTGGACATAGTCTACCTTCTCATCCGATGTGACAGATGATGTGGATGGCTGAGGGGACAAAAGAAATGACTGAGTTACCTATATAAGGCTATCACTTTGAATGTCTGTGCTGAATGTGGATTTCAAAGTGAAGCAGTCTCCTGTTGGAGGCACCAAGGTTGCTGACACCTCATTCCCAGCTTTCAGGATAACCTGCCAGTCCTGGGCCCTGCAACTGGCTCAGGCTTTTAATAACCCATCTTCCTTTGGCCACACCTCCAGGGAAAGGATGTGTTGGATGGCAGTAAGCACCAGGCCTTACAGAGCCCTCATAACATGCTGAGGGAAAGTGTGCTGAGGTGGACTTCCCCCTGGCTGTCTGGGGTCAAAGTGGTTCTTGGTGAGGTTTTCCTAGACTCTGAAGTCCCTTCCAAGGGATGCTGTGTCTCTGTTGGGACTCTGGGTCTCACTCAGACAGTTTCTCTCTGTCTGTCTGTCTTATGTTGCTGACTGAGTCCCTCTGAGTATATCCCACAGCAGGGACATGAGTGGACTGGTGCTCTGCAATGATCAAATAAAATGTCTCTGGGAAGGGGCTGGTGGGATGGGTTCCTTCATCCCCAACCTCCAGGTACCTTTCGGTGAGGGCTTGGGGAGCCCGGCTGGAAGTCCAGGGCCAGGTAATCCACACTGCCAGTACTCTTCTTTGGAGCTGGGCTGTTAGTGCCACTAGGAACAGGGGATGCAGACACTGGGTTTTGCTACGACAAAGAGTAAAACTGGGTAAGTTTAATAACCTAAACCATCATCTGGAAAACTACCTCTGGGAGCAAGAGCTCCTCTACTGTGTCCTGCACTGAGCCAATGCACTGTGACTGTTCATATTCTCATTTAGGTCTTCATAGCAGTCCTGAGAGGTGGATATCACCACTGTTCAAATCACTAGAGGCTAAAAAACTAGGTTCAGGAAGTACAGTGAGTCATCTGTACTTGCATAGCTGATGCTAGGGGTGTTTTCTGACAGGAAACCTGTGGTAATCCCATGGACCTGCCCCCACCCCTAGGGGGACTTGGGGCAAGTCTTAGGTACTATCTTTCCTCAGTTTGCAGGTCCCTGATAAGCAACATTCTTCCACATTTGGTGACGTAAAGCTTCCTGTCACACCTGGTCACAAGCAGCTCATGCCCTCTGCCCTTTTCCAGACACCTGGACAGTCACCTTTTTTTCTGGGTGACAGGCCTTCATTTCTTCAGCCATTTTCCATGTGAGAGGTTCTAGGGCTCTGTCTTCAGCTTTAAGAGAACAATTTATGTCTAAAATGTCCCATTGTCTGATTGTAGTAAGAAGTGGTAGTCCCATTTTAATGTTTGATCTGTTTTTCGAATCTCTGCAGCCTTGGCAGCTGTACCCTTCCAGTGACCCTACGGAGGAACTGCACTATGCTGTGTATTTCTGCTAGTACCATCACACTGCATGGAGTTAAATATCTGTACGTCTCTCCATATTGTCTCTCCAAGGGCACCTATCATGATGTCCTGAATTACAGGAGTGAGAGAGACAGGCCACCTGGGGTCTTTAAGACCCAGATGACCTTGGGGGCAAAGCTGTGTATTTCTAATGGTAATAACTCCTATTATTTGACATTCATGTGTCTAGGAAGAGTCTGCAGCAGGAAGTTGACTTTGATGGCCATGGCCTGAGCTGGGTAGAAGAAATGAGAGGCATTTGAATGCTTGAGGACTCACCATGGGGACATAGTTCTCCTCACTGTCTCCCGAGTCTGTGCTGGTGATGCTTTGTGTGGAGATAGGACGGCAGTACTGGGAGGAACTGGAGTTAAAGGTGTGGCTGTTGGACAGAAAAAAAGAGAGTGAACTCTAAGAAGCTATGGTTGTTATACCCCAGACCCCAGCCTCACATCTGAGCTTCATGCTTCCATTATCAGATAGATTTAATCTATTTAATTTAATTTATAGGGACATTTTAATCATTTCCCCTTCACAGATGAGGAAAACAATTCCCAAGAGATGAAGAGACAGATTAATAAAACACGGAAGATAATTGGCATGTGGTATAGCAACAGATGTGGGAAGACCCACCCTAAATGTGTATAGTACCAGCCAAGTAGGCTGGGGCTGGACAGAACAGCCAGGACAGCCATGCATTTTGTTTTCTGGCTGTCATGCTCTCCCCACCCCATAATGTTTCTGCCTTGCCACAGGCTTCAAGTGAGCCAAGTGACTACAGACTGAAATCATGAACCAAAACACATCTATCCTTGTCTTGAAGTGTTTATGCCATACATTTTGTAGCAAAGACCAGAAACCGAACAATAGCATTACCAACGTCCTGGTGTCCTGACTCCTAGGCCAGCTATCATGCTACCCAATTCTGACCCCAAGCTTTTGCTCCTACAGACACTCACTTGATCCTGGACCAAGACTTGGTGACAGGTGATTTGAAGGGGAGCTCATCGATGACAGCGTTGTTTCTCAGGTCAAGGGGTGTTGGCTTTGCTAAAGCAGGAACAGAGTTCAGGAATCAGTGACTATACTACATAGACATAGATATGTAACACCTCAGCACATTTACAAGGGCCATCAGCTTTATACAGGGGATCTGAGGCTCAGTAAGGACATACAAGTGACTTGGTTTCAGGATGCCTACAGATATCAAACTCAAGATACTTTTAAGTCCATGTCTTTGACTTCACATTCTAGTCTGTGTCCTTCTCACTGTATCTATAGTAATCAAGTCTTCCAGAGTCCAAAATGGGACTCATGGGCCTGACAATAGAGATTCTCCCCAGGTTTGTGACTTCTCATGCACATAGATTGTATTCATGATAGAGATGGTCATTGTGATTACTGCGGTTGATTTTGGACAGTGATATACAGATAACAGTGAAGGAAAGCAAACGGGCACAGGACGCTGTAAGGCTCAAGGTCACACAGTCAGAGTCCTGTTGGCCACACCCATGGCTTCCATCTCTGTCCAACTTCCATACTCCCTTTTAATCCCTACTGCCCAGCCAAGGCTAGCAGAAGTCCAGTTTGAACTCTAGCACTTTTTCCTGATCTTCACACAGACCATGGATCTACTACTGCACACCTGTAGTGGACTATGTGAAGCATTCCGGATGCTTTCCCTATAAACAAATCTGAAGTCTGAATTTACATTATCTGCACAGTCACACACCCTTAAGTCCAGTATCCACCCAAATCTCTAAGCAAATGCTGTCCAGAGTGGACTTACCTTTTCGGTCAGGCTTGAGGTTTCGGTTGACTGGGGGTGGCTGGATCTCACTTCCTCGGCTGGGGCCTCTGTGAATAGGAAGAGCTGTAGATGGGTAGCCAAGTGGGTCAAAGTGATGAGGCCCTGGGCTCATGGGGATGTAGACACTCTGGGAATTGTCTCCTGCTCGTTCCATAGCCAGCAGGGTAGAAGAACCTGGGTTCATGGGCACGTAGTTGTCATCAGAGCTGGCACTGTTTGATCGACCCACGGCAGTCTTTCCTGGCTAAAAATAAAAAAGTAAAAGACCTACCTGTAACTAGTGGAAAGTAGTAAGGTGAGACTGTATAAGCTGTCTTAGTTGGTTGGCTACACTTTGAAGCTACAAGGGAGGCCCTGGGAAGACCAAATAAGGATTTGCAGTGGGGATCAAGACATGAGCTCTGCAGTCACTTGTCTCACCATCTCTTGGGAGCCTTATCTTTGCGATAAGACTGAAGTACAAAACTCTGAGGTTACTCAGATCCATGGCTTGTGGCTAGAAATATTCAGGTCCAGATGCCTGGCTAAGGTAGAAGGCAGTCAAGGCTAGGAATAGCTCAGGATTGACCACCAATAAGTCAATCTAGACCCTGACCAGGACTCTGGAAGGTGGGGTTTACTAGCTACATTTCCCTGTCTAGCATTCAGTGGGCCCGGGCTCATTCCAGGTATCTAAGTCACATAGTAGCAGGTTGTAGGTAGAGCCGCCACAGACTTGTATAGTAGTGTAGCAGTCCTACCTACAGCTGTTTCCCAGCTCTCACCGTAGTGCATGGCAGAGTACATCTACCCACACAGCTTCTTCACTTGTCTTTCCAGTGGGCTTGAACCTAAGCCCTGATCAACTTGTTTTGAACTTGGACAACTGTGGTCAACCCATTCCGGAGAATGAGCCTCATGTAAGCTGTTCTCTGTTACCACTTCTGCTATGTTTCTACTCCACGTGACACCTAGAGAGCAGGGCTGTTGCCTTAAAGGACCCTCTACTTTGGAGTGTGTCTGAGGCATTGTATTCCAGTCTGCCACAGGGCCAGATGACTTGCCAAAAAATGCCTCACTAGGACTTTGGACTGGGACAGGTAGGCAGTTCCTGACAGAAATGCCATCATTCTTTGGGTGATGCATTTTTAGTTATATGGGGCTTAGCTTCTTCCCTACCCTGACTGACCCAAGGGGTCTGATCAACCCCCCTCACCCCCAGGAAAGAATTAACATTGTCACTCACAGATTCAGCAGAGCAGCTGGCACTCTCTCCACTGCCTCGTGTTGGGTACTCATATGTCTCACAGGAAGAAGCTGTGATAAAGGAAGAGGGTTGATACTCAAGCTGATTCCATGTTGACTCTCCTGTTGCTATCTAGTGTAGCAATTCTAATATCCATGTCTGTTCCAGTGTGGGTATTTACAGAGGACCTCCTGACTTTAGCCCTAGGTTCTTCTAATATCTCCCACTCACACCTCTGGGAATACTTTGGTAATGACATTTGGTAATGACTAGTTACATATGTTGGTTTTCTTTTTCCAGCTAGTGAGCTTTGAAGGGCAGTTACGCAGTTTCAAAGCACAGGGTAACTGCTCAGATAGCCTGACTGATTGCAGAGTTCTAAACTGGGTGCTTGGCCCCAATAGGCCTGAGGCTCATCTTTGTTGCTGTCACAGCAGGGGGATGAGAAAGCTTTGCAAGCTCTAAAGAGAGCTCACTGAATAGAGGGGGTATGCAGAGCTGGTTTCAAGTCTAAGTTCAGAATTTAACTAGAAATTTTTCTATGACATGAAAATATGAAGATCCCATTTCGTATTTTTTTCTTTAACTCTGCTGATCTTCTAAATTTGTTTTCACATTTTTGGTTTTAGTTTTAAATAAATAAAATATGATTTGAGCCTCCAAACCCAAAATATCAACGTCTCCAAGGCAGAGTCTGGTATACTTCTGCCATGGTGGGTGTCATATTGACAGCTAGGTGGAAGATCAACTGCTAAGGAAATTGCACAGAAGATGCTTCAACTTATATTACGGAACTGGGTAGTTCTTAAGTTTACCTTGGCCTAGGGGTGACCAAGGGCTACAAATACTCTGAGAATGCCTGGACCACCTCTCTGGCCCTCTGGTCTCAGCTACAGATTATACTGACCTCGGTGGAGTCGGCTGTTGTCCATTGCAGGGAGGGTATTGCGTCTGGGGATAGTAGCAGCTACAGATCTGCTATTTTCACTGATTGGAGGTCTTTGCTGAGGGCTGCCCCATCGAGGTGTTTCTGCCTGACTTGGCTTGGGGGGCCGGGGTGGGGGAGCTATGGCTGAGTCTCCAGGAGTGGCCACTGTCATGGCATTGTGGTTCTTGTCCAGTGTGAATGTTCTAGGGATCTGGTAGGCTGAGAGAGGGGTGGTTGGAGCATCCATATTGTCCACAAGGAGGTCTCCAAACTCCCGACACAGGGTGTTGCTGGGCATCTTGAAGGTGTACACATCCTCATTATCAGTCTCAGACCCTGTGAGGCTGCTCTTGGTGTGACCATGTGAAGCCAGGCTCCGTGGAAGATCATAAGTACTGTCTTTGAATTCTGTATTGTGTCGGCTTGGCTTGGGAAGGCTATAGAAGCCATGGACTTGACCGCTGACTCCGTTGATACAGTGTCCATTGCTCTGGGCAAGTTTTTGCACAGCTGTATCACTCTTCTGCCGGGTGCCCTGAGAGAAGCTGGCGCTCCTAAAAGAAGAGAAGGGGACAGTGAGAAGAGGACAGAGGATGCTCAAAGCATGCAGCTCATTGTTGTGAGAATGCTGAGGAGTCAGGCAGACTCCAGGCCTACTTAGTTCCTATCACATATTAACTAATCTTGGGACTTCAACTTTAGGCATCTCCAAAGTAGTAATTAAAATCATACTCTGAAGATTCTTTAGGAAGCCAATTCTAGTGTATCTAGCAGGTGTATGTTCCAGCAACGTTAACTTTTGTGAACTCCTGGACTTCTGTGGCTGTCTATAGCAGGGAATAAGGTCATTCCTGGGCCCCAGAGATGTAAATAACCAGTCATATTGATAACCTGCTCACTGTTTGAGTTACCACCAAATACACATGAGTACAAAAGCTCGGAGATAGTGGCAAGTTGTGGGAAAAAAACTGCAAGTCTGAGTTTTAGTTTTTTCTCTTTAAAGTCAGCTCATGGGCACTGGTGCTTGTATTTTAAAGAACTAATTTAAATTTAAGCTGTAGGCTTTATCTTCTACCAGGAATCATGGTTTGTTGAGAAGAATCTGGTTCTTTCCAAAAATCTAAAAGTAAGTAGGTAAAATGACTTCCATTTGGGAACTATATTAGGGTAGAAAATGGTTTTATTCATTTTAAATGATGGTTGTGGGAAGTAAGGCCGGTTTTAAAGACAGTAACAGTTAACAGGGCAGTTTATGTTCAGTCCTAGCATGCTACTGACATACCTGTGAACATCAGCATCATGTTCTCCTAGGTGTGAGACCTAGTAAGTCTCAATTACATACAAAGGTCCCCTTGGATCAGAAGCTCTATAAGCCTTTCATTTCACAAGAGTAGTTGTTAAACTGGGTTCTGCATAAGTACTGTGTTAAGCTGGAGAGTGAGGTTTGAGTAGCAGGGAGCCAGGCCTGCTTTCTATCTCTGATGATTCTTCAGGGGATTTCATCTGAGGGGGGTGAGAAAAGAATCAACCCCTTTAGCAGTAATTCTGTCTTTTGTAGACAAGAGGTATCTTTAAAAACATAGTAAGCTCTTGGCGCCCTCACCAGAATAAGGTGCAGGCTCACACTCACACCTCTGTGTTCTCCTAGGTTATGTTTGAACTGAGGATCACTGGTGGATCATCTGCCTTCCCTAAGCTCCTTCACTAGGAATTTGCTATTTATAGATGCGGCCACCAGGTGGTAGTAGAGAACAGTGCCTAGAAGTTTAGACAGATGACCGGAACCAAGTGTGCTGGCCAGGTTCCCCTTAACATGGGCCATTGGTGGCCCCAATATTCAGTCCCTAAATATTTGCCAGCCCTTCTACCTAGATTTTTGTGTTTTCTCTCCCTTTTCAGTCACTTCCATACTAATAACCAAGCCAACAGCTATAGCCCAGGATAGATGAACATCAGAGCTGAGACAGGAGAAACAATGGCAGGTACAGAGTGTTCATATTTGTCTTTGGTATGTTTTATTTTATTGTTTTTGAATTTCCAACCCTCCATCAGATGTCTTCATCTGATTTTTTCATTTGACAAACACTTGCTGATGTCCTCCTCCCCATCTAGGCTAGACACAATGGATACAGAGGTATTATCTGCTGTGTGCTTAGAAATGTGGCAGCTTACAGGAGGTGCCATTCCTGCAAATCACTACAGTCAAGGATAAGTCTGTCAGTGGCCACATTTTATCCGCCTGGTAGGGTGGTGTTAGA
The DNA here is from genome assembly GCF_011762505.2 of Arvicanthis niloticus. Classification (NCBI taxonomy): domain Eukaryota; kingdom Metazoa; phylum Chordata; class Mammalia; order Rodentia; family Muridae; genus Arvicanthis; species Arvicanthis niloticus. The sequence goes on along the minus strand of NC_047658.1, from coordinate 66,764,415 downwards.
AAGGCTTTTTTACTCAGATGTGAATCTGAGTGAGTCTAGGAAAAAGAGCAGCAAGACAAAGACATTTCAATTTGGGGCCAAAGATGTTGAAAACAACTTGGCAAGTTTAAGGATCGACATGCTGCTCAGGGGAGGAAGCATGCTGGGAGGTACGGCAGACAGAAAGACAGACACTACAGAATCTCACTCATGGAATCCAAATCACTTATAGAAACAGAGTGTAGTGGTAGTTACTAGAAGCTAGTATTGTAATAAAATTACACAATGGTATCTGTTAATTTAAAAAGTTAGGTTAGTTGGGATTTAGCTATATAAAGAAAGCCGGCAGTTCAGGAAGACTGCAGCAGTGGCAGAACCTTACAGGTGTGCTGCAGTAAAATGAACATTTTCCAGAATGGACTGGTTACCTTCCTTCTTCAGTCCATTTCTGCCTTGACTCTGGTCTTGAGAAATCAGAAGTGATGTGTTACCCATACTGATTTCTCAGGACTTGTTCAGTTCTTACTCAATCTACTCTAACTTACTTCCTTCTGGATCAATGAGAGTGTTAACGACCGATCTGGCACTTACTGTCCCAGACTTTTAGAAAGTTATTTTTAGCCACATAATTTCTATTTCTTCTTTTATGTTTTCACATAATCTTGTGACTCGTATTGTCCTATGATTTCCTTTTGCTCTACTCTACTAGACTCTAAGTACATAATGATGGAAGGACCACTTTGATTTTTAATGAGTATTTCTCCCCACCTGTGTGTGTGTGTGTGTGTGTGTGTGTGTGTATTTAAGTGTTTGAGATATGGTTTCTCTGTGTAGTCCTAGCTGTCCTGGAACTTGCTTTGTAGACTAGGCTGGCCATGAATTCAGGAATTTTCCCGTCTCTGCCTCCCGAGTGCTGGGATAAAAGGCATATGCCACCACGCCTGGCTTGAGTATATTTCTCAAGGGAAAATAATGTGTACATATTTGTAAAATGATTAACTACTATTTAGCATTTTAATGACTGTCACTGGCAATCTTCACTTGGATCATCTTCCAATCCCAATCCCAAATGAGCCCCTTCTATGAAGAAAGAAAACTGTGTGTCACAATCTTTTAAAAAAATGAGATGATCCAGTGTATCTTGCTTTATGTTGAGGTTCTTGATCCACCTGGACTTGAACTTCGTGCAAGCTGACAAATATAGATCTATTTTTATTTTTCTACATACTGACTGCCAGTTAGATCAGCACCACTTATTAAAGATGCTTTCTTTTTTCCATTGTATATATTTGGCTTTTTTGTCAACGATCAAGCATCCCTAAGTGTGTGGTTTTATTTCTAGGTCTTTAATTCTATTCCATTGATTGACCTGTCTGTCTCTTTGCCAATACCATGCAGTTTTTATCACTCTGTAGTACAGCTTGAGGTCAGGGATGGTGATTCCTCTAGAAGTTCTTTTATTGTTTTTTGTTGTTGTTGTTTTGTTTTTTTTTCAGTCATTTATTTTTTCTTTTATTTTTTATTGGATATTTTATTTACATTCAGATGTTATCCCCTTACCCCATTCCCCCCCTCAGGAGCCCCCTGTCTTATCCCCCCTCCTGCTTCTATGAAGATGTCCCCCCACCATTGCATCTCACACAGTAATAGTGGGGGATTTCAACACCCCACTCTCAGCAATGGTAACAGATCATGGTAACAGAGACACAGTGAAATTAACAGAAGTTATGAACCAAATAGATTTAGTGGATATCTATAGAACATTTCATCCTAAAACAACAGAAGTTCTTTTACTGTTAAGAATTGTTTTCACTATCCTGGATTTTTTTGTTTTTCCATATGAAATTGAGAATTGCTCCTTCCATGTTTTTGAATAGTTGTGTTGAAATTTTGATGGGGATTGCATTGAACCTGTAGATTGCTTTTGTTAGGTTGGCTATTTTTACTGTTAATCCTACCAATCAATCTATGAGCATGGGAGATCTCTCCATTTTCTGAGGTCTTTCTTGAGAGACTTGAAGTTCTTGTCATACATATTTTTCACTTGTTCGGTTAGAGTTACCCCAAGATATTTTATATTATTTGTGACTACTGTGAAGGGTGTTGTTTCTCTATTTTCTTTCTCAGCCAATTTGTCATTTGTATAAAGGAAGGCTACTGATTTGTTTGAGTTAATTTTATATCTGGCCACTTTGCTGAAGTTGTTTATCAGCTGTAGAAGTTCTCTCTAGTATAATTTTTGGGGTCACTTAGTATACTATTAAATAGTGATACCTTGACTTTTTCTTTGCTAATTTATACCTCCTTGATCTCCTTTTGTTGTCTTATAGCTCTGGTTAGCATAAAACCAGATATACTGAATCTAATAGAAGAGAAAGTGGGGAAGAGCCTTGAATTCTTGGGCATGGGATGGGGTTGGAGGATTTCCTAAAAGAACTCCAATGGCTTAGGCTTTAAGATCAAGAATTGATAAATGGGACCTCATGAAACTGAAATGCTTTTGTAAGGCAAAGGACATTAGTTAATAAGACAAATAGGCAACCTACAGATTGGGAAAAAAATCTTTACTAACCCCATGTTACCTTTTGACTAATATCCTAAATATATAAAGAACTCAAGAACCTAAATTCCAAAAACCAAACAACTTAATCAAAAAATGGGTATAGAATTAAACAGAGAATTCACAACAGAGGAATCTTGAATGGCTGAGAAGCACTTAAAGAAATGTTCAAAGTCCTTAGTGATCAGGGAAATAGAAATCAAAACAACCCTAAGATTCCACCTTACACCAATCAGAATAGCTAAAACCTCAGGTGACAGCACATGTTGGCGAGGATGTGGAGAAAGAGGCACACCCCTCCATTGCTGGTAGGATTGCAAACTGGTACAACCACTCTGGAAATCAATCTGGAGGTTCCTCAGAAAATTGGAAATGTATCTTCTACCTGAAGACCTAGCTATACCACTTCTGGGCATATAACCAAAAGATGCCCCACTATGCCACAAGGGCATATTCTCCACTATGTTCATAGCGGCCTTATTTATGATAACCAGAAGGTACAAACAACCCAGATGTCCCATAATGGAAGAATGGATACAGAAAATGTGGTTCATTTACATAATGGAATGCTACTCAGCTATTAAGAAGAAAGACATCATGAGTTTTGCAGGCAAATGGATGGATCTAGAAAATATCATCCTGAATGAAATATCTCAGACCCAAAAGAACATGCATGGTATGTACTCACTGATATGTGGATATTAGCCAAAAAGTACAGAATACCCAGGATACAATCCACAGAATTCAATAAGGTTAACAAGCTGAAAGGCCCAAGTGAGGATGCTTCAATCCCACTTGGGAGGGAGAAGAAAGCAGAGGGAGGGAGAAAACTGGGTGGGAGAGGGGAGGGAAGTTGTAGGGGAAAAGGGGAACATGAGCAGGTATGGGGGGGGGGACACCAGGAGTGAAGCCCCAAGGGGCAGAAGAATGAATGGAAATATACAACCTTGAGAGGAAGGAGATAGGGGGGCCCTCTAGAATGTACCAGAGACCTGGGAATTGAGAGAATCTCAAGACTCAAAGACCTTATATGAAATGCCCAACAGTGGGGAGAGGGAACTTGCAGAATCCATCTCCAGTAGGAAGACAGGGCATCAAGTGGAGGGATGGGGTTGTCATCCCACCGTCAAAAACGTTGACCCAGAATTGTTCCTGTCTAAAAGAATTGCAGGGACAAAAATGGAGAAGAGGCTGAGGGAAAGGAGGTCCAGTGATTGGCCCAAATTGGGACCCATCTCAAGGGGAGGCTCCAAGGCCTGACACTATTACTGATGCTATGATGTACTTATAGACAGGAGCCTAGCTTGGCTGCCCTCCGAGAGGCTCAACAAACAGCTGACTGAGACAGAAGCAGATACTTACACCCAACCAATGGTCAGAAATCGGGGACCTCTGTGGTTGAGTTAGGTAAAAGCTGGAAGAAGTTGAGGAGGGTGACCTCATAGGAGGACCAGCAGTCTCAACAAACCTGTACCCCTGAGATCTCCCAGACACTGAGCTACCAACCAGGAAGCATACACTAGCTGGTTTGAGGCTCCCAACACATATACAGCAGAGGCCTTGGTTTGGCCTCAGTGAGAGAAGACACACCTAGCCATTGAGAGACTTGAGGTCCCAGGGAATGGGGAGGCCTGGTGGGTTGTGGAGGCTTGGGAATGTGTGGGGACATCTTCTTGGAGATGGGGTGGGGTGAGGAATGGGATGAAGAACTGTTGGAGGGTAGAACCGGAGGGGGATAACGACTGGACTGTAAAAAAAAAAAAAAAGATTAAAGATAAAAAAAAAAAAAAAAACTGAGATGGTCTTTGGGAATGGAGATACAGCTCAGTCGGTAGAGTGCTGGCCTCCCACACAAGACAGAGGCTGGAGGATTAGGATTTCAAGCTCATCCTTGGCTGCATAGTAAGTTCAAGGCCAGCCTGGGATATGTGAAATCTTGCTGATGGGGTGGGGTGGAGAAAAGAAGGAAGAGATAGAAGAGGGAACCAATTTATCTTTGTATATAGAACCCTCTGTCTACAATTTTGAGCACACCTTTTCTATGTAATGAGAGAGCAATGTTGCACTTGTAAAGTTCACTGAAACGCAAGATTTTGGTTAATCAAAGCAACTGGGTGAAGAAGTAATGTATATTTCTGCCATTTCAGCAGAAATATATATTATTTAGTTGTTGAAGGAAGAATAGAAGCTATTACTATAGTGAAGAGTGATAAATAATGCATATTGTTATTTCTAGGAGATGCCAAACTTACTATAGCTTTATGCCAGGGTACCTACAAATTATAAAAAGGAAAGGGCATAGATACAAAGCTGACACTACTAATTTTAGTAATTTATTATTCTCTTTTCATAGTCCTGACTCAGAAGTAACTTTAAGGATAAGAATAAGATGATCATGTGAGGCAGTAATGTAAAAGTGCTTTTTTTTTCAACTGAAAATATCATTCCTTTTTTCTGGAGCAGCTAGTATGTCATACCATCCTAGTATGTAGCAAACTACAGCAGGATAAAAGCCTGGCCACACCCTGACCATGCTCTACACATCTGGAGACTAAGCAGAACTGATGTTTTCTCTTGGAGGCAGGGTTTTATTATGTAGCTGAAGCTGGCCTTAAACTTTGCATCTTTATTCCTCACTCTTCTAAATCCTGGAATCATAGCTTATACACTAATGCTTGGTGGCACTGAGGCATTAATTTGCATTTCCTAAATGATTGGACATTTGTTCATGTACTTACTGGCCTTTCCCATCTTAATTATTTATAAATGAACTATATCTGCTCAAATATTTTGCTCATCATAAAAAGAAAGAAGGATTGTGTTGGGTATGTTACATGCCTATACCTCCAGCATGAGGAAGCAGAAGGATCCCAAGTTCAAGGATAGCTTGGGTTACCAGGTGAGACCCTTGTTCAAACAAACAAACAAACAAACAGGTGTTTGTCTGCTTACAATTTTGTAAAGTTGTTTTTGACACAGGATCTTTATAAGTAGCCCTGGCTATCCTGGAACTCTTAATGTAGACTACACTGGCCTTTCTTTGTATTTATTTTAAATCTAATAATCCATGTACTCCAATTTGTGTTGTCCATTTACTTCTGAGTAAATGTCTTACCAGGAGCCACACTTCCCCCCAGCTCCCAGTTGTTGTGTGGGGAAGGGGCTCACAAACTCCTCCCACTCAGTGCTAGAATGTTGACTGGCTTGATCTTGTACAGGTTTTGTGCAGGCAACCTGAGCTGCTGTAAGTTCAGAAGTGCAGCCATCCTGTCATGTCCAGAACACACTGTTTTGTTCTGATTCTTTTGACCTCTGACTCTTACCCGCTTCTGAGATGGTTCCAGAGCCTTGTTTGTTCTTTTTAGACAGGGCTTCTTTAAGTAGCCCAGGCTGGCCCAGGACTTGCCAGGTGAATACCTGACCTGAAATGTATAGTGATCCTCTGGCAAGTGCTGAGATTATAGGTTTACATGACCATACCCAGACCATTTTTCTTCCTCATGGGTTATTTACTTTATTTATCTACTTATTGATTGATTGATTGTTTGGTTTTTCAAGACAATGTTTTCTGTGAAGAAGAAAATTTTATCAATTTATAGTTTGGTTTTTCAAGACAGGCTTTTCTGTGTAGCCCTGACTACTCTGGCCTCACTTTGTAGACCAGGCTGGCCTTGAACTCACAGAGATCGGCCTGTCTCTGCCTCCAAAGTGCTGGGATTAAAGGTATGAGCCCCAAAGCTTGGTCAAAAGTTTTAATTCTGACAAAGATTATTTCATTGTTTATTCCGTTTTGTACCTTTTTTCTTCTGCTTTTTGTATATAATTCAAAAATCTTTTTCAATGCCAATGTCAGAGATGCTTTCTTATTGAACTTTCAGAGGATGGAAACAGCAGTAAATTTCACATTTAGGAGTCTTGTTAAGTTTGAATTAATTCTTGAGTGGTGTTATGTGAAGTAAGAGTTTACAGTATTTTAACAATTATTGCTATATGTTATTCTAGCATCATTGCCTTTTTCCACTGGCACCTGTGTCAAAACCCATATGCCCAGTTGATGACTGAAAGTTTCACTTAGTATCTATATTGACATTGGACCTTCTCTTCAGCTAGTAATAAAGTGGCACAATATTTCTTGTGATGTTGGGCAGCTCAGAAGAAGCCACATAATCAGCATAGTAAATAACCAATACTCTACAGTACACTGTGCTGCAAAGCTATAATATTTGGTAAGTTAGGTATGTAAAATGCATTTGTTTTACAGTGAATTCAACTTATATTCAACTGTGTGTACATGCACATGTTAGTGTATTTTCCTGGACTCATACTTCAGTGACTATACTTATCTTTTTACTAATACAATATCCTATAGGTTACCAGTGTTTGGCAGGAAGTCTTGAAACCAGGTAGTTTAAATGCTTCATTGTTGTCCTTTTAGAAGATTAATATGGAGTGTTTAAATTGTTTTAATTTTACACATATTTTAGAACCAATCTAACAATATCTATGTAAAATCTTGTTGGAAGTTTTATTTGCACTGTATTGAACCTATAGACCATTCTGAAGAACTGTCATTTTACTAATATTTTCTTTTCTTTTTTTATTTTATAATGTGTATAAACATTTATTTCTTGATTTAGTTTGTCTGGAATATTTGATTTTCTAATTCATAACTATAGTATATTTCTTATTTAGGCCTCTCATTTTTCTCACAAATGTATTTACAATTCAGAACACAAGAAACAAGAAAAAGTAAGGCTATCAGATTCCTCCAAATCATAACTCTTTAATTATCAAGACCAAAGAGTCAAATGAGTAAAATGCCAGATGAAGAATACAAAAATTTTCCTGTAAAAATAATCCGTGACTTCAAAATGACACAAATAGGCAAATGCATGAAGTAAGGAAGTCAATTCAAGGTCTCGAGACTTAGCAGGAACTACATACAGACTGGAGCAGGAAGGGTGAATGCATACATAGAGACAGTCAGGAACAAGCATCAGCACATCAGCAAGAAACTCAACCAAGAAGAAGAGAGAGAAATCAAAGATGGAGGACATGATCAAAGAAATATAATACCCAGAATTAATATAGGATAAATAAATAAATACACAAGTGAGTAACATCCAAGAATTCTGAGATGTGATCAAGAGACCAAGTCAAAGACTATGGAAAAGCTGAAGAAAAACTAAGGTACAGAAAACCTATTCAATGAAATTATATCTGAAAAATTTGCAAATTTATAGAAAGAAATAGACATCTAAGCATGAGACACTTAAAATCCTAAATAGATATTTGCAGAGAAGAAATTCCCATAGTGCATCACAGCCATGATGCAAAATATACAAAACAAACACTATTAATAGCTGCATAAAAAAGCACCAACATAGAAAAACAAACACATAAGAATAACATACTTTTCAACAGAAACCCTAACAGCCAGGAAAGCACAGAAAGATTTATTTTAAGCCTTGAAAGTGAGTAAATGTCAATCAAAATTGCTATATCCAGAACAGTTTAATTTTAAAATCCACAGAGAAATCAAGGTATTTCCAGACAGCCATACACTAAAACAGTTCACGATCACTGAGTCAGTACTGTAGAAGTAACTAAAAGGGTCTTAAACAAAGAGGAAGAAGAAAGATAATCTCAGTTAATGAGGCCATAGAAAAGAACAAAGTTCATGAGAAGAATAGAGGAACAATGGCAAGGTAGGAAAGAACCATGTAAATGGGACAAAGAAAAGAAAAAGCAATAATCTAGTCAACCAATCAGAAAAACAAGGAACAAAATTGCAGAACCCCTTTAAATAATAATGCAAATGGCCTTAATCTCACAATTAAAAGATACAAAACATCACCCAAGGCAGGGGAAATTGCTCAGTTGGTGAAGTTCTTGCTGCACAAACATGAGACCTTGAGTTTGGATACCCAGATCCTATAAGATGTGGGACACAGTGACATGAATCTATAATCCCAACTCTCCTACAGTGAGACTGGAGGTGTAGAAAGAGAATGCCCAGAAGCTCATGGACCAGCCCACGTAGTAAATGCAGTGGTAAGCAACAAAAGATCCTATGCCAAATAAAGTGGAAGGAGAAATCTACATCTCAAGTTGTCCTGTGGCCTACACATATACACACACCAAAACATGTGTGTGCCTTTATTGATATATGAACATCACACACACACACACACACACACACACACACACACACACAGAGAGAGAGAGAGAGAGAGAGAGAGAGAGAGAGAGAGAGAGAGAGAACAAGATACAACTTTGTATTGTCTTCAAGAAACACAGCTTACTGACAAAGACAGAACTGAATGAAAGAAAGGTTTCTGTTACAAAGCAAAAGAAACTGAAAACAGGCTGCTTGGCTATTCTGATACATGAGCAAGTATAATTCAAGGCTTAATAAATCAGAAGACATAAAGAATGTAACTATGTATTAATAAATGGAACAGGCTATCACAAAGACGATCGTAAATACACAGGCACTGACTTGCTGCGGTGCTCAGTGTCATAAAACAAATACTACTGGACCTAAAAGGGCACAGAACTCCTGACATATTAATAGAGAATAGAGTCAATTCCCAATTCTAATCAGAGGATAGGATAGGTTATTTAGACTAAAAATCAACAAAGAAACTTCAGAGGTAGTTTGTATCATATATTAAGTGGATATAACATATTTACAGAATATTCCATATAAGAGCTTCAGAATACACATTCTATTTAGCAGCCATGGGGCTTTTTCTAAAATAGATCACATTTTAATCTATAAAGCAACTCTTAACAACACAAAAGAATCAAAATGATTTCTTGTGTCTTTTCATATAAAGGTGGAATAAAACTAGAAATCAACAGCAAGAGAAAATACAAAAGCTATTAAAACTTATAAAGATTCAACAACATACTTGTGAATGACCAGCGAGTTGTTGAATAAAAATCATGGAGGAAATTTAAAAGTTCCTAGATTGAAATGAAAATGAAGACATAACAGAGTCTTAAGGTCACAGCATAATCGGTTCTAAGATAGAAGCTTATAGCTATGAGTGTATCAGAGAATTTAAAAGGTCTCAAACAATCTAGCATTGCACCTCATGGTCCTAAAAATATGAACATTCCAAATTTAAAAGCAGTAGACATAAAGAGATAATAAAGACTGTAGGAATTACCAAAAGAGGAATACAAATAATTAATGAAACAAAAGTTGTTTCTTTGAAAACAAAAGATTGACAAACCAATTTAATAAAATCAGAGGCCTTTTAAAAAATTTTTTTATTGGATATTTTATTTACATTTCAGATGCCATCCCCTTTCCCCATTATCCCCACCCCCCAGAAAACCCCTATCTCATGCCCCCTTTTTCTTTTTGCTTTTCTACACTTTAAAAAATGTTAATCAAAGGCTTTATAAGTTTGGTAATGCTCAATCAGAAGTGTAACCTAATACCCAGCCTAGATATATCAACTATCTTTGACTGGTGAAGACACGTGAACAACTGCCTCCATATCCCCCCCTTTCTCTCTCTTTCTCTCTCTTATCACCTAGCTTCTCCTCTCCTTCTTCTCCTCCTCTCCTTACTCCTTCTCTTCCTCTCACCTTAGCTCCTCCTACATATCACCCTTCCTGTTAAAATAAAACTTTCCTCTCAAAATACAATTAGAGTATAATTATGCCAATTTGTACCAGTGAGGTACAAGATAGTCCTAATACCCAGTCCATCATTTTGTTGACTAACCAGAGCCTCTGTCATCTCTCCTAACTAAAACACTTAGTTCTGGACCTGGCTTTTTTCTTGGTTTTAGAATGAATGTCAGCTGAAAACCACCCACTCAAATCTTTTCTCTCAAAGTAAATAGCCAGGATTGGCTATGGGACTATAAGTTTTCAACCCTGTCAGAAATCCAGAGTGACTTAGCCTGTGAGTTAAGGGACTATAGCAAATTCATGGCTTGGAGTTTATTGTTAGGGTGTTTTCTATATTTTATTTAGAAATAGCTGAGTGGAGTTAACAGACAACAGTCCAGATTATCTTACATGGATAGTTGGTTTTCAAAACATCAGAAGTCCACAGAATTGACGTTACATTTCTGTATTAATGTTCATTTTTATTAGAGACCTGTCTGCTCCTGACAGCTTCCTGTATTGAATTCTAAGAAGAAATTGAGCATCTTTGGAGTTACTCCAGTTGTAGTGAGACAGCCACTAGGCAAGAATTGCCTCTTTTCATCTACAGACAAATTACTGTCCAGAAAAGGACACACATGCAGAATAGTCGACTGATTATATCTGCCTAGACAGAGTAATCAGCAATAATAATTCTAACAAATCAGCAGTAATAATTCTGCATCACTAGGTCTGTCAGATGATCCTGGGCCAGAAGGCTGAAGATCAGATGCTCCAACGTTTTGTAGTATAGGGACTGTCCAGGTGTTCATCGGTCTCTATAAATTGGCTAAGTTTTAGAAGCTATGCTTTGTGCTTCCCATAATTTTAGTTAACTCAGTCACTCTGGATTTCTGACAAAGGCTTCTTGAAAGAAGACATTTAAATAAAACACTAATGAAATCCAGAGGCTCATCATGAACAGTTTGAAAATCTATTTTCTAGAAGGCAGAGGCAGGCAGACAGATTCTAGAGTTTGTGGCCACTCTGATCTACATAATAAATTCCATGCCACCCCAGGCTACAGGGTGAGACCCTGTCTCAAAACAACAACAACAACAACAACAACAACAACAACAACAACAACAACAACAACAACAACAACAACAGCAACAGCAGCAGCAGGAGCAGGAGCAAAACAACAACAACAACAACAACAACAACAACAACATGAAAACAAAAAAAGCAAAAGAAAGGAAAATGTACATACTAGGCTGGACATGGTGACTCATTTTTGTAATCCCAGCATTTCAGAGGTAGAGACAGGAGGATTGGAGTTTAAGTCTTGTTTTGGCTACATTGCAAGGTTGAGGTCTGCCTGGTCTACATGAGACACTGATCTTTGAAAAACAAAACAAAATCTCTATCTGCAAATTGGGAAAATCTGCAAGAAATGGATAAATGTTTAGACATATGACTTACCAAAATAAAATGAAGAGAATATAGATACTTTAAACCAATCTGTAACATATAATCAGATTGGAGCAGTGATAAACAGTCTCCCAACAAAAGCAATACCAGTTAACCAGCTCTTTAAAGAAGATCCAACACCTGTGCTCCTTGAGCCATTCTATGAAACAGAAGGGGAAGGAGCACCACCAAGCTCATTCTATGAAGCCTGTATTGACCTGATACTAAAGCCAGAAAAAAAAAAAAACCAGAATAAAAACATACTGATTGATTTTTCTGATGAACATGGATGCAAACATCCTCAATAAAAGATTTGGATGTCAAATTCAATACCACATTAAAATCATCATGACTAAATTGGTTTCATTTCAGAGATGTAAGGATGGCATAGCATATTCAAATCAGTAAGTTTTACACAGCACATATAAGTCACAAGATAATATCAACAGATGCAGGAAGGACCTTAGATAAAGCACATCATCCCTTCATGATAAAGTCCCAAAGGGACCAAGAATAAAATGAACATACCAACATAATAAAGATGGTGTCCCTGCTTTCACTGTCACCATGCCTGCCAACATTAGCCAGTAGGCCAGGCCTCTTAGCCTGCAGTAGTAGACAAGTAGCCCCAACATGTGCTGTAGGTCACCTATGCTGGGGTGGAGGTGGGCAAGCTGATGCCCACCCAGGTTAAGAATAGGCCCATCAACATTTCATTGGGATGGCCTCGACCCAGGGAAACTACATTCTGATCCTCATAGACCAGATGTTCCCAACTGGAAGGATTCCAAGTTCAGGGAGTGGCACCATTTCTGGTGGCCCACATGAAAGGGCAATGGTGTCAGCAGTGGAATGGTACTCTCGGATCACATGGGCTCTGGGCCTCTTGGTGGTACTGACCTTCATAATTAAGTCTGGCTGGTGTACTGTGACAAACTGTCCTTAGCAAGAAGTATCACCTGGGAGCCCTGGGTGGTGGAAACAGTTACCAGGTAAAGTGGGTGACGATGTGCCAAGCTGTCCAAGCTGTCTGGGAAGGAGAGCCATGGAAGCCAGTGGCCCTGGGGACCCTCCACAGTATTGTTAAGTTGTGCAAAGCATGCCATTTCCCGCCCCTTCCTTTCAATTTTCTCTCATTGGGTGTCCTGAGCTGTGCCAGGATAGAAGTTTAGGGTGACTTTTTCTACTGCCCATCCTTATGATTCCAGATAGTCACATCCTGGTTCATGTTTGATTGAATTTAGGCTCCATCTGGGGGAATATTTGGAATTCTAAATGTAGTCATATTGTTAATGTAAGAAGAGCAACTCTGAAAAAGAAGACATTCTGCCAAACCAGGTCCACAGAAAACAAAGTGGGAGCTAGTGTTGTCTGTTAGTGGTTTAACAAGAAGACTCAGTCCAGAACCAGGTGCTGTGACACCTTCTGAGATGTGTTTGTAGGGTCCTGTCCCTGAGACAACCCAAGGCTTCCATCTCAGCTAAACCCTGACAATCCAGTTCCATCAAATGGCTGCACAGGTGTAGACATCCTATGGCTCTCTAAAGAACAAGGCTACTGTGCTGAGGCCATGGAGAGATACCCTACTAAGCCTGTTGCTTGTCAAAGGTGTGAGCAGAATTCATTAGAGTTGCTGGGTATGTTAATCCTATCTGTTCATCATCAAATAAAAACAAAAAGCATTGGGTTCAGAAAAAAAAAAGATTATATATGACAAGCCTATACTAAATGAGGACAAAATAAACAACAAACACCCTAAAAGTATCCTTTTAAAATTAGGAACAAGACAAGTGTGTATATTGTCTCAGTTCTTGTTCAGTATTACTCTTGAAGTTATAGCTAAATCAATAAAACCAGAGAAAGAAGCAAAAGGGGGTGCAAATAGAAAAGAAATAAAATTATGTCTATTTGCAGATGGTAAGATCCTATACCTAAAAGACCCTAATGCTTCTGCCAGCCGATTAGATCTGGTAAACACTTGCACCAAAAAAGCAGGATACAAAAATCAACATTCAAAATCCAGTACTTTCCCTATATTGTAAAATAAACTTTTAAGAATGTAGTCAAGGAAAAAAACATTCATACAACTTAACAAAGAAACAGACAAACCCAGAAATGAATGTAACCAAGGGCACAATAACAGTGCACAGGTAGCCTTGATGAACCCCTATAGCACAGAAAAACATGAGTGTGAAATGGAGATACCCACCCTTGTCTCCTCATAGTCCGAGCTCTCAGAAGGATTGTTTCATTTTTAGTCCAAGTACAGCTCTGAACATCCTCATCATGGCTGCTTGAAGTCACTAACCAGAGTAAAGGGAGTCCTAAACGAAAAGTGGGATGGGGACCGAAGTCCAGTAGAGGCTACACTGTTGTCTGTGTGAGTGCTCAAAAGGCAAAAGATTTTGTAATTGTACTGTCTGTTCTGAAATGGCTGCTTTCCATTGTCTCAACTGCTCAACATTTCTGCAGAGATGGAACCTTCTTTCCTCAGGAACCCACACTATGGTAGCTTTATTTATGTAGATGGTCACAGTGATGTACCACTGACAATAATTCATATTCCAATAGTGCCCTGATAGGCAACTGGGAGCAGAAAAGATACAACCTAAAGAAGACTGCAAAACCTGCACCCTTACCTTCCCAGTTATGAACACTACTTTGAAACAACATATAATAAAAGCTACACCAGCAAAAAGATTCTTTTAAACCATAGATTTACTTGAGGGCCTCATTGGTTCCCTAGACATTATCTTGAGCTGGATCCTCTTTACTGACAAGCCATAGAAAATCCAACTTATATGAGTAGTAATTCAAAGCCTCAAATCAGGTATTACTCTGGTTGTGTATAATGCTCTAAACCAACTTCAGGGTCCAGGAATCTAAGAAAAAGAAACTTCATTTTATAGAATAGAATGTGGAAAGAAATACATTCTAAGCAGAACTGAAATTTAGTTCACAAAACATAGTTTCTTTCTAAATAAGTAAAGCAGAACATACACATACACAATAAGATAAACCAAAAATAAATAAATGTAACCGAGGAAGTGAAAGACCTTTACAATAAAAGCTTTAATGGAGAATGAAGTTGAAGACAACACATGCAGACGGGAAGACATCACATACTCATGGATTAGCAGAATTAATGAAACAAAAATGGCTATATCTACAGATTTAATTGAAATGGTATTCTTCACAGACCTAGAAAAAGCAATTCTAAAATTCACATGGAAACCATACTCACATACCCACACACATACCCACATACCTCCAAAGCAATCTTAATTAATAATCCCCTGCATAATTCTTGAAATTAGAGCAATTGTTTCAGCTTTCTCCAAATCAGTATAATGTTGAACATTAGTCAGTCATAAGTAGCTTTTTACTATACTATAAGCTTTCTGTTCTTAATTTATTCAGCCTTTTATCATAAAATGTTTTTGAATTTTATCCAATACTCTTCTACTGTGATAACATGATTTTTACCTTTCATTTTGCTGATGAAATCCTTTTGATCGCAGTGAATGATCTCTTTGTAAAAATGTATTACACTCATCCATTTACTTATTTGGTGTGTGGTTGTGTGTATAAATGTGGGTTTGGGCACAGGTATGCCACAGCATGTGTGTGGAGGTTGGAGGACAATTTGCAGGAGTTGTTTCTCCCTTTCTACTATGTGGAGTCCAAGGATTAAACATGCCAGGTTCGGTAGTAAGTACTTCTACCTGCTGAGCAAATATTTATTTGCTTAAAACAAATGCTTTGGGAGAGGGGGGTATGTGTGATGGCGAATGATCTTTTTGATGTGCTACTGAATCTGATTTACTAATATTTTGTAGAAAAGTGTTAAATTTCATTTAAGTTCATAAAAAATTGATCCATGGCTTTATTTTTCTTTCCTGGTAATGTTTGGTTTTGGTAACAGGGTGGTAAGACTTATAAAATAAATGTGGAAGGATCCTTAGAATAATTGGAGAAAAATCAGCATTAATTCTTACTTATAGGTTTCATAAAATTCAGCAGTGAGACCACTTAGTTCTAGATTTTTCTTCTTGAGAAGATTGATTCTCTTTATTTGAATGGTATTGATTATAATAGCTCCTATTTCAACTCTAATCTTATTTGTATATTTTCTTTTTTCTCCTTGGTTAGCCTACCTAAAGGACTGTTAATCTTATTTAGCTTTTCAAATCCCAATTCTTTGTTTCATGATCCCCTGTGTTTTTCTTTTAGTTTGTGTTACAGGAATGGTGTGAAATGGCTCTATAGGCTTTTGTGTTTTAACACTTGGTCCTCAAATGGTGGTGCTGTTTTGGAAGAGTATAGGTCCTAACTAGAGGAAGTAAATTAGTGGGGAGAGAGCAGGCATTCAGTTCTGTAAAATCTACTTCTAGCTCCATCTGCTCCCTGGCCTGCCGAGATGTGAACAGTAAGATATTCTACACACAACCGTAGCTAAGGACAGAGCTGCTCACTGCCATGCCTTCTGCCATCATGTCATGAAGTAGATCCTTACAACTTTTCAGAGATTTGGGGGTTTGTATTTTATATTTGAGACTTTGTCTATAATTATGAATTGTACTAGTAGCGGCATAGTTTGACATGGTTTGTGCTTTTAGTGGAACTGGAATTCCCAACATGCTTTTCAAAGTTTCTACATTGCTTCTAAAACTCACCTTTACTTCCTCTAGTATGCATTTAAAAAATTGATAAAAACATGTAAAGTCTTTTTAAGTTGGCTCTCAAATCTACATTTATTTTCATCTGTTCCTATATACTAAATTTTCTTAACTATGGGTCAACATTTTTACAACTTCTTCTGAAGTCAAACTACATGGTGAACATCTTGGGTCACATATTATAGCAACTTCATAGGTAAAGTCAGAGAAATTGAATCTCTTTTTTTTTTATTATTATTCTTTTAAATTTCTTTTTCTTATTGCTATTAATATTAGACAATCTACAACAGGGTTTTGTTATGTAGTATAGACCAACTTTGAATTTGGCATAAAGCACAGGCTGGCCTTGATCATCCTGTCTCACCCTCCTGAATGTTGGTAGTACAGGCAGAGTTATCATGCCCAGCTTGTTCAAGGGTTTATTTTTCATATGTGATTTGCCCTATAACTTCAAAAAGCAGTAATATATTAATTTAAAAATGCACAGTACAAGGCAAAAAATTCCAAATGCTATGAACGAAAAATAAGAATACAATAGTAATCATGTAAGAAATTAATTCTGGCCAGGAAGACTAACAGGCTTCCAGAGGAGGCAGTGGGTGGGACAGGAATACTCTAGCTGCTAATTCCAGCAAAGATTTTATGCATTTGTTTTTGAATGCTTTAGCAGTTCATAGGAGTGGAAGTCTATGGAAATGTTAATGTTTTATACAGTCTTCTACTTAAAGTGTAATCTGTAGACAAGCTTCACTGGGCAGTATTCTGTATTTATCAGAAAGGTAGGCTCTCAGGACCCAGCCTAGGCATACTAAGCCAGAAAGATCATTTCAATAAGATCTATAGGTATTTCAAAAATGCTAATAGTAGACCCTGAAGTCTTCACTGAATCATCAGTTTGTGATCTCTCATTCTGGGCTCCCAAGCAATCATGTGCCTTAGAAGAGGACATATTCTCCAGACAACTGAGTATCTGAGCATTTTCTATTTTATGACCATTAGTGAGCTTCTGCATTAGCTATTCTCATACTGCAGATAAGGGAACTGAAGGTGAATGTGGTTAAATTGGTGGTCTAAGATCTCAAGGAAGCAGCAGAGCCTGAAGTTGAGCTGAATATGGATGATTTTTGAAGCTTGTAACATTCTTTTCAGTATAGTAACCTGCCTATGTCTTGCCCGTGATTCAAAGAAGCAAGTGATACTTATAGGTCCATCACTCACCAATTCAGTGGCCTGGGCTACTTCACTCTATCTTTTCAGCCTTCATCTTTAAGTTGGTAGAAGACAAACTAGTATTGTGGGCATCTTTTGTATGGTGGTAACTCAGACAAGCAGCTGAGGGTCATGATATAGAGAAAATTACAGAACTGAGACAGTCAGAGTCTAGCTCTAACCCTGTTATATTTTAATTGTATGCCTCTGCTTTATCACAATAAGGCAGTGGTAACTCACCCACTTTAGCTATCTCTCAGTGTGTTTTACTGGTTCAAGTGACATCATTAAAACATTTCCACATATAAGAATAATTATATTAATACTTTTGTGTTAATGCATGTGTCTTTTGCTGTTCTTTCTTTCTGTGAAGAGTTACCATGACCAAGGCAACTTTTATACAAGAAATAATTTATTTGGGGGGCTTGCTTACAGTTTTAGAGGGATTGTCTGTGATCACCATGGCAGGAAGCAAGCAAATAGGCATGGTGCTGGAACAGTAGCTGAAAGCTTTATATCCTGATCCATAGGCAAAGAGGGAGGGAGGGAGGGAGGGAGGGAGGGAGAGAGAGAGAGAGAGAGAGAGAGAGAGAGAGAGAGAGAGAGAGAGAGAGAGAGACAGACAGAGAGAGATACACACAGAGACACAGAGAGGAAGGAGAAAGAGGAAGAAGAGGAGGAGAAGGAGGAGCAGAAGGAGGAAGAGAGGAGAGGGGAGGAGAGGAGAGGAAAATACAGGAGAGAGACTGGACCTAACATGGGTTTTTGAAAACTCATAGCCAACCCCAGGGCCACACCTCCTTCAAGAAGGCTACACCTACTCCAGCAAGGCCACACCTTCTAATCTTTCCCAAACAGTTCCACTAACTGGAAACCAAAAATTTAAGCATATGAGCCTATTGTTCAAACCACCACTTTGTGTGTGTGTGTGTGTGTGTGTGTGTGTGTGTGTGTGTGTGCAACACAGCACATGTATAGAGGTCAGAGAACAACTCTTGAAAGTTAGTTTTCCTCTACCACCTTGTGGGATCTGGGGATTGAAATCAGGTCATTATACCTGTGTGTAAGTGACTCTACCTACTGAAGCATCTTGCTGGTTTTTTTGGCCTTAGTTTTAAAAACAGGAATTATACATTACTAAAGTAATTTAGAAACATAATTTATAATCTGGCTATGGTATCAATTGAAAACTTATTCTGGCAAAACTGTTTTTGCCAAAACTGTATGCTTGTTTCTTCTAACAATGAGAACAAATCTAATAAAAATAGGTATAGGTTTTATACCTAGAATGTTCTCTAGAATGGCCTAAGATAATAGATATAATTTCTATCTCTGTTGTCAGTCATAGTCACACACAAGAGTAATGGGCACTCGAAATAAGTTGTGATGGTTAGTTAATCTTGATGGTCAACTTGACTACATCTAGAATCACCATAGCAATATATTTTTATGGTGTTGATGAGAGTGTGGCAGGAATTTTTCCTGCCCATTGTATTTGCAGTGGCGCTTTGTGACTGGGCAGTAGAAGAGGTTGGTTGGAGCTGGGAATTGGAAAGAGAAAGGAAAGAGGAAAGAGAGGAGAGAAAGGGGGAGAAGGTTAGGAAAGATGGCCGGAGACATCCATGTCTCTAGGAGTCTTGGTAGTTAAACCATGTCAAAAAGTTAGATATTGGGTAACAATTCTAATTGTGTGGGCATCTTGTGTATTGAGTATCTGCTGATATATAAATCCACTGGATAATCTTTAAGCATTAAGAGTCTTCATTCTGCTGGGTACTGTGAGCACGGTGGATACTGTCAGGGGTTGAGTCAAGCATTATGAGGGTGGCAGAGTTGGCCTAAGAGCCATGCTTAGAGCCATAGACTCCACAGAGCTGATTGGTGGAGGCAGCAGCCATACCAACTTTTTGTGGGTCCTGGGCCTGCGCTCCTGGCAATCTGGTGCTGCTGTTAGAATGGGAACTTAGAGCAGGGAACATGGTGGTGGCCAAGGAGCTAGCCGAGCTGCATAGCCCTTTTTTTTTCCAAATACTTCCGGCTACATGAGGGTGTTTCTAGAAAGGGTAACTTGAAAAGAGAAGATCCAATCTGTGTGTAAGGGGAACCATTCAATGGGATGGGGTCTTGGAGTGACTTAAAAGGAGAAAGCAGGCTAAGCATTGGTATTTATCGCTGCATCCTTATTTGTATGCATAAAACTAGCTGCTATGAGCTCCTGTCTTTTTTGCTCTGATACTGTATCTCCTTTTAAAGTAAAAGCCAGAATAGACCCCTCCTCCTGTAAGTTGCTTCTTATCAGGTAGGAGAAAAGTAATTAATACACTGATACAACAGTGCAATTGAATTTTAAAATTTTCTCATTTTGCTAATATAAGGCTACATGGGCACATTTAAAGTCACATACATGTGTACACACACACACACACACACACACACACACACACACACATGAATGGTAGTTGAGAACAGCACAACACTAGAGCTGAGATGCAAGGAGTCTCGTAGAAGTGTTAAGGGTTTCTAGCTGAACTCTTAAAGCCAGCAAGAAATTGACTATTATGCTGTAGTTCTGAAACTTTATACCCTAATGCTTCTTAACCCCAAATCAAACAAATATTTTATAACATGATTGCTGATAATGAGATAATAATTTCCCTGGAATTCAATGATGATTTGTAGTAACAGATCAAACCAAAAATTATGAAGGTTATCCAAACAATACAATGTTTTGTTATCTTTGTGCTTCTTTGCCTAAAAAAGTAAAAATTTTTACTCCCTTGTCTTTAAAACTGAAATTCAGGGACTAGAAAGTAATAGACCCCGAGTAATCACTTTCCGTACAGTGGCCACGGTAGTCTCCTACCTTGCATTTTCTGTTCTTCTGCTTATGCACTGGTGCAAGTAGAGATACTCCTGAGGTGCACTGGTAGACAAGGCAGGCTGCATGTGGCTTGACACAGGGGGCTCAAATGTGAATAAAGTGGGCTGGCTAGAGTGTGAAGGGGCTGAAGACTTCCGTTCTCGGAGCAGGTGCTGACTGGAGCTGAACTCAGCTGGAGAAGAGCGGGGGCCATGACTGGCTGAAGAAAGGTTTCTTAGAGAGTCTGTGAAAAGAAGAAAAGGCTCTGTGAGTGAAATAAAGTAGGGAAAGTGTCCTTAATCCTAAAGGAAGCTGACAGAGAGAGATAAAGTATTCTGATAAGAGACAGTAATATGGCTGCCACAGTCTCTCCTTCATTCATTACCTCTGTCTTCCCAGGGTGGCAGGTTGGGCCTTGTGGTCACCTTGGCTGAGTTACACCTCTGAAAAGCTTAGGAGTAGTCTGAAGGCCAGGTTATCATAATCTAGACCTGATCTGCTCTACCCCAGGGGTTTGCCTATCCAATCCCAGAGTGATCCTGCCATTGACAAGACTAGACTCTGGATAGATGAGCACCATGCTTCCTTCCAGTAGGTGGCTCCTTAAGGGGAGCAGATGAAGTATGGAGTGAATGTATACTGTTGACATGACCGTGGCCTTGTCAAGGACCTCAGTGACTCTGCCGCACGAGCCTTCCTCAGGTGAGGCACAGAGGCATGGCAAGACCTTGCTCTGGTCTAGGTAACAGTGTTTATGAATAAGTGACCACTGTGTGCAAAACTGGTCAGTGTGTGAAAACACTAGAAACCTCAACTTTCCTCTCCTGGATGTTTGCAACCTAAGACTTTTTCCCTACAGAGAACTCCTACCCAGACTAGGTAACTTCTCCTCCTGTGTTATATGTAACAATAGGGCTGGGTTTCTGGTTTGTAGGTGCTCAACAGAAAGCACAGTTCAAGATCCCAGCTTTTCTATATGTCTGTATGTTGTTTCTTGGTGGCCTGGGACTCATATGTAGACAAGTTAGTCTCTAACTCAGAGATCTGCCTGCCTCTGCCTCCTGAATGCTGGGATTAAAGTTGTGTACTATCATGCTTGACTGGCTGTTCTTTCTTTATTCTCCTGTCACCCCAGTCAAGGTTTCCAGGACTAAGAAGCCATTTAGGGTATGGCAGGTTCCTGCTACTATTACCTCCCTCAAAGCTTCTGGCTTTGTTAAATGAGACATTGCTTACTAAAGACTCACTGATTAAGGTCCAGAACTATGCCTTTGTGCAATAATGATAAAAGCACAAATAAAAGCAGAGCTGTCCTTCAGACTAGACCCTTGGGTGTCCTGGTGCTCTTCCATGTTTTCTAAGGGCAGCTTTGTTCTTTGTTTCCCACTTTTCTCTTTCCACTGGTCTTTCTTTTTTCTTCTTATCTCAAACTCTTCTCTGTTGTATTAGAAAGGAAATGAGGCATTTAAGGACAGATAAAGGTTTAGAGTACTACACCCCAAGCCCAGAGCATTATTCATTTGGCTGGCTCTCTAAGCTTAGTCCACATTTCCTTAGTCTGACCCACTTCCTGCTTTCTCTCCACATATAAGCAAAGCAGATGGAAGCATCAATAGCCCCTGAGCATAGCAGCCTATTTGGGGGTGGGGGTAGGGAGTGATTATTTGATTCTCCTATGCTGTTCCTTCATCCTGGATTCCTTCTCTATACTTCTAGCAAGCTCATATGAAGACTTCAAGATCCTATGCAGATATTACATTCCCACATAAACCTTTCTGAATGCTTTTTTTCTTTCTGGGAGCCAACAGGTTTCAGCTCATGCTTCGTATAGACCTATGGCCATTCTGCTTCCTTGCTCTTGGTTTCTGAGAACTGTGTCAGTGAGGTTATTACTATACAGTCCTAGCATTTACCTAATAAAGTCCTACATAGGGAATTCTTAGTCTATGATTACATAAATAAAACATTTGGTATTTAAAAATTCCAACAGTGAAACTTATAATCTCAAGAAATAAAGGTATAAAGATATAAGTTCAGATAATGTGCTAGGTAGAGAGGAATATTTTGGGAGATGATGGCTTTCTAGGGTCACTCAAATCCTATCAGAAGAGACGAGGTTCTTTAGCTATTCTGTTTTCTGACCTATTTCAGGCTGCACTATCCATATGGCCCAAGGCAGAATTATGAGCTTATTAATGCTCTACAGTACTAATTACACTCTTAGTCACTCCTAGTACTGGAAGGGCATCTTCTGTCAGGACAGGAGAGAGAAAGTCAATGAGCCTCTAGGGAGAAACTGTTCCATGATAGTTGTCTTGATCTCCAAAATGAATTCCTATAACAGGTCTCGTAGTGACCTGGATGTTTGTTAACAGATTCAATGCATTTATTATTCCATTAGATTTGCAAAATGAACTCTCTAATGGTGGATGAAAGAAGGTTTATACTGGGGACAGAGCAGTCATGGCACCAGGGGAGGAACATAAGCTCTGTCTGAGAAGACACAGGGGAGGTGTAAAAGGAAACACTTTGATAAGGTTCTATATTCTCAGATGACTTTCTGGCTTCCTCTTGCTTTGTCTATCTCTTAATTCCTCAGAATCTAGTTCTAAACTTTCCTATAACTTCTCTCTGACTGTAAAGCCTTTCTCTGGAGGAAGATTGCCTATTATTAGGCTTTAAGTGCCACCCAAATGATGATAACTCTCAAACTTCAGTCTCTAGCTCAGTCCTTCCAGAGCTTCCTACTGTACATCACCCTTACCAGCTGGCCTCTTCCTTTATGTCCTATCAGCTAGTTAAGCCCAGAAACCTAAGCCAAGGTCCTTAGTTAAACACTTTCTGTCTCAGGAAAGCACATCAATACCTTTCCCCATCAGTTGTCAAAGCCAGAAACCTAGTCATTCTCTGACTCTCCCTGGCTTCTCAACATCCATGTCAGTCTGCATTGCTGCACTTAACGATGGCTTCCTGTTCTTCAGATGATTTACAGAGCTGTCTCTTGAAAACTATCTTCTTGTTTATTTCTTCCATAGTATTTCATACTAATTCTCTTTGCACTTCAGAGGATTTCAGGAAAAATACCAGTCTCTCTCCCTCATGATTCAGCTCCTCAGGCATTAGATTATAAACTCAGTGAATGGAAAGTCCAACACTTTCATAATAGTTGTGGCCTTGTGTCTTACCTACTGCATCATACAATTTAATATTTGTTGACCAAACAAATAAAACACACAAGATAATAAAGGACTACTTCTTCAGTAACAGTTACTGATTTCTTATTGCCTTCAAAATAAAGGTTCCTTGGTTTGACAATGAACCTTTTTTTTTTAATCTTAACCTTTTACCATAACCTTTATTTTGTCTTATCATTCAGTACTTCCCTCACATCCTGCAATAAATTATTAGTCTGGTATACAGATAAAGGTATGGCTATCTTTATCTCTGCAGCCCTCACCTTCAGCATAGATGGGAGTCAGTTGTGTGACCCAGTGTATTTACTTTAAAGTGATTTTGCCTCTCAGAATCTCAGTGTCCTTGTTTATAACAGGGAATTGGAAGACACATATAATCTTTATTACCTTTATTTACTTATTTACCTATGTTTGTACTGGTGACTGGATATGTATACCATAGTGCACATGAGCAGAGTAGAGGTGCCTACATGTAGAGGATCTCTACATAGTGATATCCTACATAGTGAGATTAAAAAACCCATCAACACAATATCTCTGTCTGAATGTATGTGATTATCTTCTGGTGCCTAGCTTCTAGGACTTGTCTCTCTCTCTCTATCATGTGGATCTGGGGTGTGTGAAGTTAGGCTGTCAAACTTAGCATCCAGTGCTTTACCTGCTCAATCTTCTCACAGGCCTGAAAGAAACAATCTTGACAAGCATGGTATACACAATCTTACATGTTGCTGGTAAATGACATATAATCCAACTGTCTCTCTATCTCCAATATACATAACTATAACAGCATACTCAATACATATTTGTTTAACAAGCATACTGAATAAATAAAAATATCTTCACCAACTCTACATCTGACAGAGGGCTAATATTCAAAATAACAAAGAATTCAAGAAGTTAAATATGAATAAACCAAATAACCCCATTAAAAATGGGGTATTAGCTGGGCGGTGGTGGCGCACGCCTTTAATCCCAGCACGTGGGAGGCAGAGGCAGGCAGATTTCTGAGTTCGAGGCCAGCCTGGTCTACAGAGTGAGTTCCAGGACAGCCAGGGCTACACAGAGAAACCCTGTCTCGAAAAACAAAAACAAAACAAAAAAAACCCAAAAAAACAAAACAAAACAAAAAAAAAAGGGTACGAAACAGAGTTTTCAACAGAGGGATCTCTAATGGCTGAGAAACACTTAAAAAGTGTTCAACATCTTTAGTCATTAGGGAAATACAAATTAAAAGGACTCTGAGATTCCATCGTATGCCCATGAGAATGCTAAGATCAAAAACTCAATGGACAGCACATACTGGCAAGCATGTGGAGCAAAGTGAATACTCTTCCATTGCTGGTGGGAGTGCAAATTTGTACAACCACTCTAGAAATCAATTTGCCAGTTTCTCCGAAAACTTGGAATAGTTCTACCCCAAAAGTGGTATACTCAGCTATACCACTCCTGGTATATCCCCAAAAGATGCTTGTATGCATGTGTGTGAACACACAGCAACAAGCCCCTCAAAATTCTCCAAAGATTCTGGCTCAACTATGTTCATAGAAACTTTATTTGTAATATCCAAAACTTGAAACAACCCAGATGTCCCCTCAACTGAAGAATGGATAAAGATGATGTGGTTCATTTACACAATGAAATACTACTCAGCTATTAAAAACAAGGACAACATGAAATTTGTAGGCAAATGGATGGAACTAGAAAAAATCATCCTGAGTGAGGTAACCCAGACCTAAAAGGACATGCATGGTAAGTTCTCACTTGTAAGTAGATATTAGCCATAAAGTACAGGATACCTATGCTACAATCCATAGGCCCAAGAAGCTAAATAACAAGGAGGGTGAAGAGAGGATACTTGAATTTTACTTAGAAGGAGAAATAAAATAGACATTGGACATGGATGATGGATGGATGGATGGATGGATGGATGGAGGCAACTGTGTGGGAAAGGGGGTGGGGAGTGGAATGGGATTTGGGGATCATATGTAAGGAGATCAGGAGAAAAGAATATAAATTGGAAGCAGGTAGGGTGGGGGCATCTCTAAGATGTGCCAGAGTCCCAGGATGGGGGAGGCTCCAGAAAGTCTATGGCAGTGACTATAGCTGAGACTCCTAGCAGTGGGCGATATAGACCCTGAAGTGGCCAACTCCTCTAGCCAGGCAGGACTTCCAGTGGAGGGATAAAGACAGCAACCCACTAATAGAAGAGCATGTGGAGGAAGAGCCTCGAATACTTGGGCACAGGGGAAAAGTTCCTGAACAGAACACCAATGGCTTATGCTCTAAGATCAAGAATTGACAAATGGGACATCATAAAATTGCAAAGCTTCTGTAAGGCAAGGGGCACTGTCAATAGGACAACATGGCAACCAACAGATTAGGAAAAGATCTTTACCAATCCTACATACAATAGAGAACTAATATTCAATATATACAAAGAATTCAAGATATTAGACTCCAGACAACCAAATAACATTATTTACAAAATGGGATGCAGAGCTAAACAAAGAATTCTCAACTGAGGGAACTCAAATGGCCAAGAAGCACCTAAAGAAATGTTCAACATCCTTAGTCATCAGGGAAATGCAAATCAAAACAACCCTGAGATTCCACCTCACACCAGTCAGAATGACTAAGATAAAAAACTCAGGTGATAGCAGATGCTGGCGAGGATGCAGAGAAAGAGGAACACTCCTCCATTGTTGGTGGGATTGCAAGCTGGTACAACCACTCTGGAAATCAGTCTGGCAGTTCCTCAGAAAATTGGACATAGCATTACCTGAGGATCCAGCTATACCACTCCTGGGCATATACCCAGAAGGTGCTCCAACATATAACAAGCACACATGCTCAACTATGTTCATAGCAATCTTATTTATAATAGCCAGAAGCTGGAAAGAACCCAGATGTCCTTCAACAGAAGAATGGATACAAAAAATCAGAACTGAAAAGGGAGACATAACAACAGGAACAGAGGAAATTTAAAAAATCATCAGATCCTAATACAAAGGCCTATACTCAACAAAATTGGAAAATCTGGATGAAATGGACAATTTTCTAGATAGATACCAGGTACCAAAGTTAAACGAGGAGCAGATAAACCATCTAAACAGTTGCATAACTCCTAAAGAAATAGAAACAGTCATTAAAAATCTCCCCACCAAAAAATGTCCCGGGCCAGATGGTTTCAGCGCAGAATTCTATCAGACCTTCAAGGAAGACCTAATACCAATCCTCTTCAAGCTATTCCATCGAATAGAAACAGAAGGAACACTACCCAATTTGTTCTATGAAGCTACCATTACACTCATACCTAAACCACAGAAAGACCCAACAAAGAAAGAGAACTACAGACCAATCTCTCTTATGAATATTGATGCAAAAATACTCAATAAAATTCTTGCAAACTGAATCCAACAACACATCAAAGCAATCATCCATCATGATCAAGTAGGCTTTATCCCAGGAATGCAGGAATGGTTCAATATTCGGAAATCCATCAATGTAATCCACTACATAAATAAACTCAAAGAAAAAAACCACATGGTCATCTCACTAGACACTGAGAAAGCATTTGACAAAATTCAACATCCCTTCATGTTAAAAGTCTTGGAAAGATCAGGAATTCAAGGCCCATACCTAAACATAGTAAAAGCAATATACAGCAAGCCAGTAGCCAACATCAAACTAAATGGAGAGAAACTTGAAGCAACCCCACTAAGATCAGGGACTAGACAAGGCTGCCCACTCTCACCTTACCTATTCAATATAGTACTGGAAGTCCTAGCTAGAGCAATTAGACAACAAAAGGAAGTCAAAGGGATACAGATAGGAAAGGAAGAAGTCAAAATTTCACTATTTGCAGATGATATGATAGTATACTTAAGTGACCCTAAAACTTCCACCAGAGAACTCCTAAACCTGATAAACAACTTTAGCAACGTTGTTTATCAACTCAAACAAATCAGTAGCCTTCCTATACTCAAAGGATAAACAGGCTGAGAAAGAAATTAGGGAGATGACACCCTTCACAATAGCCACAAATAAAATAAAATATCTTGGAGTGAATCTAACCAAGCAAGTGAAAGATCTGTATGAAAAGAACTTCAAGTCTCTGAAGAAAGAAATCAGAGAAGATCTCAGAAGATGGAAAGATCTCCCATGCTCCTGGATTGGCAGGATTAACTTAGTAAAAATGGCCATCCTGCCAAAAGCAATCTACAGATTCAAGGCAATACCCATCAAAATTCCAAATCAATTCTTCATAGAGATAGAAAGAGCAATTTACAAATTCATTTGGAATAAGAAAAAACCTAGGATAGCTAGAACTATTCTCAACAATAAAATAACTTCTGGGGGAATCACCATCCCTGACCTCAAACTGTACTACAGAGCAGTAGTGATAAAAACTGCATGGTATTGGTACAGAGACAGGCAGAAAGATCAATGGAATAGAATTGAAGACCCAGAAATGAACCTGCACACCTATGGTCACTTGATCTTTGACAAGGGAGCTAAAGCCACCCAGTGGAAAAAGGTCAGCATATTCAACAAGTGGTGCTGGGTCAACTGGAGGTCAGCATGTAGAAGAATGCAAATTAATCCATTCTTATCCCCTTGTACAAAGCTCAACTCCAAGTGGATAAAGGACCTTCACATAAAACCATATACACTGAAACTATTAGAAGAGAAGTTGGGGAAGACCCTCGAATACCTAGGCACAGGGGAAAAGTTCCTGAACAGAACACCAATGGCTTATGCTCTAAGATCAAGAATCTACAAATGGGACCTCATCAAATTGCAAATCTTCTGTAGGACCCTGGTCCTGGAGGGCGTCCCATGATAGTCTCCCGGCTGGGGGCAGGGCATGAGCTGGGAGGGGAGATTGCCTGCCCCTGCAGCTGCCTCTGGCGTTCCGTCGCTGACCAGTCTCCTCCAGGTGTTGCCCCTGCTTCTCCGCACTGTCTCCCGGGTGTTGCCCCTGTTTCTCCGAGCTGAAATGGTCCGGGCTCGAGCTAGGCCGATAAGGAGCCGACTAGCTGACAAGGAGGCAGCCTGGCGTTCCAGGAAAGCTCTGGGGAGAGCCGGCGGGTTGCCAAGCGTTACAGCTCTTTGCTAAGCTGAGAAGAGCCGGCCAGGTAGCAGGGAAGGGCGGCGGCGGCGGGTCAACGATGGAAGTTCTCGGACACCTGGATGGTTCTTGTGTGCGCTTTACTTCTCAATTAAGCTCAATATATACAGTTTGGGGTGGGCGAAGGTTTTAGCAGCAGGTAACCTCATTGGCTTAGTCTGAGGTTTTTGGGGATGCCTCATATGCATGTGAGGAAAGCCTGGGGCACCATTCCTACGTGACCCGATGGTCATAGACCTCTCACCGTCTCTGTGGAAGGGGCTGTTAAGGGCGGAAGCTGAGAGAGCCAGGGGGCCAGGAAAAGAGCTGATACTGTCCCTGAAGGGTCTCTGGGGTTCAAAGCTTGTTCAACCAGACACCTGGTTGTCTCTCAGCTCAGTGCCTTACAATCTTATGTAAGGCAAAGGACACTGTCAATAAGACAAAACGGCAACTAGCAGATTGGGAAAAGATCATTACCAATCCTAGATCTGATAGAGGGCTAATATCGAATATATACAAAGAACTCAAGAAATTAGACGCCAAACAACCAAATAACCCTATTAAAAATGGGGTACAGAGCTAAACAAAGAATTCTCAACTGAGGAAACACGAATGGCTGAGAAGCACCTTAAGAAATGCTCAACATCCTTAGTCATCAGGGAAATGCAAATCAAAACAAGAATGAGATACCCACCTCACACCAGTCAGAATGGCTAAGATAAAAAATTCAGGTGATAGTAGATGCTGGCGAGGATGTGGAAAAAGAGGAACACTCCTCCATTGTTGGTGGGGTTGCAAGCTGGTACAACCACTCTGGAAGTCAGTCTGGCGGTTCCTCAGAAAATTGGACATAGCACTACCTGAGGACCCAGCTAATACTACTCCTGGGCATATACCCAGAAAATGCCCCAACATATAACAAAGACATATGCTCCACTATGTTCATAGCAGCCTTATTTATAATAGCCAGAAGCTGGAAAGAACCCAGATGCCCTTCAACAGAGGAATGGATACAAAAAATGTGATACATTTATACAATGGAATGTTACTCAGCTATTAAAAATAATGAATTTGAGAAATTCTTAGGTAAATGGATGGAACTAGAAAATATCATCCTGAGTGATGTAACCCAGTCACAAAAGAACACACATGGTATTTATTCACTGATAAGCGGATATTAGCCCAAAAGTTTGAAACAACAAAGATTCAACTAACAGACCACATGAAGCTCATGAAGAAGGAAGAACAAGTGTGGATGCCTAGGTCTTTCTTAGAAGGAGTAACTAAACACCCAGGGGAGCAAATATGGAGACAAAGTGTGGGACAGAAATTGAAGGAGAGGTTGTTTGGAGACCATTCCACCTGGGCATTCATCCCATGTGCAGTCACCAAAAATAGACGCTGATATGGATGACAGGAAGGGAATGCTGACAGCAGCCTGATAAGGCTGTCTCCTTAGAGGTCCCCCAGAGTCTTTCATACCCAGAGGCAGATACTCGAAGCTAACCATTAATCTGATCAAGGGTTACCAATGGAGAAGTTAGAGAGTAGACTGAAGGAGCCGAAAGGGTTGGTGGCCCCATGAGGAGAGCAACAATACCAACCAGCCAGACCTCACTGGGGTCTAAACCA